>NC_069734.1:10299140-10623640 GCF_027358585.1 Pangasianodon hypophthalmus
ACATATACATATATATATATATATATATACACAATGTAGCATATATAATATATAGTATAGTATATAATGTAGCTCTCAAATAAGTTTGCTAACACCCTGGTAACTGGTGTTAACATCTTAGGTATAAAGGTGAAGGTTTCGGTTTCAAAATCTGATTGGCTGAGCCATGTTTGAAGCAGTCATAAAATCCTCTATGCACGAGTAACTGCTACTGCATAAAAGCACAATAACTGAATACTGAATATTAATGCATCAGGTTTTAAGCCAATAAAAATAGTTACACTTAATACATGGTTCAGTCCACAGACTCATTTTTGCCTGTTATTTCGCTTACAACCAAAGCTTACCATGGTGGAATTTTTTATTATGAATTTTATTAATAATAAATTCAATTATTTAGTGAACATTGGATGTTATCGTATTGTTTTTGTCACCATATTATATAAGCAATAAAAGCTTATCACTTTAAGTTTGCACACAAACTGCATTTTCACAGCCATTAGAATTAAGAATTAATCGGTAACCTAGGTGAGCTTGTGCATCTGAAACAATCAATGTAACTAAAAATAGAAATACAAAGTATAGGTTTTTCAGGTTTATAGGTTGTAACAGGTGTTTTTTATTCCTCTGCCACTAGGTGGTGGAGGCATTATTTTCTGGGGGATTGTCAGTGCGTCCGTCCCAGATTCCTGTACATGGTCAAGGTATATTTTAAAGGTTATTTGAGGCATACCGACTAGTAACAAGTAAAACTAGACTTGTGACAGCCCCATTTGCATGGATTCAAACTCATGCTTATGTAGTACGTATACTGATTATATACATTATATCATACTTGTACTGATTTATATGAAGATTATCATATGAGTAAAGTCCTACCTAACTAAAACTACTAGTGTTTGCTTAGATTTATATAACCAAAATGATCAAAATTTTTTAATATCGTTATTGGTGACAAAATTTTCACATTTGGCTGATTTATCAAGCTGGATACAAACAGATTTATGCGTAAATCCTCATTTTACACAAGAAATTTGGTATTCATGAAAATCCCATAAATTCAGAAAAATGTTTGTATCATACTCCTGCTCCTGAGTGTGTGTAAGTTTATCCATAAGAAGATGAACTAACGTAAACCTCGACTTGATCAACTTCAAATCATATAATGTGCATTGATTACTGAACTTTTATATATGGAATATACTGTCGAGTTTAAATTGCTTATTTTTATTACGTTTACAGCATTTAACAGATGCCTTTATCTAGAGCGACTTTATAGAAGAGCTTAGGAGTCTCTAACAAGAACACATCCTCATGCTAGTTCACCAGGTCAGGGACTAAGAGTTCCACCAAGAACATTTTGTGAAAACCAATCATTTTATAGTATTGGCATTAAAGAATATGAAAAAATAAAGAAAGCAAGCCAACATGAACCCATAAATTAAGACAAATAAAACTTCATTCAATTATGACAAAAGAAATGGTGCCAAATAAAGGGAGGACAGGCGAATAGCCATAAGCCGTAAGCAAATGCCTCAGCTGACGGAGGATTTAATGATAACTTTTTATTATTAATATTACATATATTACTAAATATTTCTATTGGCATAGTAATGAGTCAAAATAATTTCTACTTCTGTTTTCAGGCTTTACCCTGATTGATTGTTTCGTGCTCAGAGTTGTCTATGCACTTGAAATTTTATGGAGTTTTGTGGGCAAAACTACATGCAAATCAGCTGTACTGTGTATGCACTTGGTAATTTACGTGTCATCATTCATCAACATACACACAAGTACAAAGAAAATCAGCGTTTCCGAAAGGTTTGTAAATCCGGCAGAAATTTTTTGTTCGGTTTGGTTTACACAAACCTGTACACACAACTTTCCTAAAAGACTGATTAATGAGTCCCACTGTTTGGCTCTAATATCCACATACTATAAAAGGGAGAACAGCTCTTAACGGAGTTGTGCAATAACTGAAATTTGGAAGAAAGACCATACCTACAACTCATTCCTCCTTGCTAAAATATTGCTCACTACTGGAACTTGGAGTTCTTTCACTCAACACTTGTTCGGGTCTTATATAGTTTATCAGTTATTAAGCCGTGACTGTAATCAAAAGTGAGGCTTGCTCACATCAGTGTTAGGGCAGAGGCTGAGGAGACACAGGTTAGGCACAAGAGAAAACTGATTACTAGTTTATGTTTACTAGTAATTAGATCATTGGTACCTTCATGTGGTGAGGAGCGGAGTTTAGAGCCTGACGCAGACAGTCTATGGCCTTCTTCCCCTGACCCTTCACTCTCCAGTACAGCGCCGCCATGCTGGAGAGAACCCACGAGGTCTGGTTCTAATGGACGAGGCCAAAGCCGCCACACAAAAATAAACACACATAAAAAGAGTCCATCAAACATACAGCCATACACAAGACAGTTGCTGCTCATATAGCTGTTACCACTGTTATTTTTCTCCAGCCCAACAACCAGAGTAAGAAAAATCGAAACTACTTTCTATTGACTTTCGCAAATCAAACAATGTCATTTAAAAGAAGTGCACCTCAATTGCTGAAACTATAGAGTGCATTTCCGAATCACACTGCCTGCTGCACCACACACAAATTAAGATGCTAGTTAGACTCAATTAATATTTTTTATGTGCAATGTAAGAACACCGTATCTCAACCTTTTTTTTTTAAGAAAAGGATAAGAACTATAGCGACACAGTCATTCATTCTTCCTGGAATTCATTCATTCGTTTATTTCCCTTAGTTTTTATTAGTGCACTTAATTAGCCATAGATTATTACACCATGTTAGCTACCACTTTTTAGCTTTGTCAGTTACGTTTCTGGACAACTAAGACATGAGCCTGGGCAGTGCACTGGAGCTTCCACTTGCCTGGTGGGCTAAATAAATTTATCATCTGTCCACCCCGGCCAAACATGTCTTAGCTATAACATACTTTCATAAATTTCATTTTTAGCTGAACTATTATTTAATGTACTTCACAATAATGATTGGACAATCCAAAATAAATACATGGTTTAGCTCATATACTGAGAAAGGTCAATTCTGACACCACTCAACCCCATCCATACCTTTTCCAAGACCTTGGCCAAGCGGGTTCCTACTTGCTCAAAGGACTGTGGCAAAAACTTATCCTTTCCCAAATTTTGCAGCACCTGAGTAAGACACACAGTGAGGTGAGTGAGTGAGTGATAGACTGCTAGAAACAGACCAAATGCAGAAGCCTAAATGCCTAACACACACACATATACACACACACCTCTTTGAGCTGGCCCTCTCCAGTATAATGGATGCTGCCGCGGTTGGCCACTCCCCCCAGATGGTCTAGCGTGTGCATGCTGGCAGGCAGATTAGCATTGCACACCGGTTCTGCAGCAGGCTCCTGCAGTGGGGTGGCAAAGTCTATATGTTCTGTGATGCTGCGCAGGGAACATGGGGCAAATAAAAAAGAGAGATAATAAGCAAATAAGTAAGAGATAATAAGCAAAAGGCATACATACATCACTTGGCTTATGAAGTAGTTATGGCATGGGAAGAACACATGCCCTCACACACTTTATCAGTTTACCTGACAGCATGGAGGAAATTATACACTACAGAGTTCTGACAACTGGGAGGGTGTTAATAACATTTAACATTCACAATCTGCTAACTCTTGGGTTTGTCCCATACTGCATGCTACCACAGTAAGCAAACAGTGGTGTATAACATTAACATATTTATAAGACTATTTGGCATGAGAAGTATAGCGATTGGAGCAGAGGTGTAGCCTAGTGGTCTTCTACAATTCTGTCCCAATTGGTAAAACCATTCAAAAGCTTACAAGTTAGGCTAAAATCACACAGTGTATGTCCGTGTTAAGGTTTGTGGGTGGTGATCAATG
Organism: Pangasianodon hypophthalmus; assembly: GCF_027358585.1. Classification (NCBI taxonomy): domain Eukaryota; kingdom Metazoa; phylum Chordata; class Actinopteri; order Siluriformes; family Pangasiidae; genus Pangasianodon; species Pangasianodon hypophthalmus. The sequence continues at coordinate 10,303,049 of NC_069734.1, forward strand.
TTTTCTCCCCACACGACAAGGAAATTCATTCAAACATGGATACTTACGTATGATACTTATGTATGCTAAGCAAAAACTGCTGGGGTTTATTCTTTTCAACAGAACTGTGTCTACAAACTTGTTTTGAAAAAAAAAAACCAATATGCTATGTTCATGCAAAGAAACAAGCATAGAAATAGAAAAATTAAAATGCCAGCTTATCCTTTGAACACGTTGAAAAATTGTAAATGCAACTTTTTGCAATTAGATTTGGAAATGTTTCTTTTCACACAAACAAAATTTTATATATATATGATTAATTAATGATTAATTATATAATATAATGCTTATAAATTTGGCACCCTCTAATATTCTATAGTACTTCATTTTCACATGTGTGTGCTCAAGCAAAATTTCAATTCTGGCAAATAACTTATAAACAGTGAGCGTTTGCCATGCACTGGTGTCTGCTGTCCCATAACACATTTATCTCACTGAAATTAATAGTAAATGGTGCATTTGACTGATAATACCAAAGTGTCCCTGTGAAAACACCCTAAAAGATGTCAGAGTGTATATTAAATTGGCATACTCGATATTTTTGGCAGACACAGCGAGCCAGGTGCTTGCCACAGTAGTGAGGTCTACCCGCCGTGTGCGCTGACACTCCTCTGGTCCTGGCCAGCCCAGACTGCTGTAGTCCTTCCACTTTCCTGCAAAACAAACACACCTGTCCCTAAAAAAGTTCTGTGCTGTGTACAGGACACTGTACATGGAAGAAAGCAGTCGGTTCATATGGCACGCACCTGAAGGTCCAGGGGAAGGGATGGTAGGGCCGCTGATCTCCAGGATGGAGTGTGCCGCTGAGGAGTCACCCTGAGAGGAATCCTCTTCGCCTGCCCAGCTCTCAGACACCTCCGCCTTGGGCTTTCGCATTCGCTTCACCTGGAATGTGATCTGGAAATCCAGAACAATAAACAAAAACCTGACATTGAATAGATTATTATGTATTACATTTTCAAAAAGGCAAAACAGTGGAAAAATTGGTATATAAAATAACAGAAGGGAAAAAGAATTTCCTTTGAGCCGCAAGAGCCTAAGAGCTACAGAGATGTTGTTTTCTGACAATCTAGAGCTTACCCATTCTGCTCCATCATCATCCTCGCAGTTCCCGAAGCAGGCGCCATCGCTGCTGGCCCCCATCACCCGGTCGTTTTTCAGAACACGGATCCCTCGTAGGTCCCCGCGCTTCCCGCTCACATCCAGTGCCCCCTCAAATGCTCCCATCAGCTCCTCATGCAACTGCCACTGCTCTTCTCCTTCCGGCCCACCTTTCTTATCTTCCCCTTGCTCCACCTCTCCTGAGCCATTACTGTCCACCACTACTTCTACAGAGATGGAGAGAGAGAGTGAGAGAGAGAGAGAGAGAGAGAGAGAGAGAAGAGGAGTTAACAAAAGTGAGTCAGACAGAAAGCTAGTGATATTGTGATGCTCAGTGAAGGCTCCAATATAGAGAAAAACGAGTACTTACTCTCAAACAGCAGCGAGTCCTTTAATGCAGATCCAGGCATGGCATCCGTGTTTCCTGTTTCTTGCCTTTCCTCAGATTCCCAGTCCTCCACCTCAACGTCCTCTACTCTCTCACAACCTGAACCATCTGCACACCAAACACACAGAATATTCACACAGGAACTTCATTATTGCTTTGTTAGTAAATGTCTATAATACACATCTGAGATGATTGCGTCAAAAACAAATAATTATGAATTTTTTTTTTATAAATTGTTGTAGGGTTCTTGTCTTTGACTGTCCAACCCGCAGCCTGTTTACACCAAGACCACATACTCTAGGCATTAATGCTCCTAAATTGACCACAATATGTATTAATATTTACCAGCAAATTCAGAAATATAGCAGCTGTCCCTCAACCAGAGTCTGATGCAATATATGAGGAAGAGGAGCAGCAAAACATTTGATTGCAAAGTTTCCAAGCAGCAAGTTTATACTACAGTTTTTCAACAGTAGCCAAGTTAGTTGTGTGGCTTTTAAACCAGTTGTTTGACGTCATCTTATACCAGGAAATGAGCTAGCTATTAGACTTCTTGAAAGTCAGTGTTTTGTAACTTGATGTTCTGGACGCAAATATCAGGACTTGAGAAAGCAGTTGTAGGATTGAAAATGAACGTTTCTCACTTGCTATGGTTAGTTTGTCTTCAGGGAACAAATTAAGGTAATTACTTGATCCTTTACAGCAGGAATGATACAACTCTCAAAGCTCTTTTCACATGCCATTAAAGTTAGTTTTGAGTTCACTACAACGCTATGTCTAGTGTCACTTTAGCTGCACTCGACTGCACTATATGCCAATCAAAGCAAAGCATGCAAATAATTTTCAAAATATAGCTCATGTTAAAATTGTCCTCTCTGTGCTGTTGCCAAAAGCAAAAACTCACGCAGGGAGAGGTGAAACTTGGGATAAAATGCAAATGCACTCAAGTCTACAGCAGTATATTAATACCTGAATCAATAGCACTGCATGTGTCTCCCCCATATTTGGAGAGGACAATGAATTCATTTTTCTCTGCAGAGTAGAACAGCCTCTAAATAAAGTTTGAGCTATTTTCAGCCTGTTGAATTATTGAGTGCAAGATTTCTCCACTTCAAAGCCCTTTGGCTTGATGGGGAACAGCGTCAGGGGAAAAGAGTGCTGAACTACAGGGGAAGCAGAGAAAAAAAAAAAGAGGGAGTGGGAGGTGGAAGAGAAGGCAAACCCAGAATAGAAAATGCAGTGGAGAGAGAGCTAAAAACAGATGAGAGATTACAGTGACTGAGCTATTAAAAGACCTCGACCCACAACACAACCGAGGCTGAAACACAAGGGATTAGAGCAAAGAGACTGCAAGACAGGGAAAGGAGGATGGTGCAATATGGTAGCAGTCTGGGGTAAACTCAGGTTAACATAAACTTCACCTTAGAGCACGGCAAGATTTATAAAACTATAACACTACTAACGTAAGTATATTAATAACATTGCAAATTTAATGATAGATATAAAATGTTTCTACTGACTAAACAATCAAATGAACCATAAACACCTTATTGCCTATTTTTGAGTAATGTGATTATCAATGCAGCCATTAGTAGCAGCAGAACAGAACTCACGCTGACAGGCCTGGTGCCGGAGCTTGTAGAGGAAAGGGTAGAACTGCAGGCAGCGCAGCAGAGGCAGGCTGGCACGGCATTGGCTGCAGCTGCCACTCAGAGACAGGGCATGCCGGAACAGGGTCAACGCACCAGACAGGTTCCCTCGAGAGAGCTGCACACTCACCATGCTCAGCAGAGTGTGAGGCTTAATGCAATGAGTGAACAGGAAAGTCGGTAAAACACAGTCAGTTACTGGACAGTCAGTACAGTTCACTGTAATCTAACTTCACCAAATGGTCACTGTTATCCATTTAAAAAAAGTAATTGTCTAAAAGCAGTAAGTGAAGGCTGTTGGATTTGTGGTATAATCCTGAAAATTAACAGTTCAGCAGTTTTGCAGCAGTTTTGTTCATTATGCTTTTTTCCTTTGTATGATTGAAGACGTATTGATAATTGTGGGCATGGGTTTAAATTGAGTGTTGTGTAAATGGTGAAATAACGTTCATGTGCAGGTAACGGACCATTTGGGAAAACTCATCAGATGTTGCTGTAATGAAAACATTTTGTTTCTCTGCCAACGATATACTTTGACTTTAAGAAACCAACTTTATTTTACCAAAATGACATGAAAGTGTTTTATTTAGGGTACTTTCTAACCTTGCCTTGGCACATGTATGCGAAGATCATGTTGGGTAAGAAGTCAGTTAAACAGACGCAGCAGTAAATGAGGTCAATCTGCCTAAAGATGTCTAAAACCTTGTGCTAAGTGTGCCATGAGTGACCTTTACCTCAGGTGTTTCTGCTGATCATAATAATAACGTGAGAACTGATTTCCCATTGTAAATGTATAAGTCTTTAAAATTTGACAGTAATGTCTGTCAGTATGTCTGGTGTACCTCTGAGGCGTTGATCTCCATGGCTTGCTGCAGGAGCTCCTCTGCTTCGTGATGCAGGCCGTAGTGGAGCAGCAGGTTGGCCATGTTGACTAGAGGCACGTTTTTGTGCTGAGGTGGAGCTGAGTGCAGGGCCTGGCGCAGACACTGCAGAGCTTGCGTACCGTTTCCCTGAGCTCTCCAAAAGAGCCCAGCCTCATTCTGCACCAGCCATCGTGGTACACTCATCTACACACAGAGAGAATAAAAAACAAGCTTCAAACCAGACTGAAACTATAGTGCAGTAGATTCCTGCAATCATCCTGACTCAGCTAATCTTAAAATAGTTAGCCTACATATTTCTGGAAGTGTTTCATTCTAAAGCAGAAATTTGCTGTCCAATCAGTATTCTTCCCTAGCACCTGATAATGTGGAACAAAAATGAGGTCATGACAACATATTTTATCATCACTACAAGCAGTCATTTGTCCTTACCTTCTCCAAAGTACTTGCTATCATTGCACCCATTTGTTCCATAGTCCACCCGTCACTACGCTTCAGCAATACCTGCATATCAGCAAACACATACATACACACGAAATCATGAGTTTCACTTTAATGCTTAATTCACTTGTGAAACCTCACTCGTACAGCACCTATTCTTGTTGTGGGCTACGTAAATATAACAGCATGAATGAGGACGTAATTATTAAACAGAAAAGATTGAATGTAAATAGTTTTATCTAAACTTTGAAACACTTTAGTTTTCTTACTTAAAATATTAAGAATATGAAAATATATATTCTTACATAAAATCATAAAATCCAGTAGCAAATATGAAATCAGAACTAACTCCTATTTCAGACTGGATTCATTCTACCTCTGGAGCTGGGATAATTCCATTTTTTTTTTTTTTTTTTTTACAGGTGCTAATCAGTTTTTCTACCTCCACCCCCAAGAAAAATCCTTTCCAATATACCTGAAGTGTTTGACAAACTTAACCCTGCCTTAAAAGTATCATGTTCAATGCAAAAGATTCATTTTCAATGCATGTTTCTGTGCAAATTATGCAAATAAGTATGAAAAGATAAAACGGCAGCTACAAATCCTATGGCATGGCTTGACAGTTGCCTACTACCTCTACTCCCAATTTAACTATATTTGACAGTCACATAGTTCATATTTTCCTGGGTTTAACTACAGCATAAAAGCCAGCCAGCCTTTCCCTATCATACAACAGCTACCAACCAGGAATGATGAACAAATGATGAAGGCCAACAGCACCTTTTCAACTGCTTCGTCACAGGGCAGCATAATACATTCGGTGGAAAGCGCTATCAACCCTCTTCCACATACATGATCTCAGAGACGTCAGTGATTGGCCAGTGTCACTGTGATTGGTAGGACAATAATGCTAGCCCTCTCAAAAAGAGAGCACGGCCAATTTTACTCCCTTGGCTCTCAGCCACGGATGGCTGTGGCATCGTCAAGATTCAAACTCACAATCTCCTGATGACAGGGCGAATGATTTTCTGTTGCAGCACTCAGGGGTGATGTGTATAAATTTTACAGTTTGAGTGTACGCAGTTTAGCTATATGCTGGCTCATGTCAGAAAAGTTGGACAGTGCATGCCCTCAAGAGACACCCTGCAAGCCATATCAGCGATTTGTTGCTTGAGGTCCGTCCAACTATTTATGTCCTTCTTGGATAAACATCGCTGCCATTTTATAAGCAGATGTTTTTCTTTTAAAATTCTTTTTTTTTTAAAAAATAGCTGCTATGTAACATATAATTTCCACCCCGTAATGTCTTTATTGGGAACCAATGAGAGGGGAAAAATATATATATAGTCAGGAGAAATAGCACAATCCTGTTTTGCTTTAAAGCCTCACTTTATGTTTGCATATCCCATATCATCATGCTTGTAATTCTAGTAAGGGAAAAACTGCTACAACTTGCCTGTCCATTGCAAATTCATAGGCGTTCAGAGTTTTATCAGGAGACATGCAAATATTTTGTTGCAGACATCCAAACGGATTTTACATTTCATGTGGGTGAGTATTATGTGTAGTGACATGGTTTTGTTCAGTAAGGAATTTAATGGTGCCATAATATTAAGCTAATCATGCTGCTGCACCACTCGAGAAGCTCACGCATGGTTTTGTCAAGCTGTATGAACTTAACCTTTCCAAATATTATTGATATATTTTATAACTGCTCAGTAGTTTTTCTCTGCTTGGCCCTGTGAATCAGTGCTATTTATGCTTGTGTGTAAATAAAGAAGAAACACCAATCAAACCTGAGTTGCATACTGGTCAGGCAGCTGTTTCCCCTGCAAGGCCCAGGCTACAGAGGTCAGAGGGTCACCAGGCAAGGGTTGAGCTTTTAAACTGCAGTCTGGGGTCTCGACAGAGACTGGGGGACTCCTGTTCACATACAGGCTACTCTTTCCCCTGGACAGAGCAGATGCAGAAAGCATGAGAATGAGCTTCTTGGTTCATGTTTCAGAATGTAAAATGCACAATATCAAAACTAGAAATGCTAACATGTAGAAATCTTGCAGGTCAAGGCACGTAGCAGTACACAAGGATTACAGAATGAATGTGATATAGTCTTGTATTTTATATATATTTGTCCTGCAACAGAATTGGTTATATGTTATACAAAACAGGCTAGCTTTGTGCATTTTGTCTGGCCATCATTGGAGGAGTAATGTAAAAAAAATCATGCAGACATTCTACAGGCATGAGAAATGTTTTTCTACATGAGGAAAAAAGTAAATGCAGTGAAAAAAGCTTTTATTTAATAGACTATAAGTGAGTGAAAGTGGGTCCATTTTGTTACTCATGCTGGGGTTAGACTTGGGCAATAATACAGGCCTACTGAAACCCTACGAAGATTGTAATTTGAGAGTGAGTGACAGTGCATGTGTCTCTCTCACCTGAGGCCAAGACTCTCTGGGGGGAGGAAGAAGGTGGGCAGCAGGTTAGCAGAGGGAATGGATGGAAAACGCTGAGCACAGTCTGAACTTCTCGGCCACAGAATGCTATGGGTTTCCTATTTAACATTAAACATGGAAAGACTTTAGGTTTCTGAGCTCTAATAGAGAGTATCTGGAAAATGTTCATCCCAATACCAATGAAAGAGATTCCACCAACACACTATTACACTCAGTTGAACACCATAACACAGAACAGTGACACAGAGCATAAACACCATAATTGTGTATTCAGATATGTTTGTACATTGAGAGCAGGAGATAAAATCTTACAGCATTAGAGGAGGAGTGTGTGTCCCAGTGTGCTGCTGGCACGTCTCCTCCAGACACAGTGGAGTATGGCTGTGGGCTTCGGCTCTCGTTCACACTCAGCTCCGACACCAGAGCCACACTGCTAGCTACGGACACCTCCTCACCAAACTGCACGTGTACACACAATAATAATATAAATATCTATATCGATACATCTATATCTACATCTATCTATCTATATATATATATATATATATATATATATATATATATATATATATATATATATATAGTGTGTCCCCAAATATGTGTGTGTGTGTGTGTGTGTGTGTGTATATATATATATATATATATATATATATATATATATATATATATATATATATATATATATGTAAGTCATTAGAACTGTTTCTTTTTAATGTATAAAACACCTTAATTCAATGTTGTTTTTTAATCAGCCTGAACTTGCCTACCTGTAACACAAGCTAATTTTCTTGGGCATTAAAAAAAAGCTGGCAATTTATTATTCTACATTCTAGATTTTTAGTGGCTTGATTACACATTCTGAACTATGTTGGTATCGCTTTATTTATACACCAAACACTTGATCATGAATCACTTTTAAAAAGAATTAAAAAAAAAAAAAAAAAAAAAAAAAAAAAAACCACACCACGCAGATAGTGATTTAATCTCAATGAAGTTAATCTCAAAGCTGCTGCACATATTTGAGCACTGCTGCGTAAAACTAGTCATAAACAGGTTTACTCAATCTAACCTGGATGTAGTGCACATTTTCAAACAGATCTCCTCGATGATAACGGACAGGTAAGTCAAACGGACAGAACAGGCTGTACTGCTGCTGACCTAGATGACACATCTGGTGGTTACCTGACAAAAACACAAATAAATCATTATCCGCAGTTCATTTGTTATGCTAAATAGGAGCGCTATGTGACAACCAGGACACACCTGACACGCCTACATAACCAAGCGCCTTAGTGTTTACTAAGGCGAAAAATGCGTAATATTACTCATTTAAATACTTGTGTGGGTATGTATCTGAACCAAGCTAATGGCAGACTGGTAGTCTGTCTCACCGAGCTGTGCCTCTTTGGCCATCTGTGTCTCGTGGATGATGTTGCGTAGAATCTGTTCCTCCTGGATCAGCTTGTGCTTGTCCAGCATACTCTGCTGCCGCAGGTAATGATCGTGCTGCTTCTGGTACTCTTTTAGTTCATTCAGAGTGCGCTGAAGAGACCTGCAAAATAAAACAGAGCACTCACACTCGCTCTTGCACAAAACACTGAGGAACGACTGAGTGTGTCTCTAATTTCCCCTTGGAATTAGTAAAGTGTTATCTCTTTTGATTGATATGTGATTTAATACCCTGTTTTCCAGTGACACTTTTCCAGTGCTAGAGCCAAAACTTTTTAAAATCTGGTCACCATTCCCAACAGTTTTACAGCCAAACTGTTATGTAACTAGATATGGACATTTCCTAATAACACATATGTTCTGAAGGATTACGGTATTAAGTTCCTCTGGCTTTAAAACATAGTAATATTGCAAAGTCATCAGCATCTACATGCAGTAAAAAATACTGTCATGAACAATGAAAGATGAATTTGTTTCTAGCTATCAGTTCTGAGCATACAAATATGACTGCTAAAATAAGGTGTTATTAGCTCACAGTCAATTTATTGCAATTTTTAGTCAGGTGATCATTTTTCCCACTCAGACAAATGGTCCATCATCCAATATACTTTTTTTTATATTATTTTACTGGTGGTCATAATAAAATAATGCCACCACTAAATCCTAATTCCATGCATCACCAGTCCATGACTGCAGAACAGCATTTATTTTGGTGCTACAACAATTTGCTGGCCAAGATCTGGCTATTTTGTAGAGGAACTGTACAGCGCAGATACAGATTAAGCCATTAGTTCCAGACTCTGAACTAGCACCTTGTCAGCCAAAATGAAGCAAGCACTTGCATTATGACAATGTAACAAGCATTTCTTGTGTTGATTTACTGTTTAAATTATTGTCAAATTATTGTTTGCCCCAAACTGGTTGTAATTCCGTTGTAATTTTGTGTATCAGTGTAAGTCAATAACTAAGAGTCACAGTGAATTAAACATGTGAGACATTCAACAAATCAAACAGGCACACGCTAGTTTGGTACAAGGAGAAACAGCACAAAACAAATGACACGAATTAGGTTAGATTTTGGTTTGATTTTGAGTTGAATGGAGTTTAATACACTGTGACATCACTCTTGGCCATTGACCTACAGTGAAATATGCTACAAAATATGTTTCAAAAACCAAACAGCAATTTCATGGCACAAATTAACAAAAACAAATAACATGGCTTTATTCAACTGCTTTTAGAAGGCGTGCCAAATTCACAGAGGTACTATCAGGTTCTATCTATGTGTTATAGTTATTATACAGTTATTACAGCTATCTTTTTTATATATTTGTTATTTCCTAAAATACAGTTATGCTGGGGGTCTGTGGAAATGTTTTTTGCCTGGAACAGCTCCCCCGAGAACCCCCTTTATAAAGCGTCCCTTTTTTTCCTCCCTCAGTCTCACCGGTGCTGAGCCTCGAGCCGCTGCTCGAGCTTCTGCTGACACAGGACGGCGTGCTTCCTCCTCAGAGCCTGCTCAAAGCCCGACTGAGCCTGCAGAGCCTGCTCGTAGCAGAGTACCGAGTGATTATACTCTCCCAACATCTGATAGAGTCAAGGAGAGAACGGGAAATATGTTCACAAACCGGCAAATCTAAGTGTTTACATGTGACCACCCTAAAAGAGTTACTCTTGCTGAGGTATTTGGCACTCACAGCGTAGATGTTGCCAAGTGTGTAGTGGCTGGTAAACAGATCAGTAGTGTGGTCCAGGGCAGCATGAGCCAAGATGGCGGCATCTGCTGAGAAGTGAGCTCGGTGGAGGATATTTGCCAAGTTGATGAGGGCTACATCCTTGTGCTGCCTAAAAAAAAGAAAGATACAGTATGTAAATACATGCAAATTTAAGTCAAATCCTGAAGGACATGATCACACCGGTGTGTCACGGAAGGGCAAAAACAATGTGCTGTGTACAGCCTGGTATACACTGTAAGTGTTTGGGCCTGAATTTGCTGTTGCAGAAAAAAAAAAGCACACATTGTATAAGAATTCTTGAGCTTGGTGAGTAGTAGCAATGGTGAAATGTACACTAAATGTAGGATTTAAAAGTAAAGCCTACTGCTGAAGTGTGGCAGCAGAGAGAAAGTCTATTATGACAGGGCAAAGAGAGACGTGGCACAGAAAGAAATAGCTGATGAATTGCAGCTTCCTGTGTTATTACATAATACACACTTTGAAAAATTGGCATTCGTTTTATACTCTTTTCCCCAGCCACGAACAGCTCCAAACTCTCTCTTCGTTGCCTTTTAAAGCATTTCTGTAAGCAGAACATTGCTACTATTGTTCTGAGAGCTTGTTTCTGCTTGTGTGACCTCATTTTCTGCACAAGCCCTGATCATGCTGATCTACGACATAAACAAATCTATCGTTAGAGGATCTTCATCGTACACAATTTGGCCAGGAACAGTGTATCAAGTAATAATCTTATACGACTGCTGTTATCATACACTCTAAAAACGACTTGGGGTATGCAATTATTCATGCTGTATATAATCCAGGTAGTGGGATTTACTTGTACCTGGGAGAGAAGTGCAGAGCACGGATGACACAGTCCACAGCTCTCCTCGGCTCATTCTTCATACGCCAGTAGAAGGAGGCCAGATTGTAAAGCACCCAGGAGGAGGAATTCTGAGCATGAAAGAAACCAAAAATATATAAAGCGGAAGATAAAACTTAGCAAAAACACGTCTGCTTTATTATTATTCTCTACACTGTCACATACTCACCCTCAAAAGACCCTGGTGTATTCTATGTCCGACCTCATCCATGCGATGACCCAGCTTATGGGATAAAGAATCGAAGATAGGGTCATCTTTTGACAGCAAAGGTGATGTGAGGTTTACTTTCTCCTGCACACCCTGAAAGATAAGCCAATATTAGCAATGAAAACATATATATAAAAAAAAAACAGGGCATGTGTAGGAACTGTTAAAGCAAAATTCCACCCATAACAACTTTAATATTAATCTTTATAATTAATACATGTGTTTATTTTTTAATGAATATCTGTGCTCAAGGACATTTTGCTCTATATTCACTTTGGTTAACAGTTTCCTATCACAATACCACTCGACTACAAGCTGATAGTGGCACCAGTGGAAATTAGCTCTTTTTTCATCTCTACTTAAAGAAACCGATGCGGCAGAGCTTTAGTCCCCCTGTGACATCATACAGCTGCTAATTTCTCAGAAGAATAATGAAAATACAGCGTCCACTGACAAATTAGCTCCACAATCCCTAAAAACACCACAAATATTTCAATATAAAAACATTTAATGTGTTTCAGGTTGGAGGTTTCCTTTATGTAATACTCATAATAAAGATAATAAGAGCATTACCCTTAAATGCTGGTATGCATGAATGCTGTATGGGAGCTCAAGAATTTCTGCACAATCAGGCTTTTCCAGGTCTGAAGGTAAAGGCGACATGTAATCCACATAATCTTCAGGACTGCAACGCACAAACGCATCAATTAGAAGAAAGATGTATTAGATTACAGTACCACAAACAAACCACCATACAGCAAGAAAACGAACTGCTTTACTTTATTCCTTTGCTCTCCAGGGATATGAAGGTGCCGTCATAGAGGTCCAGATCCCCGAGAGGAACTTTGGCCGTGACGCAGTCAGCATCCTCTTTATAATGACGTTGTTCTAATCCAGTGTCGCGGTCTTCGTTCTCTTCAATGTGAATTTTCTGAGCAACTAGCTGCTTCTATGGAGGGCAGAGAAGAACAACAGAAATCAGCGTTCTTTTTAAGAATGTGTGAGAGTGTATTTTTAATCAATATGAAATCATATTCAGTGACCTCAGTATTATAAGGTGGCATTTGGGTCGAAAACGAGTTAACCACAATGAAATCATCACTGGAGAATATTTTATTCTCTGACTATTAGCTCCAGATGTTCTATATATATACAGCTTGAGAGTAATAAAAAGTAAATGTACAAAACAGTTACAGTAGAGATCCACTGTACTCACTGGTTTTACAATTTATAAGCGTTCTGGTACTTTAGAAGGTCATCAGTGCAGTGGAAAAATAATACTGATGATAACATCAGATAAAATTAGCATTCGATATTGCTGAAATTACAGTTGTGGTGTACTGGCATTTTCTTGGGATCTTTCTTTAGCTTGTTGACTTGTATTTATGCATTTTTCCAGACTCATCATGTTGAGTTTATTATTTTAAATTTGTAATCATATTTCACAAAAAGTTAATATAAAAATTCTAAATAAAATATTACTGACATTAGCTACCTACATGGAATGAGCTTGATAAACTGAAATTTCTGAGTAAACAGGACTGAATTTCAGCTAGCAGACTCATAAGACGTGTTTGTTTTCTTACGCAGAAATATGTATATACTTGAATGCATTTTAATACTGTTAAATGTTTTACTGTCTTAATGTCAAGATCTATCTAATATATCTTTTTTAGATTTTTTTAGAAAAATAAAACCTACTGAAAAGACGTATACAATCATAATGTGGTTTCAATAGGTTTAAAATGTCTTTGCTGAGGTTATTACCATTTCTTAGTTATTTATTGAGATTAATGAGACTAAGAGATTGGTTAATAAGCCACATAAAATCTTATAAAGCTAAACAGTAATTGTTATTGGAGAAAAATAAGGATCTAGCAGAGTTTAGCTGGTGTTCAAAAAATTCCTTTCTAATTATCTTGGATTTCTTTATCCCCAGCCACAGATTCCATCTTCTTCCCAAACCAACAGAATCTCTCCCGTGGGTCCTGGGTCTGTCCCGGAGTCTCCGTCCAGCGGGACGTGCCTGATGCAGCTCTACCGGGAGCCGACCGGAGGGGCAACCATCCCAAACCACCCAAATTGGCTCCTCACAGAAGTAGTGGCTTCCCCTAGGCTCTTCTGATTTATCAAAGAAGTATACATTTACAGTTCATAAGCTTGTGCGATATGTTCCTACATGATCTTACACTGCCAGGATGTCCAGTGACGTTTACGCAGAGTATATTTTATTATCGGACCTATCGATCTTTACGCACACTGCATAGGAATACTGCATTTTAACATCATGCAAGTATGAGTTATCACTCAAGACTACACCAAAAGAACAGTCTTCTTTTTCACCCCAATGAAAATGGCGGATGAGTGGATGAGTGGATGCCTGTCTGGCGGGAGGCATATGATGGACAGTCTTACATACACTCAGAATTTTGAGAATAAATTTGAAGCGACTTTAACACGTAGGTCGTGTTGAGTTTTGGATAATGGGTGAAAACTTTGTCATCCAATATCTCAAAATGGTTCTTCACCCAGATAGAACCTTACAATACTCAAGTCCTGATTTGACTGTCAGATATTTGAGTCTGGACATCACCTCTAATTTCTTGAGGTAGTTGACGCGAGTCTCCTGCTGCATAAAAAGGACTAGATGATGTGGGTGTTTCAAGTTAAGCGGAGAATCCACCTGCAAGCAAATGAGCATGAGTCACTGTCAGAAAGGAGGAAGTGTGCAGTTATTTTACATACTAGATCATTTTAAAAGATGAAATCCTAAGTTCAGTGTCACCAGGTTTTGCACAGTTAACTCAGATCTTTAACATAATGACTGCATTAGGTATCTATCAAGCTTCTTCAGTGGCATGTAGAGGTGTTAGTGATGACTGAGGTGACAAGACATGGAGGAACAGAATATAAACCAGCTAGATATCATGACATTTGAATACTTTTAGGCTTGTGTAAACCTATTAGAGAAGCTTCAATGTGCTGAAGAGTGAAAATGTCTTACATTACATGACCTCTGGGAAAGCAAGAATCATTTCTCAATGCAGTGCAGCTGTCAGCCAGAGGCTAACAGCTGGTTTAACATTATACCCAACTCACATAAGCTGACGCTCTCAGTAATAATAAGCTTCAGGTTAAAGTAAACCTAAACTCTACCACATTGACTAGCTACTTACTCACCACCTCAGCTAAGTTAGATAAGAAACATGGAGCTAACGTTAGCTTCATAACCAAACACAAACACTTCGGACCTGTTGTTGGATTTTTCCGTCCTCTGTAACGACCCAGTGAGTTGTAGCTCGTCCAGGTTCGACTAAAAGCAGGCAAATAAAGATAAACATCCTCGCTCGGACAGACGCTTTCCATAATACATTAAAACAGACACCGTTTTCACCGAAGCTGTGGCGCTGGACTTCCGCCATTTTTCTGACTAGCTATCCATTCCTTTCGGCGTAATTTTCCCCACCCGTATTCCGACAAGCCCCGCCTCCTGCGCTAAAATGGTATACTGGCTGTCGAAATACGGGTAGAAAAACAGAAAAAGCCCTAACAACGCGATTGACTTCCGGTCGCATTAAGCAACTTATTTCAAAATAAAGGTTTGGGAACACGTATTTTTAAATACAGTATCAAAAGCTAAAATATACAAAATTAAAGGTATAAAAATATATATAATTTGAAAAAAAAAATCTTTAAAAATTATATTCTATTTAAATGGCACACACACACACACACACGGGTCATTATGCATCTGTACTGTGAAGCGCTGTTCTATCAGCATTTCACTGAATCCGAACAGAAAGTATGGCTCTATACACTTCAGAATTCATCCTGCTACTTCTATCAGCAGTCACATCATCAATAAACACCACTGACCCAGTTCCACTGGCAGCCATGCATGCCCATGCCATAACACTGCCTCCACATGTTTGATAGATGATATGGTATGCTTTGGCTCATGAGCTGTTGCTTTCTTCTTACTCTTCACTTCCCATCATTTGCATCTTGAGGTAAACCGTCTGTCTTTACATTCATGAAGGTGTCGCTTGATTGTAGACTATGACAGTGATACTCCTACCTCCTCGAGAGTTCTTGATTTGGCTAGATGTCATGAAAGGGTTTTTGAGGTTTTTCTTCAACAAGGAAAGAATTCTGTGATCATCCACTTTAGTTGTCTTCCGTGGTCTTCCAGGCCTTTTGGTGTTGCTGAGCTCGCCAGTGCATTCCTTCTTTTTAAGAATGTACCGAATTGTTGATTTGGCCATTCCTAAAGTTTTTGCTATCTCTCTGATAGATCTGTTTTGTTTTTTCAGCCTAATGATGGCCTTCTTCACTTGCATCGACACCTCTTTTGACCAGATATTGAGAGTTCCCATGAACAGCTACCAAATGCAAATTCAATTCCAGACCTTTTATCTCCTTAATTTGTCATGAAATAAACAGGAGACACATCACTCTTTGCCATTAAACTGCTTGGACTCAATCGTCCATCCACTTTTGAGACTCTGAAAATGGAAGGACTATGTAAAAAATAGCTGTAAATCCTAAACGGTTAACGCAATATTTTCATTAAACCCTTGAATTAAAGCTGAAAGTCTACACTTTAATCACATCTTGATTGCTCCTTTTCAAATCTATTGTGATGGTGTACAGAGGCAAAATTACAAAAATTGTGTCACTGTCCAAAAACCTAAAAACTGTACAACCTCAGTATATCAGTTAAAAACAAACATGCATACACAAACAATATGAATGTCAAAGAAAATTATTGTGTACGTGGAAGGCAGGCAGAAACTATAAAGAGGACGATATCAAATATCTTTAATTTAGTGTGGCTGAAAAAGAAATATCAATTAAAGATTACAGCGAGGATTGCTAAAATACAGATATAAAGGGGGAATTTCCAGTCTAGTTTCAAAATTTAAAAAAAAAAAAAATCATATTTAATAGTCAAACTGCTGGTAAAGCCCTACATTGCCCACAAATTCCTAATTTTGGTTACACCTATCCCTAGCAGCTACAAGCTAGCAGCAAATCAGACTACCAGTACAATCGCTGTAGAGCAACTAAAAATCAAAATACTTGAAATTGTTTAAACAGTCAATCTAACAGGGCACACCTGCGCAACAAGAAACACCTGCTCCATATTGTTCCAATATTTTTGATCGCTTGAAAAATGGGTGAGTTCGAACAAAAGGTGCCACGTATTAAGTTGTTTAACACATCTTAGATGTAAATATCAGGAAATGAAAGCTGAAATTCTATCTTCTCATATTCATCTCTTCATGATCACAAACCCAAAAGTCTTCACTGTATGGCAGAAAACAAAAGAATTGGCCTTGCTGTTCCAATACTTTCGGAGGGGACTGTATATACCTTCAGCATGCCATATATTCCTAGTTGACCAGATAGGGAAGTTTGGGAGTTTTCTTAGTTTCTACATTAATTTACTAATGGTTCAACTTTACATTACTAATCTTCAGTTTGTCTGAAATTTTGCAAATTGTTTGCACTCAATTGTATATTAAGTTACATTTTAACTCTGACCTTATTAGGTAGCCTGAAGAGATAAAAGCAGTTCCAGGTTAAACAGATTGTTGACTAAGAGCATGCAAAGTAGAGCAGAATTTCCTCTTCCTAGTGGCAGGGTGGCACAGCGGGTAGCGTTGCTGCCTCACAGCTCGCGTCCCCGGTTCGGTCCTGAGCTTGGGTTACTGTCTCTGCAGAGTTTTGCATGTTCTCCCCGTGGGTTTTCTCTGGTTTCCTCTCAGCTCCCAAAAACATCCTTGACTCTAAATTGCTCCTAGGTGAGAGTACGTATGGGAATGTGTATGTACTTGAAGCGCTGCAATGGACTGAATACCCATCCAGGGTGTATTCCCTCCTCACACCCACTGTTCCTAGGATGGACTTTGGATCCACCACGACCCTAATCAGGATTAAGCACTTACTGAAGATAAATGAATAAATTTCCTTTTTCTTTGTTTATTCAAAATCCATGTACATATTTGCTTGTGTAATAATTGTAATAATTAAATAATTGATTAAATTAGAACATAGAGTGTTGATCTGGATTTCTTTTTTTATCTAATTAAAAAAAAAAATTAGATAAAAGATATGTTCAACGTAGCCAATTTATTGTGTACATCGTTGAATAGTGAGTGATGAGTTCAAAAATATTTTATGTAGTGAACCATAGAATAAAAGTACAAAGGGTGAAAAAAAACTTGTAACAATATATTGTGCAAAACATTCATGATAGGCGTAGACTTTAAGGTACATTTGCTAATACTGCTGGTAACAGCCTAGAATAAATCATACACCCAATCACCAATCTACTTCCGTTTAAAAATGTTACAAGGTGGGCTGATTACT
This sequence comes from Pangasianodon hypophthalmus, assembly GCF_027358585.1. NCBI lineage: Eukaryota > Metazoa > Chordata > Actinopteri > Siluriformes > Pangasiidae > Pangasianodon > Pangasianodon hypophthalmus. Next base: position 10,320,634 of record NC_069734.1, read on the forward strand.
TTTAACATATATTGACTGTTATTTTTTCATTAAAACTTGTATTAATCACATTAACAGTAAACATACAGAATCTTTAAGAAATATTATATATACACATTACCCTCATTTACATATAAAAAGAAATACAGACATTGAAAAGGTGAACTTTAAAGCTTTTACGTAGTGATCAGGTCATGCAGTGTTTCCCTCTCCAGTTCCAACAGTATTTAGCTTCCTTCTATGTGTGTGTGTGTGTGTGTATGAGTGTGTGTGTGTGTGCGTGATCATAGGTGCGTGATGGTTGAGTTCAAGACCTCTGGTGTGTACTTTGACTTTGAGGCCTTGGAGAGGTCTCTCTGTGGAAAGAAAGAAGACATGTCTGCTTATTACAATATTACTACTAGTGTGACAGAATATATATATATATATATATATATATATATATATATATATATACACACACACACACCCCTTTTTCTTAAATCTAATTTTGTTGTATATGATATTCTGACCTATTGTCTTGACAGACTGCAGGGGATATTTCAATAGGTCAAGGATTTTGCAAAGTGAAAAGAAGGTTTAAGATACACACAGCCTGCACAGCTCAAAAAATGGGTTAGAGGTTACACTGAGTGAAAGAGGGTGTGTGCAACAGCTCAGATGCATGAGCAGACAAGGGTTCAAAAAGTAGGATAAGCAGACAAATGTCAATGATAATAAAATAATTCGCTTCAAATGCACTACAGAATAATGTTCATTTTCTTGATACTCAACAATTCGTCAAAAATTCGTCTCAACAAATTCGGTTCAGCTCACACGAAATAAAGTCACTGAGCTGTAGCAAGTGTGTTAAAGTAAGCATGCACTTATAATAGATGCTTATATTTAAACAAACCTTGACTGAATGGATTCAACGTTGACTATTTCCTTTCAAAACAAATTTCAGAATTAAGCAGACATCAAGAAAAATCCAACAAATAGATTTTAAGCCAATAAAAATGGTCATAAAATTGATCTTTTCATGATTCATGCTGATGGCCATTTTTTCTTGGTAATTACTTAGTAATTCTTGTCAAAGCCACTTTTGTCAGTTTCTCCTCTGAGGACAGGAATTTTCTTCACCATGTACCGTTAGAGCTGAAATACCTATTACATGTTTAATGCAATGAAAAGGCCAAAATATTTAGCATAATTATAGTTTTAGTGCTTGAATGAGACACGTTTTAAAATAAAGTACCATATTTTGTGGACTATAAGTGCATGTTCAGGTAATGTGACTTATACACAAAGTTTTTGCACTGGATTAACTGTAACAGGGCCATTTGTTAGTGTTTTCTACAACATTTTGGAAATAATTATAGCTATGTAATAGCTTCTTTATACTTTATCTTTTATACTGTACACATTAACAATCCAAAAACGCAACAGCAAATCACATACTTGTTGCTGATTGGACACGGCGTATGACTAGGGGCAAAAAAAAAGCACTTTTTCAGTCTGTTATCAGTCTAGCAAAATAAAAACAAAAAGATTTAATGTGAAGTTACTGTTATTGTAGTGAGGAGTAATACTTTCTTCTGAATAAGCCAGCTACCTTTAGGTGGGTATTCAGTGTTCGCTTACTCATATTAATGCCATGTAAAGTTGACAGCATATCTAAAATAACATACGAATGACCTTGATAAAAATATACATCTCCGAAGTGGCACAACAGAAACGTGTTCGCACTGCCATTAGGAGATTGCTGATGTTCAAATCCTGATGATGCCACAGCCATCCGTGGCCAAGAGCCAAGGAAGTAATCTTGGCCGTGCTCTCTGAGTGAGGAGGATGGCATACTCTCTCTGCCCTGTCAATCAGAGTGACACGAGCCAATCGTGAGCATCTAGAAGTTCATGTGTGCGTTAGAGGGCAGAGAGCACTGTGATGAGCAGGAGCTGGAAAAGCTGCTGGCTTCACGTGTCTTAGAGGAAGCACGTGTTAGCTTTCACCCTTCCCGATTGTGAGCTGTCGTATTATCGAAGAGAGCCAGCTGGTGGTTGGGAATTGGCAGGTGACCAAAAAATGGAGGAAAATATTTTAAATAATAATAATAATAATAATAAAAAAGAGAAAATAAAAGTATCACTAGGCTCATTTAGGCTCACGTTTCCTCTCACCAAAACAAACATCCTCCAGCTCTCCATCTTCATGTTCTGTAGCCAATCAGCAATAAGCACGTAATGTTCAGTAAGGACATACCCTTTCCGTCTAGAGGTAATGCTGATGTGTTTCTGATTTTGCTGTTGGTTTTCATATATACTGTTGTGGTTTTGGTTTTGCTGTTGTGGTTGTGGTTTGGCTTCCACTACATAGAAGTGACGTATACAGTAATTTTTCTCTAAGCTGACAGAATTTTGCAGGGTGCCTTTTAGACTCTTCAGCAAGTATTGTCCACAAAATACAGTACATTATTATGTAGGCCAGACCGAAAATATATTCAGCACATAAATTTAAAGTGGCCTACTGAGATTGGAACCCAATCCAATATGCATCTATCTAGCTCAATCTTCCATTGCTATTTTTGAACCCCTTCTGCCCTTTGAGTGGACTGTGTGTTGCTCATGAGAATAGGAATCACGAAATGAAAATCAAATTACCGCGAACTCAGAATAGGTGCTGGCGACAGAGTTAATGCTGAAGTTACGTTGTGGGCTAGCTGGAGTCTTCAACACACCACCTGTACCACAGGTAAGATGACACACGTTCTCCTTATTACGTTCTGCCAGTCCTTGATGAGGAGGTTTCCCTCGACCAGGGGTCTTCAAGGAATTACCCTGTTTTAGAGAGTACAGATAAAAATCATCTGTCACTTATCTGCATAAAGGACAATACTTCACACAAGACAAAAGCTAAATCAGGTTTTTTTTTTACTGCATCCCTGCACTAACCTTGCTGGCTGATATTGGAGGGCGGGACACGGGTGAGTGGCAGACAGTTCCACCAAATACAGAGCGCATGGTGCTGTTAGAGGTGCCAGTGGAGGTGCTGGAGGTAGCGTTTAGCTGAAGGAAACGCAAGGAGAGTTAGTATAATACATGCGCTCACATGAAAAGAAAGTTAATCAAGCTTCGCAGTGATGGAATTAGCTAAAGCATTCAATTTCTACGTATATACGCACGATACAGACTTCAAGCCAAGTGGAAGTTCTTTAAATATTTTTACCTTTCGTGCCTTGCATGGGGTCATACTGCCCAGAAATCTTCTTTTAGTTGGTGACCGTACAGCAGTGCCATACAGCATGTCTTCCTCTGTCTGTTTGCTCTTTTTCATTTGCTAACAAAGAAAGGCGACGTGTGAATTTCAAGGACCTGAATTGCAACACGACAAGAGTTCTCTCAAGGTAGTGGGATGGTGACAAAATGATTTGCTTTGTAACTTAAAATCAGGCAAATCTCAAAACATTACTTGTGGTAAATATATGTAAACAAATCCAAAACATAAATTAACTTTTATGAACAAATTTTCATACTGCCTCTTGCACCAACCCCAAAAGTGCCACAGACATCTCTCTACTACTGAACACTGCTGTATTATACTGTCCGGTAGAAAAGCCTTTCTAACCAGAGACATTATCAGGATGATTCTCTGACATCTGCCCTTGACCCATAAATTACAGTAGATGCACTATTTCTCACGCCATCAGTATGTCCTGTTTCGGCACGCGTCATACCCAGGCAAGTAAGGTAACCAAATTCAGCACAGGTATTTACATACATACAGAGCTGTACCATACTATACTGACTGGTGTATTTCATTGTTGTTAAATACAAGCTAAACTTCATTTCAGTCACATTTCACTGCTGGGTTTACACGCATGCCCTTTAAATCTGTACTCATATTTTTAATTAGAATTTAAATTTTAGAAGTGGGACACCAGGCCTTTATACAAAGGAAAGAATGAAATAAAATGGTAAAAATTGATTTTTTTTTTCAGATATACACAGTAAATAAAGAAAAGCATACCCGTTCCTGTTTTTCCCGCTCCTTCTCCAGATGATAGAGTTCCCACTGCTCAGAAATGAACTGCATGAACTTCTGACCCTGGACCAGAAACTCTCTGCCTTGTTCTTGCTCCCACTGCTCGATCTGGGCTTTCAGCTTCTTTTCAAGCTAAATGAGAGATATTGAGTTGCAGGAGCTTTGTCTATTCAGCCTTATTTTAATCATCTTCACCAAACAGAGCAAACAAAAGATGCTTTCAGGTAAAAAGCATTAATTACCTTAGGGAGGCCTTTGAGCAGGTCTGATCTTTGTTTCTCCTCTTTTAAAAGGTTTCCTCCTCTGTTGGTGAATCTGGATGGATCTGTGGCTTTTTTCTTAAAAATAAATTATTAAATTCATAAAATTAAATGATTAATAATAGCAACAATTATCAGCCAAAACTACTACTACTCCTACTAATCAAAATCTGAAAACAAAATTTGACATCAGCTTTCTATCTCTGGTTCATCCGACTTACTTCAAGCTCCAAGAAAAGCTTCCAACTCTCCTCCCATTTGTGAACCCCTTCAAAAAGTTCTTTATGCTCTTCATAATGCTGTTTTAGGCGCTGAATCTCAGATTCGTGCAAGTTCAGAAGTTCTTCACTGAAATTATCTGAAAAGAGGAAATTATTCAACTCTTACTTTTAATTTGGTACAAGCCAAAAGCGTTTGCCGTGTATAAATCCGAATTTCTGTTTACCGTCATAGTAGGGCAGAAAAGCCTGACGCTGATCGGTGCTGTAGAAGCATTTATCCCAGAATACCGTAATTTCCTCTCGAATAGCCTTCGTAAGATCCTGAATATTTCTAAGCTTTAGTTCCTCAAGACGTTTGACTTCAGCTTGCAACTGGGAACAAACAGATGGCGCACATCAGCACTACACAAAAGCAGCGAGCTTTTAATAATTTAATAATTTAATAACAATAAATAAATAAATAAATAAATAAATAGTGAGCATGAACCACATTTTCCAAGCTGTTGTTATTGTCTACATACAGCTTCCATGTTCCTCTTCTTAGACATGGTCATGTGCTCAGCAATAGCATCACGATCCTCCTGTGAGATGTGCAACCTGTCCCATAGCTGCTGGATCTTTTCTCGATATGACCCACAGCTACGCTCGTTCTCAGCTTTCCTGCTCTCAAGCTGAAACATTTCAATGTTAGAGCTTTTGTATTGTGTAGCATTTCAGTGTAGAGGATCATTTGTGAAGACTACATTACTCTTACCTGGTGAAGGAGGACCTTAAGGGAGTCAATGTTGTCTTTGGAGAGACAAAAAGCCTCTTCGTCCTCACAGACAATATCCTTTTCAAAACTAGTCTCAGGCAGTTGATCCAGATCGTCCATACACAGTATTATCTGTTTCTTTAGCTCAACAAACTTGCTGTGTCTTTGTTCCTGAAGAAAAAGACAGGTGAAGATATAACTAAAAAATATACCTGTAAGACGTTACTATGATTAAGCCCAGGACAGATGAATGAAATCCTCCACCTTTTCTGCTGTCAGTTGTGCAATGTGTTGTCTGAAGCTTTCCAGTTGCTCCAGGGAAGGAACTGCGCTTGCAGAGATAGAGAACGGCTCCAAGCAGAGAATGTCGCAGAGGTCCTGATCCTGCTCTATGAGGGTTTTAAGTGTCTGCATTCTCTGACCTTTCTGTTTCAACATAACCTCAAGACAGGTTCGTATATCTTTCTCCTGTTGGAGCATTGTGTTTCCCCTCTCCTCCTAAAAACAGGCAAACAGACAACTTTAAAATAAGGATTTTCACTACGGGTGGAAAAATCAGTAGCCCAGGCACCTGGGACAAGCAGATTTTTTTTTTTTCCGGGAAAAACGATGAAAGCTGTATTAAACTACATATAAACAGCTTTGGTAAGACATCTTCTTGTGTCTGTCTCACCCTTTATTGTTAGAGTGTAATGGTTATAGTTTTGAATGTATTATATTTTAAGTATTTATTGAGGAAATTGAAAAACTGCTCTTAGACTCCCATTATGTTTCTTTAAAGTCAACACGTTTTTTTCTCAGTACAGCAAAACATGGCAAAATCTAGACCCGTCAATGCATCTTGGGAAATTTAAGGGGTTAATCCATCTTATTGCCTCTCAAAAAGCTGATTATAAACAAGAATTCAATCAGCATTATTACTCGTGGATGAGACGAATGCTCTTCCCTTAGATTACATGCAAAGATTTTCGCCAATCTGAATTTATTCCGATTGCTGATTCCGAATTAGCTGTGTATATCTACCCTAAAGTGGACACTCTGTAAACAATCTCCTCTTATATGCATGTAACTGATCAGTTATGCACATAGGGGGAGTGAGGTGTAGTGTCAGTATTATCATATCAGTGAGAAACATGTGAATCTGGACAGTGCATTCAGTTTTAAACAACCCAGCTGGTGTTTTAAATTATTTTGGGTCACGACAAATCCTCATCCAAGTGTCACTATTGACAGCGAAAAGCTGACATGGATGCACACATTATGCTTCAGTATAATGCCATTACTCATCTTCTAGTGTTATGAGCATTTAAAGCCACGGTCTGGGAATTTCAGTCCCGTCCCCCCCTTCTTTTAATATTTGACCAATTTCAACTGCTGAGCCAACTTTACTGAGGTCAATCCAAATCCTGCATCTGCCTCAAAATGTTAGTTTGATGCCCTTCCACGCTCACAACTATGTTAAATATATTAAAATCTGTAACTGTGTTCTCCTACTGGACCATTTTATTGCACAAAGAGCGCATCATGACTCAAACACACATGTACACAACACACACACAGACACTAACTCTGAAAGTAATTAGACACAAATGTTTACATGGATATTATTCTTTTATTTAATGGATTATTAAAAGGATTATATACCTCATTCTATCGGACATAAATTTCATTTTTAAATGAATTTATTAATTAATTATTATTATTTATTAATGAATTACTAGGCTGCATGTAAACGTAGTTATCTGCAAGATCAAGATGTTCTTAAATTTACCTGTGAGAAAGCAACAGTACTGACCACTGAGTGTACACCTTTCTATTGGTTTTGATGCTCGATGAGCTTAATGGCCCTGACTGTTGACAAGCAAGTTTAACTGGTTAGGGTCTACATGCAGTCTATTCACTTACCTGATATGGAGGAAGCTGCAGCTCCAAGCACACTTTATTCAGCTCTTTACGACAGGTATCGATACTAGTCATCAAACGCTTCCGCAGACTCTCCTCTTCTGCAATCATCATGTCCAGAAGACCCTAATATTTACATTGACATTTATTAATTTGGCAGACGCTTCATTCCAAAGCAATTTGAACTCACACCCTTCTAATCAGTAGTCCAGAGCCGTAACCTCTGAGACACCATTGCCTTAATAGGTAGTATATGTACACTGTAAAAAAAAAAAAAAAAAGCTGTAAATTTTACAGTCATTTAGAGGCATCATGGGTTGCCTGTAAAATACCGTAAAATGTACAGTAAACAACCGTAAGATAATTACAGTAATGTACTGCAATATCTTAATGTTGTATAAAATAACACATAACCCAGTATACTTGCTCATTTGGCTGATGCAGGATATAACTGAGCTGAAGGTTAAAGGTCTTACCGCCAAGCTGTCATGCTCGGGCACTGGGATTTGAACACACAAGCTTCTGATCGGTGCGTCAAAGCTTTAACCACTGAGCCACCACAAGTACCTTGCATTGATTCAACTACTTCTACCACTGAATTAACTCCACTAAAAGCTTGCACTGAATGAATGCAAGCTAGTAGAGCTAGTTGTAGTGGCTCAGTGATTAAGATTTCATGTCACAGATCAGAAGGTCATGTGTTCAAATCTCAGCACCACCAAACTTCCTTGATCAAGACCCTTCAGCTCAGCTGCATCCTGCATCAACCAAATGTACTGGATTATGTGTTGCTTTATACTAGTGTAATATATTACAGTTCTTTATTGTAAATATGTTTTACAGTTGTTTAAATTTTACAGTGCATTATTGGCCAGTACATTATTGTAAAATCTACAGCATTTTTTTTTTTACGGTGAATGCCATATTTACAGTTCACAGACTATTTGATTTAGTGACCCTATCTGCTTCATACTCACTCTGATGTGAGTTTTGACCACATTAGTTCTCTCCAGTCTCTGTTCTTCTGGGATACCAATCTCCTCCCAGATGTCCTTCAGGTGGCACAGAGCTTTATTTAGGCATGACACTGCCTCAGCAGCAAGCACCTCACTAAACTCATAATGAAAAACATGGACATGTTACCAGGCCTGAGGGTAGTGACAGGTGGATGGAGTCTCAGACAGACCTCAGCATGTTATTACATTATTAAAAGTCTAAATGTATTTAGAGATAGCCACTAGTATGGATATTTTGAAGCTTTGTCATTCCTTGGACATGGCGCATATTAGCTAGTTACTATACCTTATTACACAGTAATATAGCTCATTAGCTAGGTAGTTAGCAGAGTCAAGCAACCTGTCATAAGCTAACCGTTAGCCACTTCTAGTTAACAAACAAAACTTATTATTGAATAAACTCAAATATATGACAATTACTGACCTCTTCCTCATCGTAGGGTGCCAACAGGGCAGGTTTTAACAGTTTGCTTACTGGGCGGAAGAAACGTCGGATCCGAACTCGAGTCTCGCGCAGCCGTTTCTGTCGATTCAAAATACGCATCAAAATAGCGCTTCGGATTTCATTGGCCAGCGGAGGTGCGAACTGCGCATGCGCGAGGGCGGGTCCCGAACCTGGACTGCTTTCTTCATTACGTCAGAAACGGTCAGTCGTCTCGCGCGCCTCAGTGTCCTTGGTTAAAGTGTCCACTGAGATTAATGTAAAAATAATAATAATAATAATAATTCTTGGAAAATGTAGCTGCAGGAGAATTATGCAAACTAATTCAAATTATGCAGAATTGGTAATGTTAAAAAGAGTGCCTCAGGATCAAGTTTTTATATTGCATTTATATTTGTTTTCTGAATACTACTAATCCTGAATCTGCATATTATGATTCAGTTCTGAGCTGGAGTTAGTGTCTGTGTCGAGCTTCTGTGCATGTTGTCTCCATGGGTTTCCACATGTGTTTCCATCGAAAACCCAAATACATGCCAGAGGGTTGACTGGCAAAGTTAAATTGTCCTAGGTGTGAAAGAGTTTCTGATTATATACTCTGTGTTTATGTGTGTGTGTGTGTGTGTGTGTGTGTGTGTGTGTGGTGAACTGCAATAGACTGTTGTCCAGTCCAAGGTGTGTTCTCGCCTCACACCCAAGTCTTCCCAGGCTAAACTCTGCATGGGCGTGCCCCTGACCAGGATGAAGCAGTTACTGAAGATGAATTAATGAATGAACATTTCAGATACATGATACAACCACATTTAAAAAAAAAAAAAACCAAATACATGTTTATTGCCCACAGTGGAACTCTTGGTATAATCTGGACACGCATGAAAAACTCCCAAATACCACTGTGTTCCTGAGCTTCACAATCATACTGCATTACAAAACAAAACATGAACACACATTCACTGAAATGACATAATGTAGTGCTTTTGTCGTTACTGATGGCCTTCATGTCCATTTGTAATTGAGGGGAAAATGTCCTCTGGAATGCTCCGCTCAGCTCAGCTCTGTCCCGTACACAGGCCACTCTGTCCTCGCTACCACCGTGTGGACAGCAGTCTCTAAGGATTCAAGCCTGATATTCCAGCAGAGACTCCAGCAGTCTGGAGCTGTTCGTGATCGCAGTTGTCACCACGATAAACTTATAGCCTATGATAAGGAAGAATTATTTTAATGTTAATGCATCAGTGATGTATATTCAGTTATAAATCTTTTGGTCTGAAACATCCTTACCTTTCTCTCTACCTAAAAAGCGCAAGGCTGATATTTCAGAGTAGGTACATCCTCCCAGGAACATCACGAGTATAATCCTTTGAGGGTCTGTTTTGGTTCGTGCTTCAGTTCCACTGGTACCTCCTAGAAATGAAGGCAACAAGATAAGATTTAGTTTCAAAGAATTACGTTCAAAACAATGTTCAGTAATGAGTCTCTAGTATTGGGGTAATTTTGGTATAGATTTAAGCCTCTAAAACAGAACACTACTTTAAAAATCTATTCATTTCAATTATATTTTGCATCTGGCTGCTTCTAGTGGAAAGCTTTCTCAGAAGAATAAAGGCTGTTATAGCAGAAAAGGCAGGGCCAAATCTATATTAATCCCATGTTTTTGTAATGGGATGTTCATCAAGCACATAACGGTGTGCTGGTCAGGCGTCCACATATTTTTGGCCATATAATGTAGCTAAAAAACTCCCAGCCTGCAGCATTAGTCTTTCCAGTTTGATCCAATGTGATTTCTTCACCAAATTTGTCAAACAACAGCAATCAAAGCAGTATAATTAAAAGTATAAATGCTACATGCTGAGCACTTGTAATTGAGGGGACAACTTTTCTTGGACATGGTACATGTCTTATCTATACTCAACTTGTGCATTCACCTGTATGTTAATTTGTTAAACCAGCAAAGAATACATAAAACATAAAAGATTCAAAACGTATTTTGTACCATGCAATATCAATGCAACATCATTGCTTATTCTGGAAATATTAAAGTATAGATTTACGTAAAGTCTCATCTACCACCATGACTTGTTTAAAGACTGAAGATTTTCAGGACCTGTGACTGCAAACTCATGTCCATTTAAAAGCCGCGTGACTTCCTCAAGCCCTGTCCAGCCATCTCTCTCTAATACCTGCACCAACAACAGATAAATATGTTTATTAAATATATCTAATGAAAAGATCTCTCAGAAGAAAGTAATAAATCTGTTCTTTATAGTTTAGAGTTAAACTTGTTTTGGGAACTCCAACCTGTTCAATCAGTTTACAGCTCAAAGGGATGTAGGCTCCACTGAAGATGTAAGCCATGTCCCGTGGGACTCGGAGGTCATACTCCTCCCCTGTCTTAGGTATCTGTGTGGACGATCACAGAACAGAGATACTGTGTTTATTACAGTGTTTGCTAATATACACAATAAGTGAGGATGTATGAAGTTACATACAAGCATCAGCTTTTTACTCAGCGCTCGGAAATTGCTCTTCTTGGCCAGTGAGGAGAATGCGTCAGTCAGCTTTCCTGAAAAAAAAAATAAATTTAGGAAATGCATTTAGTTTTAACTGCTTTGTGGAAGTGTACAGTGGCTTGCATAAGTATTCACCCCTCCTTGAACTGTTCCATATTTTTGTAGCGTTACAACCTGGAACTGAAATGAGCCTAACTGGGATTATAGGTCATGAATCTATACAAACTGGCTAATGATACTGAAGTGGGGAGGGAAGAAAATATATGTATCTCCAGGTCTCCAATTTCCCTCTCTCCATGCCATGCATAATTTACAGGTAGATAGATAGATAGATAGATAGATATTGAAACTGGAGACTTTGAGATATTGTAGAATTAGTGAACTAGTCCCACATCTCACCAGCTGTCTTGTCATTGACCAGTTTGCCCACTTTGCTTTCCACTGCTGTTAGTGCTTCACCAGGCTGTTGCTCCACCAGCAGTCCCATCTGCCTCAGGTTCGCAAAGGTCAGTAGGTGCTCTATGCCGTAACTCTATACCATATTAGCAGCAGGAAGTACCACAGTTAATTTAACTCTCAAACATCAGTTGGATATCCAAATATTATGCATTTTATGAAATCAAGCCAATAGGTGTGTTCGCTTTACATTTATATTACGGTATTGGCTCACCTGGAGGTACTGAGCTTTTAGAGACCGATAGTCTTTTGGCAGGAGTCCTGTTGTAGAAGAACATACAACAGCATATAGAAGCTGTGAGAAGTCTATTCTGGCTCCTAATCTCAGCCAATGAATGGAAATCGACTTGTTGGACATTTTCAATAAGTATAAAAAAGTATAAATAAATTAATTGTTTTATTGTCACAAGTCAGTTATAAGATTATTCAAGACACTGTTGGGTTTCTGTGTGTAGAGTATCATGACTCTGTGTTTAGCTGTTGGTGAGCAGGGTGATGGGAATTGGGAGGGGTGTGAGCCCCCTGCTGGGCAAACAATTCACACCACTCCACAACAACATTGGTTCAGAGATGAAACAGACAGCACAATGAAAGCTTTTTGGACAGAAAAACACCACATACAACTGCCACAACGAAATTATAAAATTTAAACCCAGTAGGTTAGGTAAAACTGCAAATTCCTAAAGCCCTGATTGTCTACTTTCATATGAGCCATTAACCACTATTGTGGAGTGTGACATCACAAATAAAATCAATGCCAGTATTAACTCTTAGTATCTAATAACTTGTAACAATTAGATTAATTTACACTAATTTGCCAGGCAAGGGTTTTTGAACATGTGACATTTCTTGTGTTTTAATACTGATTTGGCGGATTACACCAACAAGGACTAATTAAAGCTTAGAGCTACTCAAAGATACGTTCAGTATTTTTATTTGAGTTGTGTTACAGCACTTGATTTTAAACGTTGCTTAACAAATAAACAATTTAAATCTAAACCTGTGGGATTAATTCGGACTGTCCACCATCTTGGATTTGCAAGTAACTAACTAAACAATTATTATTATTATAAAAAATAAGTATACCATATTATAAGTAATAAATAAATATTATAAGTAAAAAACAAACAAAAAATTAACTCGATTGATTTCCACTACCCATTCAATTAATATACTCGTTCATTCAAAAAAATGTAAACTACCTCAGTTCCAAGATTAAAATTAAAATTTGAGTTTAAATGAATGGACCAACCAGAAAGGGATTGTTTTTAAAACAAGGTTTAAAGTTTGGTGTAACTGCATTAATACGTACATGACTGAATCCAACTTGAAGCTTAAACTTTTTTTTAATGTAATCTAGAATTTAATCACCATTCGTACAAGAGTTAATCAGGAAAACGTTTCTACCAAAGACCTAAATTTATGGATCTTTTAGCAGACAAGCCCCAGATCTTAATGTGACACTAAACTAAAAAAGTGCTGTATTAAAGGGTAAACCAGTTAACCCTAAGACTCATGTTAGTATAAGCTGAAAGTGCCAATCTTATCCTAATTTTAAGCAAATATGATCTTGGTAAATCTTTTTAGATCTTGGTTTTAATGCACTCTTTTTTGGGTTGGAACAAAAATTGCAGGCTCTTTGAAGAAAAGAGTCGAAAATGTCACTTAAACCTGTTCCTTACTTAGACTCTAATTTTAGTGTATAAACATGAGCCAAAATTGCTAAAATATAGAACAGAATTCATAAAAACACTGTATCATAATTCACAAGACTCACCATTTTCAGTAAGAGACAACAGACAAAGGAGTCTGAGACTGTCGATCATAGACACCTGAAGGACAGAGTATTATAATGGTGTTAGTTAAAACTGTACACTATAAGCTTCTAGTACTGCACGTGTTATAACACATATTTATATATTTATATTACTTGGCTTTTGTGATAACACACCTGTCTGTTAATGTGTTCTTCAATGAAGCCAATACATTCTCGAACCTCAAAATCTTCAAGTAAAGCTAAAGAAAAAAAGGATTTAGAGACAATATTGTGCTATCTTTCTAAGCATCACTCAGCAAATAAATAAAGGCATAGTTATTACACATGAATCAGCATTTCTTACAATGTTCAGTCTTTAGCAATTCCTGGAAGTCTTGCTTTGTTTTCTTCTTCATTATGGATTCACTTGCACCAATATCTAAATATGAAGTCATTAGTCAGAAGACAGACCTTTGCTTACAAAAGTTAATGTAACATCTGAAAATTGATGTAAGTAATGAAAGTTGATGTGACTCACGCAGACTGAGAAGACGGTGCTCCTGTTTCAGGCCTTTTAGCTCCTCTGAAACGAATGTCTTCATCTGCTTAATGTCCATTCCACGCCGTTTCTATCACAAGTACAGATAAGATGAAAAAAAGGACATAACTGACTGTTTTTGTACAATCATATAACAATGAAGTCCTTCAGAATTTTTTATTTTCTGTGCCTTTGAGTGAGCAAAGTGAAAAGAGACTCACATCATATGCTGTTTGAAGACTTCGGGCTTTTTGACTCAGAAAGCCGAATACATTGGAGAAGTGCTCGTTTCTGATTTCATTGAACACCTGATGAAATAAAACATAGAGTCATATATATATATATATATATATATATATATATATATATATATATATATATATAAGCAACTGTGTCTCTGCAAATTTCTCTCTACTGTGTACCTTGTCTTGAGAGTTAAGCATCACTTTTACACCCTTGTCAGAGGAGGTGACCTCAGACCCAAACTCCACACTACCTAATAAGCAAAGAGTAATAATCATTCAGCTTCAGAACATGTTATTAGCAGTTCAGCAAATAAATAAATGAAAAGTCATCCTTGTTTCTGGTATAAGAAGACTGTGATACATGGCTACTTCTAGTAAGATTTGAATCACTACAGTCCCAATATTGTTTAATTTGTTCAAAACAATAAAACTTGACACCACACAGAGCTCTGTTAATTACTAGTGTACTACTAGTTCAAAAATGTATTCAAATGAATTTCCTTTGGTACTGTGGGTGTCTCTCTCTCTCACTCTCTTTTTCTTCTCTGTGCCTGTCAGTCATCAGGGAAGAAGGTGTGGCCTCTGTGCCTTGTAGTCTGAATAAAAGAGGTGTGGCCACTGTGCCTGGTATTCCAATAAAAGAGTAAAAGAGGTGTGGCCTCTGTGCCTGTCAATCAACTGTTAAGAAGGCGTGGTCTATGTGTCCAGTAAAGGAGGTGTGGCTTTCCACTCTTAACAGTGAATTGTTCCACATTGTACTACGTCTCAATGTCACTACATCAATGACTGACTGCTTTAAATGTATCTTTCACACAGTGGATCACATACTGAGAGGCACAATGCATCGCCTCAAGGAGAGATACAAGCACACAGAAAAAAAATGTTCCACTTACCACATTTAATCCTGAAAATGTCATCCACCAGTCCCTCATAGACCACCTGAGAGCAGAGAGGAGTAACAAAGTCCACATCTATCAAATAAAAAACAGAAACCTATATTAGGAGGTCACATTCTGTATTGCAAACAATACAATTTACAATTATATCACATTGGTTTATTAGCATGAAACCCTTGCAAGACTCTTTGGTAAATTAACATACCTCTATCGATGAGGAAAACGTTGCCAATCTCAGGTTGCTGTGCTTTCTGCTCCCCGTCCTCCACCTGCTCTCTCCATGACTCATACACCATCTACAGCAAGCCAAAAAAATGGTTTTAATGTTCAATCATTGGGCTCAAAAATCCTTTCTGTATTTTTCACATTTGTTTTCCTTCTGAGATCTCACCTTGGCATATTGTCCAATCCCATAGACCTTTGAGAAGGGGCCATACAGGGAGTGTAACAGATGTAACGCACTACCTGCAGTCGACACCCAGCGTTGATCTCCCTCCTAGTGATTTTACAGCCACAGTGATGTTAATAATGAAAATACAATCAAATTAAATACATGTTAATAGTACATTAACTTTTTTCCTGTAGACATTTTATCTCAACTCTAACATAAAATCTTTCATTATTTACTATATAGATTATATACTTATACTACAGTAAATGTACTAGTATGCTGTAATTTATATATACTTAAGGGATAAAGCATTATGGGGTGTGCTGTTATATGAAAATAATTAACAAGTGTGATACAGGTAGACATGAAGCAGATATGTTTACATTTACACAGTTACTTTTTTTATTCATTAAACTACACGTCATACTTCTTATCTTTTTATCGTTGCGCTTAATGTAATGGAATGTCTGCAAAACAGGTTTGTTCTTCATGTTATAACAGCTATAAACACTTTCCCTCACTTTCTCTTGAAGTTAAAAGATAATTAAAGAGTGCAGCTTGTTACAAAGAAACTGCAAACCTCAATGAGTTTCAAAGGAAAGCTTTGGCTTTGACTGTTACGAAGCTCTGACACTGGAGACTTCTTCCTTAAATGTTACATAAAACATCTGCTTACGGAAAGCTTCACCATATCAACCATCATATACTTTTTTTTTGTTAAATAACAACACGTGCATAATCCTTTAATTATTAGACTCATTAATATTATTAATATTAATGTTAATATTACTATTGAATTAGCTGTTACTATAGAAACAATAATATATTAGAATGAGAGCTTTAATGTAAACGTAAATAGATTATAAGCACTACTGCTGCAGGAACAAATCCATTTCCCATCAGGGTTGAACAGAAAGTGTTATTTTATCATTTGAGATACAGATAGCACATCTTCACTTGAACACAAACAGTACACACACATAGCACATTACCAGAAAATAATCTCTGAAGAATTCAGGCAGTTCAAGACTGATGATGTCATCGTCGAGAGGAAGGAGGTAGAACGCCCATTCGTCAGACGTCACATCTGTAAAAAAGTTTCAGAAGTGTGTGCTGGGAATCATGCGAGTTCTCCAGCTGTGAAGCTGAAATTTACATGAAAATGTGAAGCACCTACCACCGTAGACGCCCTGCTCCTCCAGAACTGTGTCACACGCATAGAACTGCAACAAGCGCAAACAAAACATACATTTCTATTCAAGATGCAGATTTTAGTAGCGTTGCATGAACACTGATATTCTTATACAATAATCCACTCCATATGTACAACAAGATACAGAAAAAACACGCTAGAATGATAGAAACAGCTTACCTTCTGAGGCGTAAAGATAATTTTATATCTTCTGAACCTTCCAGTTGCCTTGTCAGAGTTTACTACATCTGCAAACATAGACACTCAATAACATCATTGCTTTTGACATAAAATCAGCTCCCATGTGTCATGCAGCATAAATGCAGATACAGCACATAGAATTACACAGCACTAACCTGCAATCCATTTCACCGTCTGGATTCGAGGACGTATCAGGAAGCAGAGTCTAAAAAAGAGAACGTGTTATAGAGTCCACGATGCTGTTATATTTTTTTATATACTTTTTATCTGGAGTGGAAGAGGATCTGTATCACACTTACTGATCTGAAACACTGACGACTGGTTTGAACTCTACTTTATAGAGTTTGTCCACTTCATGTTGCTATAGACAACATAAAGAGAAAAAGTTTTTCATCACAGAAAAATATAAGAACATGTTGAAATGTGCTTGTCTTGACCTGGTTTTTAATTCTATCTCAGCCTTAAGTACAGATGCAAATTTACACACATGCTGTAGAGAACATCAGGCCTCATGTATCAAGCTGGATATGGAGGAATTTATCCGTTAATTGTTTGCAGGAGCATTTACACAAGAAATGTGGTATTCGTGAAAATCCAGTTTGTATTCTCTCTAGTTTGAGCTCCTGAATTTTTTCGATTTTATGTATAGAATCTAACAAATACGCCTATCAATAGGCTTTATAATGAAAATATCAGGGCTGAGCAATGCATTATATCATGAGGTTTCATAGATGGCATAAAAACAGTGATGTTAGGCATACTATTACATGCAAACTTAAAGACAGATTTCTTTTTTTTTTGCCCACAAAAGTCCAGAATAATCCATTTTAAGACATTTGTTAACAGCAAATAATCTGATGTGGATGGCAACAATGAAACACAGCCACGCTCGCCCATTTATAAGCCACCCCTGCTTATATCGAATAATAGTATCTGCCAGATGGATAAATGTAAATCCACTCTAGATAACTCTTACCTTGAGTGTGGTAACATTGGCTATTCGGTCAAGTGGGCTCATCAAATCTGCATCAATAAACAAGTCCTTCCTCCCTGGGAGCTGATGGATTAAAAAACAAAATGATCACATTTTGCACACAGTCCAGCACCTGCAGTAACCTGAGAGCTGCACTCTGAATGCACAAAGCCTTGTACCTGTTCCAGGAGATAGATGAGCTGATCTTTGGCCAGTCTTTTAAGCAAAGCAAAGTCTGGAGGTTCAGGAGCATCTTTTCTGCCAGGGTGAGCCATGTGAGTCCCTGCTGTGTGTCAGTTTATCTGATAAACAACAACATCACATCATCAGCATTAAGAAGGCACTCAGTGCAGACATGTCACTGCTTTAACTGATACTACACAGGATCGGTGCACCACGTGATCTTGTTTATGCTATTATTATCATTATTATTTAAATCAGCTAATACAGGCTGTGATTCTGAATCAGCTGGATCTGATCGGATGGAGAACAGCAGCAGGTAGATTGTATCCTGATGCTTTATTTACTTAATTACATGACATCCCAGAATTGAGAAATATTATGTCGTTATAAAGAAATGATCCACAGTTCATAACGCACGTTATGAAATATTTGGGGAAAAAAATTAATCACACTTGCTACATACCTCGCTTCCTTGATTGCGGAAGTATTGAGAATAAAAACGGCGTGTTTCTCCACGGACAAATTACGTGGATGCACACAACGGAATTAGCAGTTTCTCGCCATTTTCAGAGAAAAGTCACCAAATTGACAAGTTAAGAAATGTTTTAGGGAATCACCCTAAAGCAATAAAAAGAACTAAAACGTTAAAAAAATGTTAAGAAATGTTTGTATCAGCTTGTTTGACATGAAGGAAGTCTCAACTGACCAATCGGAGCACGTATTGTAAGGATGAACTAACCAATCTTAGCGTAGGAGGCGGGACTTGCTATAAAAAGGTTGTTTCTGTAACAAGAAACAGCAACATTCAGAGAAAGTTGTCATACCAGGAGTAAGAAGTTTATTTATCTGTACTCGGTGTGGTATTTGAACTAAACAGGTAGGTGGTTATATAACAGCCTGAATGAGCTTTGCGTGGTGTTTAAAGTGTGTTTTAACGCCCTATGTGCCCTTTCCTCGGTGCAGACATGAGTTCAGAGCTGCCGCTGCTACTGGAGGCCATCAGCTTCGCTGCAGAGAAACACCGCAATCAGCGCCGGAAAGACCCTGATGCAACCCCGTACATCAACCACCCCATAGGTACCAGCCACCCTGACACTGATCCAGCATTTCCACACAAACCTCAGTCTGTATGAACATCTGAGACTGTCTGTGTAAAACCCCTGCACTTTCACAGGAGTGGCGAGGATCCTGAGTCATGAAGGTGGAATCACTGATATTGAAGTTCTGCAAGTGAGTCCACAATGTTCCAAACACAAACATATGGACTTTAGATATGCTGCTGAAATTAATACAACAGCGCTGTTGAATTCTCGATTCTGATTGGTCAGAAGGTGTGGCTTAATTTTCTGTAACAGCAGCTCCAGCAGTAGTTCAGGTTACAAGGCAAATCACAGGTTTATATTAATGTCATTCTGTCGTTTCTATAGCAACAGTAATGTCATCCTGTCGTTTCTATAGCAACGGTAATGTCATCCTGTCGTTTCTATAGTAACGGTAATGTCATCCTGTCGTTTCTATAGCAACGGTAATGTCATCCTGTCGTTTCTATAGCAACGGTAATGTCATCCTGTAGTTTGAAACGTATGACATAGTTCTTTAATTCATTTGAATTAAGTTGTGTTTTATTCCTTGCTTAATGCTGTGGTTGAAAGACAAATAAAAAATGAAACTCATAGAGACTCCAGAGTAATATGTTTATTCTCGTCATAGCCAGGGAGAAGAACTAAAATGACCAAAGTGTCACATGTAATTATGTAGTTCACTGCACAGGGCTGGTGTTTTGTGATTGGTTACAGGTAAGCAAAGAACTTCATGCTTATTGGTCAAATAAAGATAAAATTAACATGAATTATCACAAATGATTATATGTTTAACAGGAAAGGAAATAAATGTATGGTGAAAAATCTAAAAATACCAAGACTGTGAGAACTCCTTGTGAGAATTACTTCATCTCAACCTCGAGTCACAAGCCTATTCTACTCATGATACATGACAAGACATGACCACGACTGTAGCGTCACATCCCGCAGGTGTCTTAAATCAGTCTCGATGGTGTAGACCTCCCTCTACGCCTTAAATCAGGCCTTCAGCGGCATCTTCCCGCTCTCTCACACAACAAGCCTTAATGACGAGAAGCAGATACACTTGACTTCTGATTGCTCACAGAAATGTTGTGACTGTGGAGTATAATGAAGTATTAACTAATGACAATAAAGAAATAACTAATAGATAAATGATTAAGGTAATAATAAAAGTATGAAATTAAATCATTTTCCATAATGGAGATTAGTGTGTGCAAATTAATTTTCACCAAAGCCGTGTGAGGTACATTGAACTAAAATGATGATCCTGTCCGACACGCATGAGTGATTAATGTTATTGATGTTAATGTCTATGATAAAATGTCTGATTGCAGTGAGCTCTTCTCTTTCATAATTCAGGCAGCGCTGCTTCATGACACTATCGAAGACACAGACACCACTTTTGAAGAACTGGAAGCTATGTTTGGAAATAAAGTGGCTCGGATTGTCCAGGAAGTGACTGATGACAAAACGCTACCTAAACAGGAGCGAAAGCTGCTGCAGGTGAAGCACGCGCTCCACTGCAGCCACCAAGCCAAACTAGTCAAGCTGGCTGACAAACTGTACAACCTACGCGACCTCAACCGCTGCACCCCTGTAGGTGCGTTATGTTCTGCTGTTTAGACACTTTTTCTGATGAGGAGCAGAAGCCCAGTCTGTGTTTGAACTCATGCAAAAATGTCACCTTCTGTTTCCTGACAGGCTGGACAGCGGAGCGGGTTCAGGAGTATTTCGTATGGGCAGCTCAGGTAGTGAAAGGGCTTCATGGAACCAATGCTGCGCTCGAGGAAAAGCTGCTACAGCTCTTCAAGGAGAGAGATGTGGACGTTTGATGATGATCAAGGAGCTTTTCCCCTGGTGCAGCTTATATATTGGTGTAAACAATCAAGGATTAAGTGTCTCTGTATTTTTGATTTATTCCATAATATTTATGGATCTGACAATGCATTTTAATGGGTTATAGTGGGTTATTTTTTTCTGAATACATTCATCAGATGAATGTATTGCTATGTTATTGACACAGAAAATAAAATAAAATAAATGTATATCTAGCTCTAGTAAGTTACTAATACAGACTGGCCACATAAATAAGAAGAACTTCTGAATAATGATTATTTTAGGCACAGTAGAGTTATGTGTCTTAATTAGTGTGTATAGAATGATGACTATTAAAATTATATGGTGCAATTTTACTAAAAATGACATTAATGTGAGGTGGCACGGTGGTGCAGCGGGTAATGTTGTCTCCTCACGGCTTGAGGAGTCCCTGGTTTGATCTTGATCTTGGGTTACAGAGTGTGTGGAGCTTCTCATGTTCTCAACGTGTCTGTGTGGGTTTCCTCTGGGTTCTCCGGTTTCCTCCCACCTCTAAAAAAAAAATGGCAGTAAGTGAATGGCATACTCTAAACTTCCCCTACAGTGTGAGGAGTGTGAGAATGTGTGTATGTGTGCATGGTGCATACTGGACTGTGATGGACTGACATATCATTAAAGATGTGCCCTCGCCTTGTGCCCGGTGCTCCTGAGATATGCTCCCCATCCACCACAGCCCTGATCCGGATAAAGCGATTACTGAAGATGAATGAAAAAAATAATTGGTTTTCAATTAAATGAATGAAGTGTTTTAAGTCGTGTGAATTTCCTGAATAAAAATCATAATTTGAAGTTTACAGCCCAGTCTACAGTGTGGAACTTTATGGTTGCAAAGTTTTCTAGCGGCGCATTTATAAGAACGGATGTCCGTTTGCGATTCTGATTGGCCAACAGCTTGTAACGCTAAACTAACCGCCAATAGTAGCGCAGAAGGGGAGATATTAGCCAATCCTAACGCAGGAGGCGGGATTTGTTTGTCCCGGAAGGGGAGGGAAATAAATGTTTCTACAGAGTTCCTGTCTTGTGCTCAGGACAGTAAACAAACGGCTAACGAGAATTAACAGCCAGATAAAGTCTGAATATTTTATCAGCTAAGGAGACGTTTTAACTGTCCAACATGTCTGGACAAAACCTTCTAAATGTCAAACAGCCGCCGATTCAGTCTACGGCAGGAGCTGTACCTGTGCGAAATGACAAAGGTGAGTGCTACATCAGAAAGCTAAAGTTAGCACCTAGCTAAGCTAACGCTAATCGCTTTACTTTCATTTGCTAGCTTGTTAACGTTTAGCTCTTATTTCGTTATTTCTTGGCGGTTAAAGATGTAAAGTATTTATATAACACTAAAGATTTGGCACAACAAAATGTCGGTGATTCACTTTATTTCCTTTATCGAGAAGTTAGCATGGGCTAACGTGGTAGCTAATTGCTGCATGCCAGCCGGCTAGCTAATGTTACTGAGACACCACTGTGGTGATGTTTAATGTTTTACGCAGGTGTAGTGAATCCTGTGTAGTGTACTTATGTAGGGAGCACTGACTCATTTAGGATCGAGTCGTTGATAGTTGTTTTTTTTATTTGTGAAGGAATAAATTAATTTATTTGCACAAATAATAGTCCTGATGATCTTCCCCCGTGGTTACTCTAATCCAGGCTTCATCTGCATATGCGTTCTTGTAATAAAGACTAACTTTGGTGAACAGGCATTGGATTATAATTCCTGAGGGTTTTTTGCCAAATATGTTACTTCTGAGGAAGTAAGAATTCACCCAAGTTATTTTCTAAAGTGTTGATGTGCATTAGTTCCAGAGCTTCTGTGTAACTTCTTCTCCACCCCTTTTATAGGCGAGCTTTCTATGGAAAAGGTGAAGGTGAAGCGATATGTGTCAGGAAAGCGTCCGGATTACGCGCCGATGGAGTCCTCCGATGAAGAAGAGGAAGATTTCCAGTTTGTTAAGAAAGGCAAGGAGGCAGAACCGGAAATGGAAATGGAAGAGGAGGATGTATCAGACCCTCGCCTTCGCCGTCTCATGAACCGTGTGTCAGAAGATGTTGAAGAAAGGTACCTTTATATCCATTTTTGTGTTCAGTATGATTAAATGTAGTTTATTAACATGCGGGGTTTCTTTCCTCGTCAGGCTTGCACGACACAGACAAATTGCTGAACCAGAGCTGATTGCAGAGAGCAGTGAGGATTCAGACGAGGGAACCTGGCACCCGGAGCGAGAGGAGAGCAGCGAAGAGGAGGAAGAAGAGGAGGAAGTGGATGATGAGGTGAGCGACAGGCAGCGTGTCATGTTCTGTCCAGTTATCAGTCTAGTACCGATAATCAATACCAGTACTAAATATAGATCAGTGTATCCACCTTTGCACAGCACAGAGACCTAAAGTTCTTTGTTAGTACCTAATTTTTTTATAGGATTATCAAACTACACACACCTACGAATGACCTCATCGACTTGTCACTGAGCTGGTCACAGGATGACGTGTGTGTAGAGAACTGTCTGTTGTTTTTCACACGTGAACTGTTGGTACACTTACGTGTCCTGAACCGTTGCTGTAGGAAATCGAGAGGCGGCGAGCGATGATGAGGCAGCGGGCACAGGAGAGGAAGAACGAAGAGACGGAGGTCATGGAGGTGGAGGAAGAAGGGAAGTCTGGAGAAGACTCGGAGTCTGAGTCTGAGTATGAGGAGTACACAGACAGCGAGGATGAAACTGAACCACGGTTAAAACCTGTCTTCATCCGCAAGTGAGTAGCATTTCTGTCAGTCCAGGTGAAAAGGTATAATAATTACACAGTAGGATGATCATCCATGCCAAAATCATGGTGTCTGCTTTACAGCAGGACGTTAAATCACCAACATGCTGCGACTGTACGAGTATTAAAACCACTGTAAGCACTGTCGGTGGTCTTGCTTACTTTTGGCCATGAAAAGACTTCAAATTCTGTCACCCCACAGACATGCAAACTGTATCATCAGCCAGAAAACTCTGTCATGTTATAACGGTAAAAATAACTGACAGAGAAGACTAACTCTATACAGAGAAATTCCCTGACTGGTTTGTTCAGCAAAACTGAGTACTGATCCCAGGACAGTCACAGTGACATTTTTACACAAACTGTTCTTGTACAGTGGATTACAGCAGTCTGCTAAACTGGAATATTTTTATCAACTGACTTTTTTTTTTTTTTTTTTTTTTTTTTAAGAAGACAGTTAACAAATAGAATTATTACGCTGTTTTCTCTTAATTTCATCCTGAACATGATTTAAAAAGCAGATGTTGCGAAATGTCACTGGCATGTTGTACTGGTTAGTGAATAATAATTAGCTATTCTGTGAATTGTATGGATTTTCTGAATTGCAAATTCTGAAAGGGATGAAAATGTTATTTTATTTCAGAGTTTGTTTCTAATCGCTCAGTTTCACCAGAGGACATTTGTATGGTGCCGTTTACAAGAGTTTTGACTGGCCGATTCGCAAAATTTGTATAATTTGTACAAATTCCCATAGACACCCCAGATTAGGGCACCACAGCCCGGATGTACGTCATCATTACACAACAGGCACAGCACTCAAACAATACCAATAGCATGGAGCATGTACTGGACAAAATTCAAATCTTTTTATTAATCAGGTAAGTCCGCAGGTAGAAGTAATCTGCTGAAATTCAGCGTAACGTGTGTTGGTGTCTGTCTGTCAGGAAGGACAGGGTGACTGTGGCTGAACGCGAGGCTGAAGAGCAGAGACAGAAGGAGCTGGAAATCGAGGCCAAGAAGCAGGCGGAGGAGAGACGTCGCTACACCCTGAAGATCGTAGAGGAGGAAGCCAAGAAGGAGTTTGAGGAGAACAAACGCACTCTGGCTGCTCTGGATGCCCTGGACACAGACGGAGAAAATGAGGAAGAGGAGTACGAGGCCTGGAAGGTCAGAGAGCTGAAGCGAATCAAGAGGGACAGAGAGGCTCGAGAATTGTAAGTTCTGTTTTAGTCTCGTGAGCAAGGTGAAGTATTTTACCGTGTGGTTCCAAGTCTCAAAAACCTGTCTACATGTCCCGTGTAACCTCTAGAATTGAGAAGGAAAAGGCCGAAATCGAGAGATTCCACAATCTCACAGAGGAGGAGCGTAGAGCTGAACTGCGCGTCAACGGGAAAGTCATCACCAACAAAGCGACCAAGGGCAAATACAAGTTCCTGCAGAAGTACTACCACAGAGGAGCCTTCTTCATGGTGAGTGAAGCTTGGGGATGAGTGAATAAGGAAGAAGAGTAATTAATTACACTCCAGACTTTCTTGCTAAATGGTTTCTTTGCTTCTGTGTTAGAATGAAGAGCAAGACGTGTTCAAGAGAGATTTCAGCGCACCAACGCTTGAGGATCATTTCAACAAAACAATTCTACCTAAAGTTATGCAGGTTGGTTCGGCTTCAGCTTTTAGACTTTGTTTCTCTTTTATTTGGACAGCGTGTGATGTTGGCCAGTTGTATGCCATGACACAAAGTATCGTTGTAGTGGACTCTTCAGAATATCATCACTGTACCTGTGTTCAGTTTAGGAGCAGCAGTTTAACTAGGCAGCAGTTTTGGCAGATCTCAGTGACACAAGATAGAACTGTGTCTCATTCAGGTGACAGAACAAGAGTAAGGTTCATATTGGGACGCTTTCAGACCTATTAGTCTGATTCATTTGCTATTTGGTTTGGATTCACACTGTACAGAATTAAATAAACCCAGAAACAAACAAACAAAAAAGAGTGTAGGGTGAAAACGTACTCTTAAAACTCTTTCATTCATTGGTCAGAAATATAGTGAGGTAAAAGAGTAAGCCATTGTTTGCAAAATGTATGTAGAAATCAGAAAAAAATCACCCAAGTACAGAGGTTAGAAAATTGTAGAAATAACAAAGCTCAAAGTATTTAATGTGCCACATCCAGTGTGTTTTCTCTTTTTGTTTGTTGGTCCAAAACACATCACATAGCTGTCCTTGGGTCCAGTTCGCATCTTTACGAGCTTGCACCTACAAAAATTCTGCCACCGACCCAAAATCCACTGCGTGTTTGGTTCATTTACTGCAGCTGGGTTGATTAAGAGTAGAATATTTTTCTCATTGCAATCTAACCACGATAGAGTTCACTTGGAACTGTACCAAGACTACCTCACACAGCCGTTTTGGTTCACACCCTATCCAAATGTGATCGCTGCGTTCTCTCCTGCTTAAGCAAACTGCACAGAGGGAACAGAGCACTAGGGTTTGATGCAAACGGACTAAACGCTGCACGTGGGAAAGCACCCTGAGAACAAAATTAAAGACCCCCTTGTGAGCTCGTGTGTGGAAGACGGCAGTTAAAACTTTCCGTCCAGTGTTCCAGGCTGCCTTGTGACAGCAGCATGAGCAGCAGTTCGAAAAGATGGTCCATGTGCCCCTCACTGCAGAACAGAAAGTCCATGGGGTGGAGTTTGACATGATCCAGCTCCTCCCACCTGGGTGGAGTCCAGACAAAGGTCCAGGGGATGTAAACGAGCGTGTTTCAGGCTGCTTAAGTGGTAAAAGTGTTGTTTTGCGTTGTACAGCGGTATGTGAGTTAGGAGTTAGGCTTGTAGGAGGAGTTGGATCAGATTCAGCTCCACCCCCTGGACTTTTGGTTTTGCAGCGAGGAACTATCTCAGCTTTCAGCTATCTTAAGTAAGCATGTGTTTGCCCTCACCCTCTCTAGCCGGTAGCTGTCCTGTGATGGGGAGAACATGTAAGTGGGTGGGAATTGGCAATGGCAATAAAATTTGGAGAAAATGAGAAAATTAACACTGAGTATTTGTGGCGTATCTGCTGAAATGTAAGGAAGTTTGTGTTTGCTGCAAGACAAGCATGTATAATCCCAAATCTGAGTAAATTCTAACTCTATAATAATAAGGAACTAACTATCTCTTCTCTCACTATTTCAGGTCAAGAACTTTGGTCGCTCAGGACGCACTAAGTACACACATCTGGTGGATCAGGACACCACGTCGTTTGATTCCCCTTGGGCTCAGGAGAGCGCCCAGAACAGCAAGTTCTTCAAACAGAAGGCAGGGGGTGTGAGAGACGTGTTGGACCGGCCGTCAGTGCAGAAGAGGAAGACATGAATTACATTCTGGATGTGTAGAAGTTCAGATGCAGCTGAAATAATGACTGTTTTTACACTTTATTTTCCACCCCCATCCCCTGCTGTGTTTTTATGTAACAGTGAAGAAAGTTGCAACAGCATGGCAACAAATCTTGGTTTATTGCATTTTACTTTTGTACATCTGATGGATTCCTTTACAGAATTTTGTTCTGCTCATTTTGACCTTTGTAAAAATCTTAGATGTAATTGTGAATAAATTACTATAACAGGAAGATTAATTCCAAGACATGCCTTGGTCTTATTCACACATTGAATATTTGTACAAAAAAATTTACTAAAAATTAAGGAAGTCTTTACAAAAGCTGAGAGGTGGACATGGCTGAACTGCGTTGGTGAACAGGAAAGATGTTTTATTACAGAGAACAGATTTCAGTGTGAAGCAGAGTCACTGCTGAGAAAGAGGCACTCCGATGCCCATGCTACCGGTCACAGCTGGGTCTTAACAGTTCAGTTGGTCAGTGCAATCAAAGCCTCCACAACGTTCCCCATGTGTTCCCTCAAACTGCGCTCGGCCACGCCGCGTGGAATCTCCATCTCAGCCATCTGTGGATCGAGAACAGTACCAGGTTTCAGCAGGGCAGCAAGTGCTGATCATACAGCAGCTTTGTGTATGTGTTAACTCTCGTTATACTTACAATGAGCTCTACGTCCTCCTTCTTAATTGTAACTTTGGCCAATTCTTTTTCTCTGTGAAGAACATGCAAATAACGCATTTAGCCATGACTGTATAATAAATATATTTACATTTATTTATTTATTTAGCAGTCACTTTTATCCAAAGCAACTTACCAAAGAGGAAATACAAGCAAAGCAATACATCAGGCAGAGAACAATACAAGTAACGCTACTATACAAGATTGTGTGCTAGAGTGCTAGAGGAGCAAAAGGCACAGAGTAGAGGTGTGCGGAAGAAGTGGGTCTTTAGCTGTTGTTTTTTTTTTTTTTTTTTTTTTTTGAAGATAGTGACGGATTCTGCTGTCTGGATTGAGGTTAGACGTACATTCCACCACTCGGGCAGTCAGTGTGAAGGTTCTGGAAAGGGCACTTCCAGGCGTTGGTCATTAGAAGGTTGTGGGAGGGAACATAAACCTCAAGGAGAGTGTTGAGGTAAGGGGGTGCAGTTCCAGACAAGGTCTTGTACGTGAGCATCAAGGACTTGAATTTGTTGAATTTGATGCAGGCGGCTACAGGAAGCCAGTGGATGGAGATGAAAAGGGGTGTGACGTGGGTCCTTTCGGGCTGGTTGAAAACAAGGCGTGCTGCTGCATTCGGTATCATCTGAAAGGGTTTGAAGGAGCTGGCTTGGGAGGCCCTGGAGTAATGCGTTGCAGTAGTCTAGTTTTGAGATAACAAGAGCCTGGACTAGTGGCTCTGTGGCATGATCAGTGAAATAAGGTCTGATTTTCTTGATGTTATACAAAATGAACCTACAGGATCGTGCAGTTGTTGAAATGTGGTCATCGAAAGTCACGCCAAGGTTTCTGTCCTGGTTGGCTTGAGTGTGGTTACACTAGCTGTATGGTGAGGTTGTGGTTGATTGAGGGGCAGGCAGAGATGAAGAGAAGCTCTGTTTTTTACATAATAATGTTTAAAAAAAAAAAACAGCATGTCACTGTATCTCCTCACCTTTCCTGTTTTGCCTTCTGTTCTCTGGATCTCCTGTCGCCAATCACGGACATGGCCTTCAAACATACAAGCAGATGAAATATACAGCGAGGTTAGCAGAAAACTACAGAACCCATACAACAATTCATTACAGCAGACTGGACACGGGGCATCAAACACAGCTGCTTTAGGTGATATTGGCTTATTAATATCTGTTGGAACCCCATCTGAAAAACTGAACAAACCATGTGTATACCATGTGTTTGTGCTGGTTTGGTTTTTGAGATATTATACCTGCTGTATGACCTACAGTGACGACACAGTACAAATAAACCCTATTCAAATCGACAATCTAACCAAATCAGTGTCATTTGTGTCATTTGATCTTACACTCTGACGTCCCGCTTGGTCGTTGATATAAATTGAAATACAGCAGTTATAAAATCTTAAATTCCTCAGGGTTCTCTGGGTTCCTCCCAAGCATGCCAGTAGGTGGACTGGCTATGCTAAACTTCCCCTAGCTGAGAGCGAGTGTGTGTGTGTGTGTGTGTGTAGTGCCCCAGGACAGACTGGCTCTGGATCCACTACAACCCTGACAAGGATAAAGCAGTTGGACGGATGATCTTAAAAAACAAATTAGCACAAACACATGATGTGAGTTTTACTCATATTTTCCTATTAGTTGGGAAAACACACGTCTCATACTTCATACATAAGAAAAAAGAAAAAATGCTTGTTTCAGTTTTAAAATGACTGTATTTACACTGAACTACTGTTCTGACATTAAAACTAAATCAAGTCTAGACTGAACTTTTTTCTTTTTAAAGTTCCAGCCACTAGACATGAATCCATTTTGGTTCCCAGTAACTACAAACAGAGGCGATTCTCAAGTGGCTCCGCCCACAAGCGAAGTTAACTGACAGCTGGTCACGTGACTAACACTGCATATTAAACTACCTGACACTGATGAAAAGTATGACGCATACATTATATACAAGATCTAGCACATACAGTACAGTCTTACAAATTTCAGCCATGATTAATAGGTTGTAATAGACCTGGAGTTTATTTAATGGCAGCATTAGAGAGAGAGGAAAAAAATCCAAGCATTCATCCTGATAGAGTGAGATTAGAGAGATGAATATCTAAAATACTCTGACAGGTATAATGATAATGATAACATTAATAATTATTATTATTACAACAATACCAATAAAAATAATAATACTTATTATTATTAATGTTATTATTATTATTTTATCTATCAGAGTATTTTAGATATTCATCTCTCTAATCTCACTCTATCAGGATGAATGCTTGGACTTTTTTCCCTCTAATGCTGCCATTATTATTAATAATGTTACTGTTATAATAATAACAATTCAATTATTATTGATAATAATAATAATAATACATATTATTATTACTACTACATTATAACAGTGCATATTAGCTATTTTTAAAAGTCTACAAGTTTTTCATGTATTACTTTAACTTTTACTCGAGTCATTTCCCTGTACACTTTCTCACTACTATTTGACACTGTATAAAACGCTGCTATCCCCTACATTAGTGCACTACATAGGGTAAGAAGTAGTTCACCATATGTGCAGTGTAAGTCCACTAGGCACTCATTTAGCATCCAGCCATTCACTAAGCAGGTGTGATTACAGCGATACTCAACACGCATGCTAACAGTTAGCATGGTCCATACCTCCTCGCTAAGATCCAGCGCTACAGCACAAGACAATCCTAACTAGCACTTTCTCTCTCACATATAAAACAACTGAGTGAAAATAAAATCTTTTATCTCATACAGTGACATCTCCTTATTAAAACACACAGGACATGCTGCTTTTCTCCGCACATGGTTAGCTAACACGGCTAGCTCAGCAATCTTTGTTAGCCTCTACTGAAACTCCACTCACCGTTTCCAAGTCAGAACTTGAGATTTCTTTCTCTTCTGCATAATCGGTGACTCTTTCTAAATCAGCAGCCCCGCTGTCGTGCTTGCGTGGTTTTTCTGTCGGCTTCCCGGTGCAATTCTCCTCCGCCTCCAGGTCCAGATCCACATCTCCCTCAGCCGCCATGTTCGCGTCCATCCGCATCCGGAACAAACGGAAGAGAACATGGACAAGACCCGAGAACAAATCAAGGTAACACACGAGAGGCGAGTGACGTAACTACTTCCGTTTCTAGTGAGAAAAAAAACAAAACAAAAACAAAAAACAAAAAGAAAGAAAGAAAAAAAAAAAGAAAAACAATAACTCTTCATAATAATAATAATGAATTAAATAATAATTGTTATATAGAACAATATATAATTAAGATAATAAATAATAATAATAATAATAATAATAATAATAATAATAATATATTATAAGCTTTTAACCCCCTCATCATATTTTTTATATTAAACTTTTTTCTGTTTCATTATATGATTTAAATTATTTGCCACCTCACTACAACAAAATATTTCTAAATTATTTATGATTATACTATTGACTGGAAGTAGTCTATGAGTTTAAATTAAAATGTTAAATTAATAACTAAACAGTAGCCAGTGGGTTTAAATTAATAATATACATAATATACAATATACATGCTGTTTGTTGAAATACATAGGATACTATACTGGAGCAAATAATAGCCACATTATTATTCATATTTTGTTTGTTTGTTGTATCTTTTTTTTTTTTTTTTTTAATGTTTTAGCCAGTCATGATGTCACTCACTAGATTAAGGATGGACTTTTTCATGGTCTCACTGGGATAGCCCAAAGATTGCACTTACTGAAGACAGTTTATGCCCAAATCTCATCCATTATTCAGCTGATAACTTTACTTGGATACAATAGATTTAAAGCTAAAAACTCAGTGAAATCAAAAAAGACTCTAATGCTCGTATTGAAAATCCTTTCAACATATTCAGTACTGACTGACTGCTGTGGAAGAGTAATAAGTTATAATCACTCTATCCGGTGTCACCCAGAAGAAGATGGGGTCTCTTCTGAGTCTTGTTCATGGTTTGTGGTTTGATTCAATGTCCGTTGTTAAAAGCACTATATAAATAAACTAGCATTTAATTGAATTCCCTGATGTTTACAAAAACTTCACCTGTTACCTGTTCCCTCCTCCTGCCTGCCAAACCAATCCTACAACTTAACCGTAATCAGCTTAACAAAAAGGAAAGCTTTCCAACTTTAAAGACAACATCTACGCTCTAGTCTAAGTGCTTATCCTGACCTGTGGCGCTTGAGGAATGATTCAGAAGTTTGATAGGTGCCGTTACTCCATCATCACCAACATCTTCATCTTACTGTATGATTGATCTGTGGACCTGGAGCTCCTCCTGGCAGTTTGATTACTGACAATGACGTGTTGGCGCTGTTGCTGGGCCCAAGTAAGAGAATAATGCAGACTGGAAATTATTTAGATTGTGCATGGGTAGTTTATTTTTCAGCAGTGTAACTTGGATCTCTAAATATAGACTCATGACCCGAATGTGTTCTCATAGCATTTTTTTTTCTGTCTTTCAAATAATCTTAGATAACATTAGCATGATGCATCGTTTTGAAAACATGGAGCTGATTTTGAGCTTTGAGCTGTATATGCATTGATTTATAAATTCCTGATTTATGAAGACCTGTCCCAACATATGTGGATCTTTTATCATTGATCTGTGTCTTTTTGTCACATTTTCAATTCAGAGTTGCTGTAATCTAGTTCAGTGAGAAATTAGAAATGAAATATTTCCTGCAGTGCTTTGAGCTGTATGCTGAAAAACATGCTGTTCACAGGATGGTGAGTTGCCCCTTCTCTCACAAGGCCCCCAATTATCAGCGAGGTCCTTTGGCCATCCGATGTTTTCAGTGCGTGAGAGAATGGAGGCCTGTTGTGCGTATGACCTGTTTACTTTAACATACACTAATTGGTTTAGAGAAATTACTTGCAGTCCGATGTATCCAACCGTGGATTAGTGGCCTTCAGTTAAACAGGAACTTTTTGCTGCTATTTTGAAGAGAAGTTACAATTTTACTTGTCTACTGTCTACTTGGTGCTTTAGACATTCATGCATACAAATTAAGATGTGAAAAGTAGAACTATTTCTAAGTTATAATTCCATAAAATTGACAGTAAAGTGAAGCCTGTTCCTGTGTCGTAATGAGTTGCACAGCAGCGTCATCTCACTTGATGTCATGCTAAGCAGTGTTGGAGACAGGGCTTGCTGGAACTGCCAGTGTTTTGGTTGCGTATTAAATCAGTGCTCTGTCCAAATAATAAATACACCAGAACATACGAAATATACGATACATATATAACATATGATTATCTTCTGCATAAGAATCACGCACTAATTATAGAGTTCATGATTTTTTTTCATCATAATTTGTATACATTTAGGTTAACTCAGTGCATTATATGTATAACACTAACATCTAGTACAGTTTTCATAATGCTCATTTACATAGACTGTACCTTTAAGAAGTTCTTTATGAAATTCCTCATTCTCCTGGTATTGGAAACACTTTATACAGAGAAATGAGAGTTCTCTGTCTGCCTTTCTTCTTGTCTGCCTTTCTGGGTCAAGGTCTAATGATTGGATTATGTATGTAGCTTTATGTATCTAGCTCACAGAATAGGGAAACTCTGGGTGTCTCTTAACTAGGAAAGGAACTATAAAGGCATCCCCAAGAGCACACTACAGTTACAGCATTGCACTTAATTGCATTATTTGCCATGAACTGATTAAAGCTTCTGCACCAATCAGATTTTTTTTTTGCATCCATGCTGTGGTGCTGCCTGGGGGAAGGGCGAGACAGATGGACTAACCCATGTAACAGTCCCCCCTCCTCTCTAATCTCCCTGGGTAAAGAGAAAGCAGGCTATCGGGCATCCAGCCTCGATCACTCGCTCTACTGGCACCGTTCACTGCCATCAGCCAGTTGACAGGATACTGTTCATTTTGGGTTCACTATGCTTAGAAGGATGAATGTGTGCACAGCGGGGGATCTTCTGTGCCCTGAGAACCAATGCTGACTCTTGGGAGAAGTTAACAGGATCACAGGCCTTAAGAAGAAGTCTGGGGAATCTTCTAGACCTCTCTGTACTAACTTAAATTATCATATTTTCAAACATCACCAACTGGTCTTTGGAATTCTTTGATTAGGTTTTTGTAGAGTTGATCACACAAGTAGCCATGGCGACTGCTCAGGTGATAACCCGCAAAGGTGTCTACAACTACTTCCTCAACATGGTGGCCTACCAGGTGAGAGAGATTTGAATGCAAAGCTGACGAAATAGCTAGAAGGCTGTTGTTAGAGAAGTTGTTTGAGTCTTCTTTGAGACAGACGCCTGTATAAATTCTTCTTTCTACATCCCAGTGCACAAATGCATAGAAATTCTCATCAAACCACTAGTGCTGAATTCTTGAGAAGTTCATCGCTAGCAGTTTTAACTTGATAGAAGCTACTTTAGTTTCTGAAGTTTATACTGTATTTAAAGCAATGTTGTAAACAAAAGAAGATAAATAGCATAATATCTAGCTTATTAACTCTGTTTTCATCTGTTAATAGTCACTTTTTAATGTACATTTTCTTTCAAATGTAGAATTATTAGGGATATTTTGCTGCACACAGAGTAGGAGTTTAGGTTTTAAGGAGACAAAAAGTCAAAGTAAATAGTGGATTTCATTGAACCTGTTAATATGTTAATGTTTATAGCATCCACCATGCAAAAGTGGTAAACCTCTGACCATTGCACAGCTCATACACAACAATCAAACCTTGAGGAATATGTGTTATAACAGCAGAAGACCACATCAGGTTCCACTCCTGTCAGCCAAGAACAGGACTCTGAAGCTACAGTGGGCACGGGCTCATCAACTGAGCATGTAAAGATTGGGGGGAAAAACATTATCTGGTCTTTTTCCAATCATCAACTGTCCAGTTTTGATGAGCCTGTGCTCCTGTCCTTAATTGATAGGAGTGGAATCCAATGCGGTCTTCTGCTATACACTTCAAAGTTTAACGTATTGTGCATCCTGAGATGCTTTTCTGCACGCCACAGTTGACATGAGTGTTTAAAAGTTACTGTAGACTTCTTGTCAGCTCAAACCAGTCTGGTCATTCTCCTCTGAACTTTCTCATCAACAAGGTCACTCACTGCATGTATTTTGTTTTTCGCACCATTCTGTGTAAATTCCAGACATTGTTGTTGGAGATCAGCTGTTTCTGAAATACTCAAAACGGCCCGTCTGACACCAACAACCATGCCACAGTCAGAGTCACTGAGATCACTGAGATATCTTTCCCCATTCTGATGTTTGGTGTGAATATTATCTGAAGCTCTTGACCTGTATCTGCATGATTTTATGCATTGCACTGCTGCCACATGATTGGCTGATTGGATAACTGCATAAATGATCAAGTGTACAGGTGTTCCTAATAAAGTGGTCAGTGAGTGTATATCTTCTCCAATGCATTTCAAAATAGTGGCGTTACAAGTGCAAACGTTTGCACTCACTCTGTTTTTACAAATTTATATATAGTTCTAGGTATTAAAATGAAACAAGGATTCTGTAATTAGACAAAAATCCAAAACATACTGCACAAATCATAAGAAAAAAAATGTAAAAAGAATTTTTTTCATAACTCTCTGGTTCTAGACCTTTGGAGAAGACAGAGAATGACTGACAACCGATATGGTAAGAGGATTGAATAAATACTGGTCAAAGAATATGGTAGCTTTTATTGTTTTGTGTGAATGGTATACAAATTTTTGCACTCAGCTGTAGGTGTGGATGGTTTTTTGGGTGGGTTTGACTTATAACAGATAAAGATATACTTCAGCTATCATTAATATCAAAAATCATGCCAGAGAAACCCTCACAGCTTTCACTGGAAACAACACATTAAACACCATCTCTGTTTAAGGTCAAACTACTTCCTTAAGTGCTTTAGGTCTCATGTTTGGTATGTGACATGTGTTTAATGGGCCAGTGTAAAAGCATTTGCTGGGTATTGAATGTCCTCACATAACTTGATGTTCAGTTGTATCTCTTCCTGTGGACTCTATAGTGTTTCCATTGCAGTGTCTGAGCCTATTAACCTCGCATGGTTGCATTTTTGACTGGAAAAGCTCGATACTGGCTCAGCAGTTGAGGAAAACAGTAAATCCATATTTTCCATTACAGTGTGCACAGTTATTAATCACTCATATATCAGATGAAGCCATCTTAGGCCATATTGCAAGTCAGACCTGGCTAATTTGGTGGAACAGTGCAGTGACATTGCTGCTTGTGGATAAAATAAAGGTGCTTTGTGGAAAAAGTCAAAGTTAAGAGGATGAGGAACCATTTATCAGTCCTGGATATCTGTCTCTTCCCCTCCTGTCTGTGGTAGATCTGTGTAATGATTCAAAGCTTATGCTGATAAAGCAATTGTATATATAATCATATATATCTTACAGGTCTTAAAAATATTGGGAACCATTTGTATGGTTTGCATGCAATGAAGTTTAGGTATAGATTTTAGGTAAGTTGAACGTAAAATAGATAAAAAGTAAATAGTGTTACTGTTTTTCGACCATACAGTGACATCTATAAATATTAGCTTAATTAGGACTTTTATTGTTGATGCTCATATACGTTTAATAGATTAATGGTTTGAAGGTTAAATAATAATAAGGGCAAACTGCACAGTGGAAGAATTTGTCTGTTATCTGTGGCTATTTTTAGTTACCTATGGACTAAAGTTGGTGAAGAAATGTAGTGTTCTGGAAATACGGCATGCTTTGTGTCTATATGACCATAGCTAAGGCATGGCCAATGCCACCGTAGCTCGAAGCATGGCCGCTCCAGTAAGGCATTATCATTGCAGCTACCTGTGTCATATGATACAAAAACATATAGGGAAAAACTTTCAGCTGTGAATATTTGAATAATAACAGAATGACCACTAGATGATAATGAACAATGTTGAACAGGGAGGACTTTCAACGAGTGTAACATCATGCAGAAACAAGTCAGTTTAGCTCTCTAACACAGAAAGTAACTATCCCCTGCCCCCACTGACTACAGTATTTAGAGGTATATTCATTATGTGAAGCCACTTCACCATTAGATTTCTTCAGTTCCTTATTAGCTGCTGTTAGCTAATGATATTGACTCCATAACGTTTATAGACTTCATAAGATATAATCAATGTTATGTTAGCTATTACTGTTTTGTAGCTTACTAGATGACAAACAAAAGTTGCGTGTGTGTCTTTTATGTCTGATGAGGATCCTACTCAGGCCATACACAGATAAGGACAGCCTCATTTCTGCGGATGTGGATTAGTATTTTGAACCACCCTAGATTGCCACCCAAATAAAGTCAATGGGTCTAACATGGCTACCCCAGTGTAAAAAGTCTGGCTATGCCTCTAGATACAAGATGATACAAGTAAATTCAAATAGAATAAAAGTTGCTGCTTCATTCAAAAATGAACCAGTTTCTCCAGATCCCTCATCCTTCCATCTGCTACTGTTTCTGCAGACATTCACCTCACTGTTTAGTGCTCAGTCAATCCAACAGTTAACACACTGTTTGAGAAACTCCTAATGCTTTTAGTAGGGAATGATACACAAATTCATCATTCATACATTAATTAATATTTTTATTAAGCAAATATTAAAGTTCTTTAAAGTAGGAGATTTTGATGTGTTCAATTTAGTAAGCAACATTTTAGGGATTTTTTTCTCTGGGATGTTTGATGAAACACAATTTCAGTGAATATGACTGAATTATATGTTGATCCAGTCACATCGACTAGACGGAATGTTTTTGATATTGTATATGGTTTATCATATATGCCATAATTTCTTTTATGATTGAAGGTACTGTTCATTCATGTAGAAATCTGCATAATGTGTTTATTGTGATTAATCCCTTTTGGTGTA
Organism: Pangasianodon hypophthalmus; assembly: GCF_027358585.1. NCBI lineage: Eukaryota > Metazoa > Chordata > Actinopteri > Siluriformes > Pangasiidae > Pangasianodon > Pangasianodon hypophthalmus. The sequence goes on from NC_069734.1 coordinate 10,358,222, forward strand.
TGCTGTAAGATTATTTCAAAACCACAATATGTTCAGGAATAGGCAAATCAAATATGTGCATTTATTAATATGAGGAAATGTCTGATCACAAAGTGAATTGATCTAGCTCTAGCCCAAACAATACAGTTGAGGATGAAATCAGTTTGACCTCTGTGCAACCTACCAGTCTAGATCCATTAGAAAAATCCAGATGCCCTGAGCTATATGGATTAATCCCAATCTGAGCAGCCCTACCCTCACTGTAAACTCACACACAGACACACACGCAGCTAAATGTAGGTTATAATCTGTAGACCTGATAATATTTAACATTTATCCTCCAAAACAATTAAATGTATATGTAGCAACTTTTTCTCAGCTGTCTCTCTCTTCATACAACAGACTAACCTGGGAATGAAAAAAAAACAAAACCAGAATGCCTCTTCAAATCTGTACAAGCACTCCAGGGTTGTTAAGTAGAATGTGACCACACTGTAGTCAATATACTGTACACAGTAGACCATAACGCCATCAAGCATGACTATCCTTTCAGGTCAGCTAGGACAGATTTGATTAACCTCTGAAAAAAAGCTGTAGAATTCTTCATCCCAAATGGTGGCACAGCCATGAACTCAAACAGCTCTCGACATGTGGTCTTGTATATAACTTCAGCAGATTCACAAAGGTGTTGGTTCGTTAAATTGGGCCAGAAAACCTGTATGCAGCTTTAAGGACTTTAGATACAGCATGCAGCAAATCACTCTCTGCTCCACTTTGTATAAGAAAAATCGGAATACCCTCAGAGCTCAGCTTTATATACACCATGTAAAAAATTGTGTAATAAGTATAAAAGTATTAGAAAAATACTTTGCTTGCATGGTAACCATAGTGACAGCAACACTAAATATAGCTATCGCATGTCTAATAAAGTTTCCCCCGTTATTATAAATTCTTCTATTCTGTTGAATGCTTGATTCTCATTGGTCAGCAGGTGTTGCTTAATTTTCTATAACTGCACAGCTCAGACAGTAGTTCCAGCTGTAATATTTAATAATAATGTGCTTGTTTCCATAGTAACAACATACACTGTGCCTTGAATGGGAGACACTCCACATAAAAATATTTTTAAAACATATATATTTTTTAACACGTATTATTGTGGATATGATTACATTTTATCTGAAGGAGTCTCCAGTGTCAGCGCTTTCTAACAGCCAGTGGTTGAGCTATAGCTTTAAGTTTTCTGAAAGGAAAATCATGTGTCTCGTGCTGTTTTTTTTTAATTTAATTTTGATTTTTTTGTTTTTGTTTTAATAACTCTGAGAGAAAAAAAAAAACAGAGGCTGGAGTGGGAATGACTGTTTATAGCTGCTATAATAAAATTATTAACTTGTTTCACCAATGTTATACTATAAATGAATAAACAGTACAACATGTTCTTTAATGAATTAAAATTGCATTTGTGTGTGAATTGCTGTGCTCTTAAGAGGAATATACACTTCAGGACATCCTGTTATTAACGTCAGGGCCACTTGATTATTTTAACTTGATTATATTATATTATATTATATTATATTATATTATATTATATTATATTATATTATATTATATTATATTATATTATATTATATTATATTATATTATATTATATATCCCCTGCTTTATTCCTTACATAGACTATATGCCAAAAAACACACAACATGTTACCATAAGTGAAACAAAAACTTTTCATGTTTCATTTATATATAATATAAATATTTTTATGGGGTGATGAAGTTGAGAACACTCACGAGTGAACTTGAATAAGTTCATCTCTATTACTAAGTACCATTTCTACTTTGTACAGTTTGAAAATTCTCAGACAACCATGTTCCCAAAGCTAGCAACATCAGTCAGGAAAAAGAAGTCAGACCTGTCCTTCAGAACATGAACTTCCTGTATTAACTCTATAAACATCTGTGGAAAGCAATTTTTGTCTCCTTCTTCCCTACAGATATGTTGCTGCTGTGGTCCCGCTCCGTGCTCGCTATGCTGCTCCTTCTGTCCACCCATCAAGTCCTCCACCAGCACCCGATTGATGTACACTCTGTTCCACATCCTGGCCTGCACCGTGTCATGCCTCATGCTGTCTCGTACTGTCTCTGAGGCCGTGAGAGAAAATGTGGGTAGTTTTAATATTTGTCTTCCATTGCTTTCTAAATCCATTGATGTTTAAGGTTCAAACTGGCATTAGCACAGCCTAAAGACATTCAGTCATGGTGCACACAACGGATAACACCGAAACCTCATTTCACATAGCTGCTATTGTTCATCCCCTTTAGGTGCCTTTCTTTAATGTGATTTGTGATGAGGCCCATGGTGGAGGAAACTGTGAGATGTTGGTCGGATACTCTGCAGTCTACAGGGTCTGCTTTGGCACAGCTTGCTTCTACCTGATGATGGCCCTTCTTCTCGTGGATGTGAAGTCCAGCCAGGATTTCAGAGCTCTCATCCACAATGGGTCAGTAACATGACAAATCAATCAGAAGGAATTTCTTCATTGATCACAGAGGCCTTTTCTTGTTTTTTAACAGTACTAATAACAAACATACACAAAATCACAGTATCAGTAACACACTTACACAAAATCACAGTACCAGTAACACACATCTTTATAATTAACATGGGAGCTTCAGTGTGATCTTCAAAGATTTATTTTGTAATGAAATTCTGGGTTGACTTTTTTTCATCAACATGTTGGTGTATGTTCCTGTATTACCCATAATGCCATTCGACTACTTGCTGATAGTGGTGCAGTGGGCTTTAGCCTCACTTTATGTCTACCTAAAGAGAGCGATGCAGCAGAGCTTTAGTCATTTAGTTCTAGTTCTAGTTCTATCTAGTTCTCTCATCTTCTCATCTGCACACTCTGCTCAAACAGATTGGCCTCCAAAGCTTCAACTTTCATGTTAATATCGCATAACATCGAATATCGAATAATAACTCTATTGGGTTCATCATTTCATAGATTGCTAACTAGCCAAGCAGATTCTCTGCCTTATCTCAGCACAACTGTTTCGTATAGCCGCATTATTTTCTGGAGCTACTTCTACATTGGATTTGTCATTAATATGACATTGAATATTGCTAAAAAAAAAAATGGTGAGTGAGAAAAGAAGTTCTTGCTATTTTTTAAGTGCTAACAGCAAAACCTGACCGTTATCCTTTATGTTTGAGATTGCTGATTTTTCTCCTATTAAGTGCTATTTGAACTGCACAAGCAATGTCTCCCTGTGACAGAGTACCACACAAACCCTAACTTCTCACAGGAATAATGAAAATACAGCACCAACCAACACATTAGCACAAGAATCACTAAACAAATATTTCAATATAAACACATTTAATGTGTTTCAGGGGTGGCGATTTCCTTTAAGACGGAATACATTCACTGGAACTAATATATAATATATAATTATTAACACACTTTGTACTGTATCTCAAAAACATGATGCATGGAAGTAATAACTCATATATAGTATTAAGTTTAAAATAATTTCCTCATCCTTTACAATTGTTAATCAAAGAAATAGCATTTGAGCAAATTTTCCAGCCTTTTCTTAATCAAACTTGTCTAAAATAAGTACATCAGTATAAGACACACATCGGATACCTGCCTCAGTTTCATGTTCATATCACTGCTATATTATATCCAATGTCATATTTAGCATATTCAGTCTGTTAGGCATCACATTTGATTCCAATTAGTTTCTTTCGTTCTTTTTCAATTGCACTATAGCACAGGATCTGAAGAATGGACTTCCCAGGATTAGGCTCTTAGAGAGTGTAACAGGGCCACACGATGTGCTCAGCGCTAAAGCTCTTACATATCAGGACAGAGCAGTGGCCAGGGGTCAAACAGAGCTGAGACACACAGAGACAAAGCTCACTGTGAGCTAAAAATAGACTTTACACTCACTCTGTCCATCTGTTCACTATTTACAGATTTACACATGTGTAATAAAACAGTTCACTTTCTCCTGTGCTTTTACCAGATTCTGGTTCTTGAAGTTCGTTTTACTCCTCGGGATGGTCGCAGCTGCCTTCTTCATCCCCACTGATTCCTTCCTGCATGGTGAGTCATGATCAATGGCAAAACTATGGATATGGTAAAAAAATATAAAAAAATCTATGGATATGCATTACTGTGCAAAAGTCTTAGGCACATGCAAAGAAATGCAGTAGAGCAAAGAGGCCGTCAAAAATAATGAAAATAAATGTTTCTACATTAAGAAAAATACTGTAGAGAGCAATAAACAGTAATAAATGAAACAAAGTCAATATTTGGTGTGAGGACCCTTTGCTTTAAAAAAAAATAGCAGTTTCAGGTAGAATGTGTGCAGTTTTATAAGGAAATTATCTGCTAAGTTTTACTGAGCATCTTTCAGAACCAGCCACAGTTCTTCTGGAGACTTTGACAGATGCACTTGCTTCTTATTTTTTCAGCGAAACCCAGCAGCCTTCATTATGTTTTTTTGTCTGAAAAGTGTCTCTTATGTAATATGCTGCTTTCTTTACTGACATACAAACATTTTTCTGTAACATTTAATTTTGTGCTGGAAAACTAATGTTTGGAAAACTAATGTTTGGAAATCTAAAATGTTCTATAGCCTAGAATTCATAAAATAAAAATTTATAACAAAGTTTGTATTAAAAATGGAGTGCCTAAGACTTTTGCACAGAACTGTGCACACTTGCAGAAGTGTGTCCCCTAGCGACTCACATAGATTTCTAAAGGCCTTTTTCTTTAAGATGTGTGATGGAATTTTTAAAAGAGTCTGCATTAATTTTAAAATTTTTAATTATAAAAATCTTACCATAATACAATCCAACCTTTAGTTTTTTATAGACTTCTCTCTGGCTGCAATGATCACTTTTTTGTCAGTAAGATAGAGTCACCTTATCAGCAAATATACTTGCTTGACTGATGTTTATCAAATAAATAACCCAGATTTGCAAGTTAAGGTAGCTTGCATCTATTGTACGCCAAACAAGAAATGGCATGGCTTTAATACTTTTCACTTCTTACCCAGTCAACTAAAAACTAACAATCTGAACTCAAAACTGTTGGGTAGAGGTAACTAGACTCTTAAAAAGGTACTTCAGTTGCTTTTTTCTTTGTATAGCTAAGGTTTCTTACCTTAAAAGTTTCTAGCTTTGAACCATTTTGAAACACTTTGTTGCAAGATTCTACACAGAACCTTTAAGGGTTTCACCAGAGGGGAAGCCAAAAAACCCTTAAGAGTTCTAGATTTGACCTTTTTATAGACTGTATATTGCAATAAAAGGCTTCATAATATTGAAGTGGATGCAGTAATATGTAAATTCCATCACTGATGTTGACATCTTCTTGGCTTCATCTGACTGCTGAAGCCATGGTCTGTAAAGAGCTTACAAAGCCTGTACAGGGTCACACTGTCGAAAGGATTCGATCAGGTGAGGGGGACAAAAAAAATTCCAAAACATTAGATGTACCATGGAACACTGTGAAGGACATCATCAACAAGTGGAGAAAATGGAGCACCACAGTGACATCATCAAGAACAGGATGCCGTCCAAAATTTACAAAAGGACTAGACAAAATCTTACTAGGGAGGCTGCCAAGAGACCAACGGCAACATTAAATGAGCTGCAGAAATATCTGACAAGTACTGATTACTCTCTGCATGTGACGACAATCTCTCGTATTCTTCACTTGCCTGGACTATGGGGTATGGTGGCTAGACAGAAGCCCTTTCTCACAAAAAAACATCCAAGCCCAACTAAATCGCCCCAGACTCGGTGGCACAATGTGTTATGATCTGATGAGACCAATACCAAAATGGTATAATAATTCCGTAATTCCAAAAAGTATGCTTTGTGCAAAAAAAAAGCACATCAACAAAAGTACACCAGGCCCATGGTGAAGCATGGTGATGGCAGCATCATGCTTTAGGGCTGTTTTTCCTCAGCCAGAACTGGGGCTTTTATCAAGATGGAGGAAATCATGAATAGCTACAAATGCCAGTCGGTTTTAGTGCAAAACCATCAGGTGTCTACTATTAAGCTGAAGATGTAAAGGAATTTCCCCTTTTAGCACGACAGTGACCCAAAGCATACATCCAAATCAACAAAGGAATGACTTAACCAAAAGATGTTCAGAACCCAGACCCAAATCCAACTAAAAGTCTGTGGGGTGACCTGAAGAGGGCTGTGCACAGGAAATGCCCTTACAATTTGTTGGATCTAAAATGTTTTTGTAAGAAAGAGTGGGAATATTTTGCCAAGTCAAGATGTGCCACCCAAAAAGACTGAGTAGTGTAATATAATCAAAAGGTGCTTCAGCAAAGTGTTAGTTTAGGGGTGTGCTATTATTTTGCAATTTCACTTTAAAGGTGGGAAAAGATCTGACATGATTTATCTTAGTTTCATTCTTTTACTTCACAAAAACAATTTTAACATGGGTGTGTAGTCTTTATATCCACTGTATTTATGTATGTATGTATGTATGTATATATATATATATATATATATATATATATATATATATATATATATATATATATATATATATATATATATGCAGTTTTCAGTGTGTACATACATTACATACTAGTGCTTCACTAACCATGTATATGAATACACTTCTCCTTGAATTCATCCAGGTGGCACTGTTGGCCCACAGATTTTTTTTTTCCAGCCAAAAGGCCACAGTGAGGATTTCTGTCAGCACCTAATGAATCTAGTGAGGTTTTAATAAGTCTTCTGCAGACAGTAAATGTTATTCATGCAGACTGGCGGTACTCTAGAGGAGTGAGATGATAGGTATTTTACCTGCCAAATGAAACAGGTCTGCCAGCACACCTCATCACCTCATCAGCTCATTAGTAAACTTCATCAGGAGCTGCTCATAGTAGAGAAAGCAAAGAAGTAGAGAAATGAGGTACAAGGATGCCCAGGGGTCCATGAAGCATAAACAGGGGGTGTGTGATAAAAAAAAAAAACCAACTTTATTTTAGTTTATTACTTTATCATTTATTTATTTCAGTTTTATTTTAGTTTATTTTCATTATATTTACTATTGAGTTATTAGTCAGTTTGACGGGTCACTTGAATTGAATGGGTTTAATTCAATCAGCAATAGTTCAAAAACAAGTATAGCTGTAAATAATGTCAGCTTGGATTATGTGTTTTTTTGGTCAGAAATTTAAAATATAAACAGACAGTTAAAGAGGTTATGGCTGCAAAAAGCTAAAAAGTATTTTTCACTATTTATTCATTGTTCCCTCTTTCCTCTTGATCTCTCTTAGCCTGGCACTATGTTGGAGTGGTGGGAGGTTTTTCCTTCATCCTCATTCAGCTCATCCTCATCACTGCTTTCGCTCACACTTGGAATAAGAACTGGTGAGTGCAGAGCAGTGGGTTCATGCAGCCAGCATTCATTCAGAATTTTATCCATCTCTCTCTCTCTCTCTCTCTTTCTCTCTCTCTCTCTCTCTTTCTACAAATCTATACAGACACTCATACTCACTCATCCTCTGGCTTGCTGTTTCATACACAGCTTTTTCCCAGATGTCTGTGGAACCTAACAGGCAGCATGAGGCATCACTTACTCAACACAGCAGACATGACAGGACTGTAGCTACAGAAAAAACAGAAATGCTCCATTGCAGAAAATGGCACTAGTCCAAGAAAAACACACAGTAGTACAAACACTCCTCTTACCGTGTTAACATCCGGAGTAAAGTCAACCTCACTACTCTTATGTCTCACTGTTCTTCCTCAGGTTAACTGGCGCAGCTGAAGATAAGAAGTGGTATGTGGCGGTCATGTGTGCCACCTTCTTTTTCTACGTTGTCGCCACTGCAGCTTTTACCTTCATGTACAAGTACTACACACACCCGGCTGCTTGCCGTCTCAACAAAGCACTGCTGTTTACCAACCTGGGCCTGTGCACAGTCATGTCCTTCATCGCTGTCACCCCCTGCGTCCAGCAAAGTCAGTTACAGCAAATCTACACGTAGTCTAGTCATACGTAGTAAGTCAGGGTTAATGGATTTGTGTTCATTCTTGTGCACGGTACATGGTCACAAAAATACCTTAAAGATTCTAACACTAATCACCTTGACTTTTTTAACCCACAATACAGAATAACCTCTTTTCCCTAATTACAGTAATCTCAAAGACAAAATCCTAAAGACACATCTTTTGTCCTGTTTTCTTACTGTTGCTTGACGCCTATCTGGAAAAAAGCTAACTAGCTAACCAAACTCCTATAATAATAAAAGTGTTAAAGTCAGTAATAAAAGTGACAAAACCTTTTTTTTTCTGGTTAGTAATCCTTACTTTAAAAAAAATCAGTTAATCAACAGTAAATATCTTTCACTACACTTGTGGATAGTTTATTATATGCAATATTTGACAGAGTGGACTTGCAGTTAATATTTAATAATTATATAATATATGAATATTATATGCAGAGTGGACTTGCAGTTATGTTAATATTTAATAATTATATAAAGTAAGCTTATACATTCAGCTGGTTGGTAGTAAATCCAAACATCTGTGTACTTAAATAGCCAATTTAGCCAATATGTTTGATCATTTATGCTGTTAGCGTGGAGCTGACTGTCTGTAGACATACGCTAAATATGCTAAATGATTGTGCGATTATAGCAGTGCACTGGTTTACAGTAAAATAGCAGAAAATGCAATGAACTGTATATTAGGATATCTAACATTTTAGGTAGGAGTGAGAATGGTAAAGATTCTCTTTGTGTACTTTATTTTAGCGACAACTATTTTAGATAGACACACAATTGTAAGTTGCTTTGGATAAAAGTGTCAGCCAAATATGCAAATGTAGTAGATTACATACAGTGATATACTGTAAAAAGTAAATATATTGCAATGTAAATATATTACTTTACTGTAAATGTAGGGGTTTTGTGGTAAGATTCTGTTTTAGCAATGTTGGCAGCTCTGTATTCATATATAAGTACAAAACCATGTGTGAATTCATCACTGAAGACCTGTAAACAAACAAAGACAGACAGAGTGAGTTGCTGAAGACATTTCCAGTAACTTGTAACCCCACTGCAAATTAATCAGAGTGGAGACACCACAGGCTCTCAAAGTACTCAGTAAAAGATTGATTCACTACTTCACTACATCTAGACATTTAAAATGACCAGGGCTGAGTTTCCCAAAGCATTGCAGCACAAAGATCATCTTAACTGAGAGAGAAAGTGTTTAATGTGATGCTCGCTCTACCATTTAACGATGATCTTTATGCTGCAATGCTTTTCAGAAACTCAACCCTTGATGTTTGAAAACCTTCATAGACAATCTACATGAAATGAAACTGGTGACAAAAACAACTTTGTTGACTGTGTTAATCAACATTACACCTGCAACTGAGACTATATATTGTATATTGACACATACAATGAGTTTATTTTGTGTAAGGTATTTTCGAAGATATTTAGTAGATAGTAACTCTTACTTCGGCATCTCTTACCTTGTGTTCAGAACAGCCACGCTCAGGACTGTTGCAGGCCTCCATCATCAGCTGCTACGTCATGTACCTGACCTTCTCTGCACTGTCCAGCCGTCCACCTGAGAAAGGTGCAGCAAACACACACACCCAAAACGGCAAGCAAAATCTATCCCACAAAAATATGATATATCTTTTATAGCATAGCATCATATTAAGGGATTGATAAATGCATGGTTTCACTGTGTTCTATGTCCATTTTTTGTGTTTAGCCTCTGATCCCTTTCCATATATCATCAGAAATAAAAGCCATGTGGAAGCCCACATCACATTCCTAAGGCACTGAATGACATCCCATTAACACAGTAATGTATGATGGGGGTACTGTTGTGTGCCATTAGGCAATGTGTTACGGGCGTGGAAGTATAATCTGGCTCAACCTGTCATGGGTAAAATGAGGGCTTGTTGATCTTGAGTGTAAGGAGTAAAGGGAGAAGCAACTGTCAGTCATTTCAACACTCAGGAGTTGTAAAGGGCTTCTCTGAGGTGTTCTGAGGTGATCACGCTGTCCCATTAGGCTATGGTCTGACCTACAGGAACGTAAATGAACATACAAACCTAAGCCCTTATCTTACCTGTTATCTGAGCTCTGTCTTGTACTTTGTGTGGATGAAACTTGGACTCAGCCCAGCTTTTGTCCATGTATTGCATGTATCTCAAGGGAAATTTAGTTTTTTGGGTCCTGAACAGTATAGAATGCTAATTACATGTGGTTTTTATTCCCTGTCCTGAGCAAAGTGGGTATAAAGGAACAATAAGGAGTTACTAGAGAATGCAAAAGCTCCAGTAACTCTTTGCTCTTCCTTTACACTCCTATTAAAATCTTGATATGTCAGTAATGATCAGTCTGTGACAAGGATTGTTGTAGTAGAACACTCAAGAATTGCAAAAACTTGGATGAGGCAATGATCATGGGACGGAAGCTGCTAAGTCATAATCACGTGTTTGAATTCAGTGTTTCAAATGACTGATTTTAAATATATTAGAAAAGTATTAGAAAATAAAGACACCAGATGTTTTAATTAAATATGGTGCCAACCTGGTAAAGGAAAATAAACTGAAGCTTGAGTTTTAAGTTATATAAATCAAAATCGCTGGAAAGGAAGATTAGTATTATCATAGGATTTTATTAGTCCTGTTGAGGCGTCAGACTATATCATTACGACACTGTGTCTAAAATATGCTTATAAGTTGTCTCCAGGCAGTATGGGGTTATGCTTTGACATGTTCGATGAATATGCACAGTCAGCTTGCTATAAAACATAAAATAGCTTTTCAACCCACACAAATTCTTTTGCAATAATATATTATTTTCTCTACCTCTTAAATAACAGCTCAGGAGTTGTACAATTGAGTGCAATGTCCTCTCTGAATCTATAGAGAAGAAATCTATTTGTCCTTAAACAAGCCTACAGTGTTCCACTGACTGGAGCCCAATTCAAATTCCTGTGTAACTGCATCACAAGCCCCTAAGGGTGAAGAAGATCACATAAGCTCTTACTTTGGCTTTACTAGAAAACAGAATTAAATGAATTTCCTATACATAGAAACAGAAGACTGGAACATGCATCTGCTTTGTGTGTATGTTTTTCAGTGGAGTACCAGGGTGTCAACGTGACTGCTTGCTATCCTAACGTGGGCAGGGACGAGATTCAGAATGAAGGAAATGCTGTTGCTATCATCGGTGCTGCCATTATGTACTGCTGTGTGCTGTTTGCATGGTGAGTATTTTCACATGTCCAGATCAATGTACTCAGTGTGTCTGCATTTCATTAACAACTAATGTTCCCCTTCAGTAATGAGGCTTCTTACTTGGCTGAAGTTTTTGGACCATTCTGGATGATTAAAGTTTATCGATATGAGTTCCAGGTGGGTTGCACCTCCCATTTAGTCTTGGCACCTCTATAGGTCTCAGTGATTTTACACCATTAACAATAACAAGAGCGCTACATGCAACTTTAAAATATACATTTTTAAAGTTAGCTCACAAACTTAAAGTGCTTCTGATTAACTTTAGATTAACTTGGTCCATATCTATCAGCATTCATTCACTAAAATGTATAAGATGCTGTAGGTATTATAAAGAAATGCACATTATCTGGAGTAGTGATGGAACAGAATTGAACAGATAGTGTTCTAACAAGATACAAACAAATGCAGATAGAAATAGGACGTACTCGATTTATTTTTTATTTATTTTTTTTTTATTCATTTATTTTCCCAGAAGGCTTTCCAGAAAGATTCACAGGGCATCTGATTGAGACTAGAGATGTGCTTTGGTTGACACAACAAAAAACTTGCAGGAGGTTTTTACTTTAATGCAGGCGTGATGGAGTGGTTAGATATGAAACTCAGATAAAACAGTTAAAAACAGTCTCTCTTGAGTGATGTAGCTGAGGTTGAGGAACTGTCAGAGTCAGAATTGACAGCCTGTGCTGTCAGTGCAGGTATTTCTACCTCTGGCTTTTTTCCAGAGTTTTCCAGTGTGGAGCACAGTAGTAGGGTTTATATTTAATTTAAAAAAAAATCAGATTCAGAGATATTTGAAACAGTAAACAGATACAGATAGTGTCACTGCATCCAGCCCCTGATTTTACACCATGGTTTATGGTATTTGTACTGCATAGTTACATGTTTAATAGCTAGAACTTGTCCAGCATTTCTGTATACTGTAGTTAAACTGTCTTGATACTCACCACCTTGTTTATCAAAATAATTGCTCAGTATCTTGGAATATGCACCACACACTTACACACTTATTTGGTTAATATGTTAAATATATGGGACTCCTAAATAAAGTGTTACTCTGTTATTATTATTTTTCATACCTTCTCGTCTCTAGTATCTCATTCTTGACTAATTCTCGCTTGTATCTGCCATTATGTTTTCACCCACAACCCTACAATACTATGGCCACACAATGTTATTTGTAATAATTTGTGTCTGAAATTACAGAAAGCCACGTGTTGTTTCTGCTGCCCCGAACAAGAGGAGGGTAAGAATAGAACTGAACCCCACCTTTCACAATCACTGCTTCATAATAAAATAGAGGTCTATTAATAACTATGGACCAATATCGCTCTTTCAGCAAAGGAGGAGTTTGTAATTGACGACGAGAGCAAAGGGTGCCAGAAAGTGATCCATAACGAGAGTCACCGTGTGGTCTACAGCTACTTCTTCTTCCATTTTGTCTTCTTCCTAGCATCCCTGTATGTCATGATGACCCTCACCAATTGGTTCAGGTCAGTTATAAGGAGCTTAAGATCACTGATCTGGATCAGAGAGGGAAGGAGTTGTGATTGTTGTTACACCTGAATGAAAGTTAGCATACTAGATCTATTTACTTTACACTTCACTTCCTCTTGTAGCTATGAGACAGCAGTGTTGGAGACCACTTTCACCCATGGCAGCTACTCCACCTTCTATGTGAAGCTCTCCTCATGCTGGGCCTGCGTTCTGCTTTACCTCTGGCTCCTCTTGGGCCCGCTGTGCCGCTGCCACCCTGATCCCAAACAGCCACAGCGCTCACGAATCAAAAGACGAATGGCTTCCCAGTGCCACGTGAGCGTCAGCGTGTGACCTTTTCTCAGATCCCACGGTGTCACAGGGTGCAGCTGAGAAAGAGCCCTTATCTTATCAAGAACTGGGCGAGTCCAGGACTCTGAGCACCGAGCAAGAAATTTTACTACAAGCATTCTGATGCTTCATAAGCACAGCTGGACTCCTAGAAGCATAAAGATGAGGCTTGAACAATCTATATGTTTACGATTATGACGACCGAGCAGTCGCCGATATTGCCAAAAGGATTACAAAGGTGAACAAGATAGCTGTCCCTTTTTTAGATAGGAATAATGTCAGCTTTAGACACATCCTCTAGCGGACTGCTGTTTAGAAGAAATTAGATCAGATGATAACTGGATTAGATCTGTTTAAAAGAACTTTATGTAGAGTTTTATTTTAAAAATGTCAATAACTATTTATGTGAATTATGAGCCGTCCTGTTACTTGTCAGTGCTGTTGCTCAGTGATCTGTTGCTGGCACATAAGGCAGCCATATGCTGCAGGGGATGGGTCCATCCGGTTCCTGGCTGTAGTGTGAATGAAAGCTTTGAACTGTAATAATTTTACTAGACCAACCCAACCCTAATTACAAACTTAATTCGGAGCATTTTATGTCACTGTCATGGAAAAACAAGCTATTTTTGTAAATATATTTCTAACAAACCACACATAATAAGCTGTTTCTGTGCAGTTATTCATGGAAAAGGGAAGCGGAAATGCCTTTATAGGAAAAAAGTAGTACTTGTAAAGTGCTTGTAAAGTGCTTAAACTGTAATTTACCTGTGTAGCACTTCTGAATAATTTTCCAAATATGCTTGCTTTCCTTCTAAATGTCAATTCACACTGTTTTTTTTTTTTCATGAAAACACATGCCATGTGCCACAGATACTCAGATTCTATTTTACTAAGAGTTTCAGTCTTTCTCCATTAGATTACGATTTTATGGGCTTAAAAAAGGAGCCCATAAGTTTTGCTGCATTTGTTTTTTGCACCGCCACCATGTTTGGGCCAGATGACCATGGCAGTCATGAAATAATCCTTCCAGTCACATCCATGATACAGATTAGTGCCAAATTCAGGTCAAGCTGTTGTTGATGGCACTGAACATTCTTGTCAACAGACTCAAGACACATACTGGGCACATGAGCTGTATGTAAGAACCCAGTTTCCTTCCAAGTTACCAATGAAGACATGAACAAACATGTCATTAGATGGTTTAATCTTACTTCAGACCGGGGAGGTGGTCGTAAAATATAGAGAATTCATGCCAGCTGGAATCTGTCATGTTTTTCATTAGTGACATGAAAAGGGCAACATGCCACACCAGAAAAGCAGAACCTTCATTGCATTGCATTTATATCGCTTTATCTCTTCAGTGAAAAACAATCAGAAGGGGATTGCTTTTTTAAGAAGTAAAAGCTGACTGAACGTAATTCCCTGTTGCATTGCACTTCACTTTCATCTGTGTTGTAGTTATGCCACACTGAAATGCAATTACTGTTCAATTACAGCCCTAAGCTGTACTTGGGGGAGTGGTTGTAATCAGAGAAAGGGCCTGAAATCATCATTTCCAGGAGGTGTTGCATTCCAAAGAAACAAAAAAACGCCCTTTAGTAAAGAGTGTTTACCATTGCTGTGCTTATGAGCGTTACCGTGCAGCTCATGACCATTCAGCTAAAGACAAGAGTAGTGTTGAACGGTAGGGGTAGTTTGCTCCTAAATACTGTACTGAAAGCATAATTCTGCATTATGAACTTTCATTTAGAAACATTATATAGTTATATATGTAGGATTTAGCAGTGAGGTCAATATATTTGTGAGTTTGAACCTCTTTTGAACTTGGTCTGTGCCACATTTGTCCCAGATATTAAAAATAGCAGTTGGACATGTCCCAGCTTAGGGCCAGGTGTAACAATATTCTCTGTAGACCTAGGCTTGTTCTAAATACGTTTTAGCACATATCTGTTCTAAATACGTTTTAGCACATATACAACAGGTTGGGCCGTTGGGCAAAAAGACACCCGGCCCACTGTGGTATGTTGATCTGGAGTGGATCCACTACATATGGCCTTAAGCTGGTGCAGTTTGTATTTGGTGTTTAGGTAAACTCCACAGAGAAGCACACTTCTACTATATCCTGCACACTTCTACTATATCCTGTGGTTGCAGAGCAAAGTGTTACGCTAGTGATACTCGTTTATAAGCAGAAAAAAGACACACATGCTGTTTCTTCAGTGCTCCGCTGTCTCATGGCAAGTTTTTATTGAACTATGCTGCATCCCCCATTTTGCATTTACACGGATGCACATTCGGCATTAGTTTTTCTGATAATAATTAAACACAGTGTCGGTTTAGTTAGTGGAGTGTGTGGAACATGTGCTTGTGGGACTGCATTCTGGATAAATAATATAAATGATGATCTAAGAAAACTATTATCAAATATATCAGTGACTTTGATTATACAGTGGAAGAGATTTAGGTCCAGTTTCAGGAAAGCATCATTATCCATGTCTACTGATCGTTACGGAGATCCTCCTGAAATGTTTCAGTCTCTTCAACGGATCATCTCAGTGAAGCAATCTGATAACAATCAAGTCAGTCTTCTGCTTGAGGTATTCAATAAACTTTTTGCATCACTGGCAACACATACACTGATAGTGAAAATATATATCAAAAGCAAAACACATACATAAATGTAGGTATAATTTCTACATACAATATTATTATAAATATAATTAAAAAAAACAATAATTGTAGAAAAACAACAGCAGAGAAATTAGATACATACATTTTATGCCCCATTACACACACACACACACACACACACACACACATATATATATATATATATATATATATATATATATATATATATATATATATATATATATATATATATATATATATACATACACACACACACACACACACACCAGTCACCTTAACACCTGTACATCAGCCAATCATGTAGCAGCACAATGCATAAAATCAATTTTCACATAATTTCACAGTCTGGGCACAGATTCACCATAACTGGACTGTTGAAGTTTGGAAAAAAGACCAGGTGATTTTTTTTCCCCCTAATCTTCAGCTGTCCGGTTTCGGTGAGTCTGTGTCCACGCTAGCCTCAGATTCCTGTTCTTGGCTGACAGGAGTGGAATCCAATGTAGTCTTCTGCTGTTGTAGCCCATCCTCCTCAAGGTTCTATGTTTTGTGCATGCTGAAATGCTTTTCTGCTCACCATGGTTGTAAAGAGTGTTTATTTGAATTACTGTAGACTTCCTGTCAGCTCGAACCAATCTGGCCCTCTCTTATCAACAAGATGTTTCCACCCACAGATCTGTCGCTCATTCAATGTTTGTTGTTTTTCACACCATTCTGTGTAATCTCTAGAGACTGTTGTGTGTGAAAATCCCAGGAGATCAGCAGTTAATGAAATACTCAATCCAGCCCTTCTGGTACCAACAACCATGCAACAATCAATGTCACAGAGATCACACTTTTTCTTCATTCTGATGTTTGACGTGAACATTAACTGAAGCTTTTGACCTATATCTGCACGTTTTATGCATTGTGCTGCTGCCACATGATTGGCTGATTAAATAACTGCATGAAAGCGCAGGTCTTCCTAATAAAGGTGAGTGTATGGATTATATATATATATATATATATATATATATATATATATATATATATATATATATGTAAGGCAACATTAACTCTGATAATAATACAAACAATATGTTCTTCTTTGGTATATGCATTTTTAAAGGTAGGTTATAACATCCACCTAAAGTGCTTCATTTAGTGAGTAGCTTTGGTATAACTCTGGAGCATATAGGCTTTTTTTCTTCCTAAGGGTTCCTGTAATATCCACAGATACTTTTTAAAGCCAGCAACAGGTAGTTTTTCTTGTCATTTCTGTTTTTTCGAAGCAGGATTAAATATAACAAGTGCACAATGAACTCAGCTAAACAGGGTCCAAGTCCACGTCCTCTACCCTCTCTGGTGAGTTCTCGGTCCCCTATTACTGCAAAGATCCTCCAGGGGGCGCAGTAGGCTGTCCTCACGTGGGCGGTAAAGCTGAGCGTAGCTGTCCTCCTCCAGCAGAATGCGATCGAGTGTCTGTTCATGGTTGACGTGACGCCTGACCATTAGCACGTACTGATAACCCTCCTCCAGTGCAGGGCAATCACACCTGTTGGGGGCCCACAGGTATTCCCGGTGTTCCAGACGGAAGCGGTTACGGTACGTGTGGATAATTTGCACGTCGTACCGTGTCTCCTCGCCAACATAGACCTTCCCCAAGATCTTGGCTCTGAAGACTGACAAAGCAAAAAAAGATTTTATTAAAGATGGGTAAACAACAAAACCTAGGCTGTCCAAAGGCTGTTCATTTCACAGAAGATTACTATTTATGTTTGCATTAATGAGCATTGATATCCACTCTCTTGGTTCAGTGCAAAAGTTCGTATCCCTTTAACAGATAATTAAGAAGACAAAAATGCTCACTTAAGTTTGCACTTAACAGTATAAGGGGATATGGTTCTAAAGTGAAAAAAATCATACAGAAAAAATGGACTGCTTTACAATTATAACATAAAAAATTCCAATAAATCTACATAGCACTCTTATTTTATTATAGAATATTACTTTTGTAACTGTTTTTCAGTTCACTTTTATTTATATAGCGTTTTTAACAATGGTCGTTGTCACAAAGCAGCTTTACAGCAATTACAGAAATATTTTGAAAGTATAATGTTATAATTATATAATATATAATAATAAATAAAATTAATTTTATATGTTGCAATTTAAAAACATAATACTTTGCTTCTCAGTGTGCTTCCAACACTGTCTTTAGCTCACCATAATCCTTCTGGCAGTACTGCCTCTGCCGTTCCCCACGCCCCTTCACCCTCCTGCATTTACCGCAGTAACCTGTAATAAAATCAGGGCTGTGTTTTGAATTCAAACTAAATCTGTGACCATGTGATGAGTCAGAATGAACTGAAGTAGACACAGTGTTCAGCAACGATGATTAACGTGTGCTGACCTGTGCTGTGGGTCCGGGGCAGGTAGTTACTCTTCTCATCTCGTTCCAGACGAGGCAGTGGCTGCTGCTGAAAGGGAGGTCTCCTGGGAGGTTTTCGTCCACCTATAGGACCCGACATAGGCCAATTACTTTAAGTCATAAATCTGCAAACATTCTCCATCAATCAAGATAACCAAGATGACAAAACAGACTAATTTCTACTTCTTTTTTGCAAAACTGTGTATGTATACACCAGATATAGGCATTTAGATGTCCTCTTTTTTATTGCCTAATGCAAATTAGATTAATAAATTACTCCGTAAATCTTCCTGAGACACACACCAGACAACCTCAGCTTCACATTACATCACGTAATGCATCTGATGCTTGAGGAGAAGGGAGCGGCTTGCACGCATTCCACTGTGCCGACAGGCATGTATGTACAGATATATGCGTCAGGAAGACACTGAAAACCATTTCCGTGCCCCTTTAGAAAGGAATGCACCTTTTATGTATTAGAATCATTCTGTACAGAGATCATCAATCATTTAACATGACAGAAAATGCACTGGTTGGCCTCATGCTCACTTAATGCACATGTAAACATAAGTGCAAAACGAACTGCATGTAAAGCAGCATCTAGTCACCAGTCACACTAAATTAATCATCACAGCAGTATGGTACAGCTTATGTATGCCACTATGGGTTCTGTGGAAATGAGCAACTAGTGGTATGTCTAGGTTTCAAGGCATGGCATGACAAAGTAGCTTGATGAGTGTAATGAGTGTAATCACCATATTTTGTATAGGACACACTTGCATTTACTGCTCATTCATGTAATTATCCAATCAGCCAATCATGTGGCATAAAATCACACAGATACAGGTTAAGAGCTCAGTTATTATTCACATCAAACATCAGAATGGGGAAATAAATGTGATCTAAGTGACTTTGTGGCATGGCTGTTGGTGCCAGAGAGGCTGGTTTGAGGATTTAAGAAACTGACGATTTCTAGAGTTTACACAAAATGGTGCAAAAAAAACAAAAAACAGTGTCAGATCTGCAGGTGGAAACACCTTGTTGATGAGAGAGGTCAGAGGAGAATGACCAGATTGGTTACAGTTGACAGAAGGCTACAGTAACGCAAATAAACACTCTTTACAACCGTGGTGAGCAGAAAAGCATCTCAGAAAGCACAACATGCTGATCCTTGAGGCAGATGGGTTCCAACAGCAGGAGACCACATCAAGTGCCACTCCTAGCAGCCAAAAACAGACTGATAGCTGAGGCTACAGTGGGCACAGGTTCAGAGATGAGATTTGAGGTCAGATTGAGATGGCGAGACATAATTCAGTGGGGGCAATTATCACCATGTGCCCACCATGTGGCCATACCCCTGCACTTAAGCAAATCAACTACAGCATACTAAAGATTCAGAAGCTAAAAATCATCTTCTGAAATTCATCAGCTACACTAGCTTCCTGTTTGATCTCAAACAAAATGCAAATTTGCCCTTTTCCATGTCTGCCATTGATCTTGACTCTGATTTTTATAATTATCTTTGCGAAGAGTCTGGGCTTTATAAATGAAATATACTTGGCTGTTTAATAATAGTAACTGGTTTTCACCCCATGACGGCTCTTTGGCGGCAGGAGGTCTCATTGTGGTGGTGGTGGTGGTGGTGGTAGTGGTGGTGGTAGTTGGCAGTTCCCAGGGCAGGAAGTTTGATGTGTGCTGATGCCGGTATGGACTCTGCCTTCCATGATGCAGGGCGTAGAGATCAGTGGGCAGCCAGTACTCATACTCTATCCCAGAATTCTTATCAGTGGACAGAACCTGCAAGCACAAAACAGGAAACAGTCAGCAGGCCCTGGTTTGGATTTGGATTGAAGGGGGAAAACATTACAATAGAATTTCACTGTCTTCCATTTCTGTGTAACGTGTCCACCAAATATGACCACTATGTAGTAGTCTTATTTGTTAATAGTATCAATAAATGGAATCACTCACCATAATGTGCAAGTCCTCCTGTGTCGGCCCAGGCACCTCAAAGCTTTCCCACGTATCAGCAGAGCGGCGGTACAGCAGTTTGGTCCCAGCCACATTATACTCCCCTGGAACACTGATCTTCCAGTTCCCATTAATCACAAACTGGGAACGTCCATTCTGAAGGGCTGGTTCAGTCAAGATACACCATTTTTACACATAAACAGAGAAACACAGACACTGTCTTATTGTCATTTTGACTTATTTCTTTTTGTAATCAACTGTGGATTTATTAATGATATCTGGATGGACTATTCTAATATTTAAAATAAATGTGTTGTTTGGGGCCCAGTGAGCACAAAATCTGTGATTGGTTTCTGAGTTAATGTTGGTCTTGTGGGTAGAGGTGTGCATGGGACTGTTTTTTAATCCCACTCCCACCCACTCCTGCAGAAGCTTAAACCATTCCTGCAAACTAGTGAGTGAAACAAATGAATGAGATAAAGGTAACTAGCAAGTGAAACCAAAATAACAAACAAGAACAAACTATGTGAAAGCAAACTAGCAAGCAAAAGTACATCTAGCAAGCCAGAGCAAAAGCAAACCTAGCAAGCAAAAGCAAATTAGCGAGCGAAAAACAAACATGAGTGAAAGCAATCTAGTGAGCAAAACAAATCTAGTAAGCAACGGGTAAACTAGCAAACTAGTTTGAAAGCAAACCAGTTATATAAAAATGTAATACTTTAAATATTTAAATACTGCTCTGAGAATTTCAAAACAAATCACATATAAAGGGACTGCCTTAATTACTTACCTCTTGCTCTTTTTAAATTATTTTTAAGCTCTTTTGTAATATAAAAGGTATAGAATTATACTAGAAACATCAAAAGATATATAATTATGTAAGCTACATTTTAATGAAAAACACATTTATCTCAACGCTAACAGGAAAAAAGGCCTTGATCAAACCTAAATAGTTTTTGCTGTTATCAGTCACTCTGATGTGGGTGGCTCCGGCTGGGATCATGGTGACCTCATTGTATCCAAACGGCCCTGTTGAGAGATAAGAGGGGGAAAACTTATAACACTGCTGGAATATGAGCGCCATGCCGAGACCACATTTATCATTAAAACACCCACTCAATATACAATATCTATGTGTGTGTCTGTGTGCGTTTTCATGACCCTGTCTTCCTGTAGCTGTGCCGTACACTTGTTTTGTGGAATGGAGCGAGAGAATTACGACTTTCTCCTCTCCACTGGCTTTTGACCTTACCATCAAAAGCACCACAGTGGCGGTTTCTGAGCTGTTATCCTACTCTCAGAAATCCAGATGCAGAAAAAGGGAAGTCGAGGACAAAGATGGCATTATCTGCGCGATTTCCCTTCTGTATGTCCTCATTTTCACTTTGCCAGCATGAAGATGTTTTTTTTTTACTCAAAGTCAAAGGTGTCATTGCCCTTTGTGGCGGTTTGTATGTGACCAGCGAGTGTGTATGTGTGTGTATACAGTATGTGTGTCCCATAAACACTCAGTCACTGTCCTACAGGGACGACTTATGATAAGAATTCCCTGGAAAACTGCCCAAACTTTGAACGTTTAAAGCGGTCTCTATCATGCTCGGTCTAAAGCGAGGCTGAACAACGGCTGGTTTCAGAGTTGGGTCCTTTCTGAAAAAATGCCACCATAAGGCAATAAATGTATCTTATCTACCATCAGATATTTTCCTAGTACCATAACCACATACTGTACATACAGTACTGACCGATCTCCTGGCCGTTACTCCAGTACACACTGCGATGATGAAGGCAGGTGGTGTTCTGGCCTCCACACACCATACAGGCATCTTCCTGCTGCTGGGAGCCAAAGATCAGGTCACACCCTGGTTTCTACACACACATACAAACAAAACGCTATGATTAGAAACCCAACAGCCGCCCCTCCCCACTTATCAGGACACACCATTTTAGATGCAGAACACAGCACACGCCTCCAAAATCCCCACAGGATTATATAATAGAGCATTTCATATGACACCAGTGTATTCTTATTTGTATAAAAATTCTGTTGATTTTCCAGGTCTAAAAAAGAACAAGCACATGACATTGTCCATCAGACGTTGTTTTCCAAGCACAGATTCTTTATATAATAGCTGTATGTGTTAACATTTGCCATCTCTAACAGGTCTTTAGGGTGGCACAGTGGTGCATGAGGTAGCGTTGCTACCTCCCAGCTCCAGGGTCACCAGTTTGCTCAGGTTACTGTCTGTGTGGAATTTCTGTGCATGCTCTCCCCGTGTCTGCATGGGTTTTGTTCTGGGTTACTCCCAAAAGCATGCTGGGAGATGGACTACTAAATTGCCCCATGAGGTGGGTGTTTTCCTGCCTCATGCCCAGAGTTCCTGGGATCGGCTCCATGACCAGGATAAAGAGCTTACTGAAAATGAACAGGCCTTTACAACAGAAGAGCCCAAAGTCATCTCAGGGGTTAAGAAGAGACAAAATACACTTTGTTCTTAACTCAGAAAATATGTTCAGGTCAAACTGACCCTTGTTCTTTTTTTTTTTTTTTGCACTAAAAGTGGAGCAATGCTAAAAATGATTTTCTTACATGTGCTTGCCCCGGTTTCTCTGATGATTATGAACACTGTTTTTAAAAACCATATTTATGTTACAAATTACATTCAGGTGGTTTTGTTGAAATAAAGTGAGATAAAAAGTTGAAACTGACTGTAAACATGTTTTAACACTTCTCACCTCACAGCTATTAAATCTGTCATCACAGATAAGTAAAATATGCTGTACACTTTTTTAAAGCAGGGTCTGCTAGAGAAGCCAAAATGCAATGTGAGATGGATTTAAAATACTAAACACCTGAATCCTGCACTAAATGAGAAAATGTCAAGCGTATTAAGGACGTATGGCATCTCCATAAATATGTTTCTATACATATTATTCATTTTACTAAATGTTAAGATGATGCAAAGACCTAAAACAATAAAATCAATTGGTAAGAAGTGATCAAAACCAACAGGATCAACATGGAGCTCTTCAAGTCCAAGCCTGCAGGTTTTTTCATGGTCATGCCACAACAGATGGCCTGCAGCATGACCTCGGTCCCTATCTGAATCAAACGAGGCTGGGAAAAACACCGTCAGAAAGGTTCACACAGGAGCACAGGATCAGCGAGGGCAAGTCAGGAGGAGGGGTTTAGGAAAATTAGAAGAGGGGGATTATCAAATCCATAGGGAGGTATTTACAACAGTCTCTCCCTAGCAACTCCAGTGGCCTATAATTAAACCTCGCTTTCTGTTTCACACTAACCTTGTCACGCACTTGTGTATAAAGTGAGAGAGAACAGTATAGTCAGAAAACTGCTCTTTCATTCCTTTTCTCATCTCATTCTTACACCACACACACGTTCCAACCACCAAGACATCAGTCAGTGGATTTAAATATCCCTTCACACTGTCATCTGGGGCCAGTGATTAGAAACATACTGTGTACCTTAAGTATATTTCAAGGTGCACTCAGCTTTTTTCACACTCTAATCTGGACTCAATCTATCCAAGACCATTAGACCACCTGCTTCTCCTTTAGTCAGTCCTCCAACTGCCTGAGACCCTCAAAACACACACACACTTCTCATCTCACAGCCCATAAATTCACCTTCACATGTATGTAAAATATGCCATGTCAAGAACGAGTGTATTCTTTAAAAAGCAAAAACTGAATTTAAGGTCTGTTGGAAAAGCCATGCTGTGACTTAAAGCCTTGGCCTCTTTCACACAAAAGGAATTTAAAACTTTAAACACTTGAATTGTGGTGTAAGTGAGAAAATATGTAAGAGACAGAGCATTAAGAGTGATGGGGTTCTGGTGAGAAGAAATGTTCTCCACATGGCACACTTTAAGGGTTAGTAGAGGGGAACTATAAATAAAAAAAACTAAAATTAGAAGTATATCATTTTTTTTCTTCATGTGATCAGCTCACCTTTCCTAATTAGCATTAAATGTCATCTAAAAACAATGATATTATGCTCAGATTCTTTTAACACAAGGATAAGACAGAAAAAAAATGCACAAAACAGCATTAAGAGTGATCAGCTTCTCCAGAAGTTCTCTAGTTTAGGGGTTGGGAAAGTAAAAATGACACATAACAGTTTTGCCTAAAAGTTAAATACTAAATTTTTTTCATTAATGTCCTCAGCTCAATTTCTCTAATTATTGTTAAACAGTAATATGAGTATCATATTGAACACACTCTACCAATTTAGATCATCTTAAGATCATGATGCTTTTGGGAAACTTATCCCAGATCATTTTAACAAGATTAAAAAAAAAGTCCAGTTTGTAAATATGTAACAAAAATGGGATTTTAGTCACTATCAAATTCCCTTAATCTCTTACTTACACTTCCACCTGCACACCCATCTGTCATTAGGTGGATTCAGAAGCATAGGACTGGCTTTTGTGCATCTGTTTCCATAAATGTGTGGCTGCCTGGGAAAACCCTTCATATCACAAAAGTTTGATATTTTCTACTTTATATAATTCTGAAAACTACAGGCTTTCCTTAACTGAAATACTGTATGTTTCTCTTTTGTGTGTATCTCAAACACAAGTTATAGCATTTTAAAATGATTACCCCAAAAGTGAAAATGGAGAGAACCGCATTTAAAGATATCATTTAAAGGTATCATCATATACATACTGAATGCAACGCAGGAGACATTTTGACAGCCTGTGCATGATTACAATCTGAATTGTTTAGGCTTATGTCCTTATGTCTACAACACACAGCTATATTTATGTATAGGTGTGGAAGTATGTTACAGAAAAAACTTTTTTTAAAAAAAAAAAAAAAGCAAAAAGTAAACTTGGTGTCTGCTTGAGGAGCCATACTGTGACTTGTAGCTTTGGCCTCATGAACATAAATTTTAAATTGAATTTGCATTAAATTAGAAAATGTGGAAGAGAGAGAGAGTAGCAAGAGTGATGGGGTTCTGGTTGTTAAAATGGTTCTCCACATGGGCCAGTTCAGGGGTAGGTGTGGGGTAGTGGCGGAAACTGAACCACTTAAAATTAATACTAAAGGTGTAACATCACTAAAACTGAATTAAAATCATTTTTCCTTCATGTGTACAGCTGCTAAACCTTTAGCTAATCTCTGGACTGGGTTTGTCATCACTAACACACTCATAAAACAGGTTGCAATAAAAAAATTCTGCATTATCAGTGAGAGTAAAGGATGAAGAAGGATAGAAAAGAGAAGAAGGAAACAAGAGAGATGTATTATAATGCAGGTTTTCTCTCACCAGGCATTTCCCGTTCACACATACGGCCCCAGGCTCGGTTGGGCAGGGTGTGCCATCCAGGACTCGCCCAAAGTTGTAGTAGAAATTGTGACCCAGGGCCAAACAGCTGAGCTCACAGGGGTCAGAGCCTGGGACACGAGAACAAACCAAAGTACACTGATGATGTCACCTTAAGTCCAGCTTGAGGGGAAAATGTCCACATCACACACATTTTCACGCATGCCTCACTAACCTCCATGAAAAGTAGTCCACTGGTAAGTGCTCCCAGCAACCAGAGGCTTGTCATCAAAAGCTTTGCACTGCAGGTCTCTGAAGTCTAGAGCTCCAGGAGGACACCCCTGATTGAGTAGAAACAGAGGTGTGTGAAAGTTAGGGGCAACACACACACACACACGCGCACACACGCACACACACACGCACAAATGCACAGCCTGCCTGTCTGTACTTGCTCAGAAACTACCATGCTTTATCATCAGTCTCTGCATCCTTCATACCGAGCCTCCCTGCAGATAGACTTCGTAATAAAGTACACACACAGTCTCTCGTTTGTGAGAGATATAAAGGACATAAAGGACAACTTTAGAACTTTATAATCTCCAAGTCTATTTCTATAAACAATCGTAATTTTAAGTGAAACCACAATCTATACAAAATATAGAGTATAACTTTTCCTGTATAACTCTTCCTTCTCCACTCATCTAAATCATCCACAACTGAGGTATAGCTTAATGCTTATGTCCACCCAAGTTAAGATTCTGGATTTCAATTATTATAGATGAATTTTAATATAGATGATTTAATTATAGATGATTATTTTAATCACTGTCCACGTTTACATGCACGTTAAATTCCGTTTAAGGTCTATATTCGAGTTGCAGCCATATTCCAAATATGATGTTTATATGCATACAGGCAACTGGATATTCCTGTATACATGGTTGTTGTAAGTATGCCTGAGTTGCCATTCCTAAATACCTATCTTACAGCTAAGCATCTGTTAGCACCCACAATTCCTTGCGGACTGAGCATGCACATATATCTCCTTTCAGTGGATTTTCTGAATAAGGTGTTTACATGCAACAAATTTCCAATTAAAACAGGCATATTCCAGGGGTGGGAATCAGAATTTGGGGAATCAGAATATTGTCTTAATTTGAATCAGGCAATCAGATTGCCGCGTTTACATGACTCAATACTAATTAGAATACTGCCAAATTCCAATTAATATCGGAATACTGATTTGCATATAGAAGTAGCCAATGACTATGATAATCTTGCAAATTGTAATAGCTGTGTGTGAAAGTTAGCTCAGGTGTGTTAAATTGCTGCTTTTAAAGCACCTTTAAAATGAAATCTATGGCCTACTGGTTAAACATTTGCTTTACAAGGTTCACACACTATTTGTGTTGTGGTCTGGGAAAACCCATCAGATGTCGCTGTGGCTGAATTCTGTTAAACAGCCAAAAATGATGAAAAATCTTAAGCTTGTATTCTCCTGCCTATGACATGCTTTGACATCTCTATTTTAAGAAAATGTAAATATATTTTTCCGAAACGATGTAGAAATATTTGTATTAATTTTCTAAACTTGATTAGGTTTTCCGCAAAGATCATGTTAAGCAGAGCTAGTTTAACAAACACGGCTGCAAAATTGGCTGCAGGTTGTGAATAAAGGCAAGGATAAAGACAGAGTTTTCATGGTTATATGTAATATTTAACCAATAAATAGCAGTATTTAAATCAATAAATAACAACTGCCTTTTGACAGCCAGCTGTCTTTCAGTGGAATGGGAATGGAGTCTTTAAATGCAATTTTCTCGCTTGCCACTATAAACTAGAAAATGTCCAAATATGAAGACTTTGTCCCAGGACACCACACATGTGCTTTGCTGATTAAGAGCTAATAGCCTACATGATAATTCCACAATGAGATAATGCACCAATTATTCAAGTTTCATTAGCTGAACATTTCCTCTACCTTAGTGTTGCAGATCTTATACTGCCTGGGATCTCCCAAACATTGTCCTCCACGTGGATTCCTGAACAAGAAAAAAACACCATAAAAGTCTGATTTAATATCAATGCAACATATCCTAATATTGCTTATTATGTTTTGTAATCAAATTAAACTACTGCTACTTGGACATATCAGTGATTGTTTTATCAATTTTTAGACAAAACCTTGTGAAACCAGTGCTGTACCTGTAGATGCAGGTCCGTCGGCGGATGGACGCTCCTCCACCACAGGAGCGAGAGCACTCAGACCAAACTCCCCACGAAGCCCATTCGTTCTTATAAAACAGCTGCCGAGGCACTCGAGATGAACGGCCAACACGTCTGCCCTGAGTCTGTCAAACAGAGACACCAGTGCTTGGTGTAAGTGTTAGATGAAACAGCAATTATTACACAGTTTAAGGGTAATTTTTGCAACTGATCATCACAATTAAGCATAGACCCACCTCAGCTGAGCTTGAGCTTGAAAGTGCTTGAGAAGGGCTCTATGACTTCAAGAGATTAGCAAGATACACCACAGATAAACCATTTAGGTCTTTAAATGTCATACACAGGATGCTGTATTCAATGTGGAACTTAATAGGCCACAAGTGCAGCTTAAATAAACCGGGGTAATGCTGAAGTTGGAGGAGATCCTAACTGTCGAGCTGTAAATTCAAGTGCTACAAATCTGAGGGCCATTTATGGCAAACCCCAGCTTGGTACATATTAGGTGAGCATACAAAATACATGCATACTACCCATAAACATACCTACAACAAACCAGCAACACAATTCACTGACTTTTCTGATGTCCAAGGGGCTGGATGTAAAGACAGAACAATACACAGCCTAAAGCAGAACCTTGTGGGACACCATATTGCTCTTGAATCTGATGAATCTCAATTAATGCTAACAAACTGGTAAAAGTCTTCCTAGTAATATTTAGACCAAGCAAGAATTTTTCCTTCTAAATCATTAGTGCTTTCAATTTTTATAAATTGTCTTTTAGTGTACCAAAAAAAACCTGAAATGTAGGCTAATATACCAGTTAAACTGTAGTAGAACTGTACAAAACAACAAAGTTATGGCACATAGGCACCCAAGAGATCTGATATCAGGCAGAATTAATCATTTCCTGTTCACTGGCATGGCTCGACTGACTCTGACATTTATATTTCCTTAGCACTAGACAGAGCAAGCCACACTGTGGCTTGTCAGTGAGCTATTGTGTCATCCTTTATTAGTTATGTAGTATTGCTATAGCATCTCTCTGGAGAGGTGAATTAATCGTCCTGTTGGATAACATTACAGTGCCATTCTCAGATCCGTCTCTGGCTTTGATCCGAGACAAACAGGCAGCGAGGGAGCGAGACGAGACAGCGGCTTTCATCAGGTCCCTGGGGCCACCCTGATTCCATCACATGCGCATATTTGTGTGTGTGTTAACGTGAGAAGAGTGTGGAAGTCAGGAGTGCACACCCTGCTATGTCTGTCAATTAAAACAACCTCACACACAGCAGTTGGTTTCTCACTAAAAATAAAACAGCTAGCTAAATAAAATCAATCTAATATGAAGAACGTTGTGTGGAACGTAACATTAAAAAGCAGCACTAACAATGTATCTAAAACTTGTGCACCTTCATAAAAAGTGTGTTTCACTGGCTCTGATTTTCACACATGCTCCTCCATTTTCCATTAACACTTCACATGCACATCCATAATATCTATCACTAACTTCATATCACATCATTACTAAATGGCATGCCAACGCTGGGTGGAGTTTCACCTCAAATAAAAAAAAATTTCCTTAAAGGATGACTTCTTTGAAACTAGATATTTATCAGCGAAGAATAATACACTGATAACGAGTGATTTAAGCACATAGCCTTCTCTGGGAAAGTGGGAAATGACACGAAACTGCACTAACATGCTCAGCACTGAGATTTATAACTGCAGTCAATGACTTCCTATTGTAGAGTGACCTGCGAATGGCCTCATTAAAGTGCCAAAGACTCAAATTAGTGTTGATAACAAACCGCCATGGGGCCAGTGGGCAAGCTGGATTAATGAAATCGACCTTTGACCTTCAGAATGGGAGTTTTCCCCATGGGACAATGTAGCTGGGTATCTGAATGTGACCGAGGCCTGTTAAGGAAAACACTGACTCACTTTAGGGCTCGATTTTTTAATTTTTTGGGACGCCATCTTCAAGAAACTTTATTATATCTAGATCTATAATTGTTTTATAACAATTGGGCAAAATACATTGTGATCCCTAAAATGAATAATACATGCAGTGATGCAATTCCAGGTTTAGTTTTGTTTTATATTATTGATTATACAGTAAAACCCTAACTGGTGTTTATTTCGAATGAGTCAAACATGTCTGGTACTTAAAGCGTGGACAGGCCTGAGAGGAGAAACTGTGTGTGGGGGCCAGAGAACAACAATGAAAGAGCAATAAATTCAACCCTCTACAGACAGCCTGTCCCACACCTGCCACTTAAACCGCAAGAAAAGGGAATGTACAGTTAGGAAGAGTCTATCTTTTAAACACTTCCTGCAAGTTCCTGCTGACAATCAAGCAAATGAAGACAGAATTTTTTTCTCCGCAACAGAACCCTGTCTCTGACAGCCATACAATCAGTGATGAACGACAGCAGTGATGCATTGATAAAGTATTACGCTACAGTTCTGACAGGGAAACTTGCCAGTCAGAATATACTATTACCGCACTTAGCACTACTCTCACAATCCCGTCGGCTTAACTTTCAAACGTCATGATAAAAACTGCCTGGCTGAAGATTTCTGATGGAACCAGAATTTCATGCTGGACCCATTTATTGTAAATGAGACGAGATCAAAGATGAAGTGTAATTTAGAGTAATGGTGCAGTTTGGGGTTTAAACTCTGCTGGCATGGAGTCGAGCTGTTCTTCAGTGTCACACTGCGCCATGACATGACTGGCGTTCTAAACGAAGGAAGCGTATGATGGAGAAGAGGAACCGGTATTGGCTTACTTGCTGGGATGACAGGCAATCCGGGGACGTCAACAGCGTAACAAGGGTGAGCGCCTGGAACAGAGACAGTTTCCTAGAGACAGACCAAACAAACAGTGTAAGCCTATTACAACCATTCAGGCCTTGATTATGGAGAATTAATAACCAGGCATGCTGGATTGAAACCTCTTAATACTGTAATCAAAGTAATCATAAGTACGCATCATTACATGACTGAGTTTTATATAGAGAAAGGGATGATCTCCCAGTGAATGAAGAGACCTCCTTTAGTATATTTATTTATAAAGCTCTATATTAGCTGGTGCCCAAAAAAAACACCAGGAATAACTTCAGAGAAGCTGAATACTGTGTTCTATTATTATTATTATTATTATTATTGTTATTATTATTATTAAACCAGCCATTTTAAATATGCCTCTTTTTTCATTCCTTGTTTTAATTCTCCAATCTTTGAGAATGAGGCCATTTCTTCATGTGTTTCTAAGAAAAAGAGGAATAGATACAGTATATCAGGACTATACACATAAGATACACTTCTGTTGCAGTTTTGTTGTTGTTCTTACTTCTTATTGTACTAATTCCTTAATATAATGGTCTTAGCTTAATGATGATGATCCTGTCCTACCTGTACTTGCATGATATGTTTTTGATGGAGACTACAAAACACTTCTCTAAGTCGCATTGGATAAAGGTGTGTGCTAAAGGTTGTAGATGTGAGTGTAAATAAAGAAAATCAATATATACACACAGACTGGAAAATTAAACAGTAGATTTCAAGGTAGTTACAATATAGCAATTTCTGCTTGCCATGACAGCTCAGCTTGGAATGATAAGATTTAACCTGACAATTCTGCGATTTTATGATATTGAGCCACAAGGTTTTGAGCTTTTAAAGACCAAAGTAGATTGTTACATCATTTAAAAAATAATTTTACGCAATACTTTGATGTAAAACTTCTCTCATATAATCCTTGGCATGTAAAACACACATTGTTTTGGTTACAAACATGATAATTAGTAGGTGTGTAAACCTCAGGCGTTACTATATGAGAATCATGGGCACAGGTTCATCAAAACTGGACTGTTGAAGATTAGAAAAAAAAAAATCACCTGGTCTTTTTCTAATCTTCAACTGTCCAGTTTCAGTGGGTCTGTGCACATGATAGCCTCAGATTCTTGTTCTTGGCTGACAGGAGTGGAACACAATGTGGGCTTCTGCTGTTGTAGCCCATCCATCTCAAGGTTTGATGTGTTGTGCATGCCGAGATGCTTTTCATCACGGTTGTAAAGAGTGATTATTTTAGCTACTATAGATTCTTGACAGCTCAAGCCAGGCTGGTCATTCTCCTCTGATCTCTCTCATCAACCAGGTTTTTCAGCCTGCAGACCCTCCACACACAGGATGTTTTTTGTTTTTCGCACCATTCTGTGTAAACTCTAGACACTGTTGTGTGTGAAAATCCCAGGAAATCAGCATTTTCTGAAATACTCAAACCAGCCCATTTGGCACCAACAACCATGCCACAGTTAAAATCACAGAAATCACGCTTCTTCCCCATTCTCATGTTTGATGTGGACCTTATCTGAAGCTCTTGACCTGTATCTGCATGATTGCATGCATTGTGCTGCTGCCACGTGATTGGCTGTTTGGATAACTGCATAAAAGAGCCTGTATACAGGTGTTCCTATTAAAGTGGACGGTGAGTGTATGGTTTGTAGTGTGTTCATCATGGCTACAATTCAGTGATTCTTGCTCATCATGAAAAGTGTATTAGTTAGAAGCACAATAATTATCAAAGTGTGTGATTTCATCATGAATTTGGTAGTTTTAAGGTTTCTAATTATCCGTTACAATACAAACAGATGAAAGCAATTCTGAATGGCACATATTTGTGTCCTCTCACTGTGTGGTATTCAACATTGCAACTACTAGAAGGCGAAAACAATTCGAGATGAGATGAGACTCTTCAGCCTTACTAACAATCGCCCTTTGACCCTGGGGCACAGACACACCATTAATAACAGCAAATCATTCTGTCTGACCTGCCGTGGCAATGATGTCCCATGAGTGAAGGAGCCAAGGTCAGGAGTTCCCACTTATACCCTAAAACATCATTAATTTCTATTTTCAAAGAGAAGGCTGATTCTCGGAGCATCTGCACAGTTTCCTTCCACTATACCATTTCAATACACATTAAACAGCACCTATAAAATCCAATCAGTGTGGTTTTATGGCTACAATGTATGCAAATTGGGTGTATATACACACGTCTTTAAAAATTGATCAACTTCTTCCAGAACATGAATCCTTCTGAAAGCGTGTCCTGATTCTGTGTGATGCTTTAATCATGGAATGTTTATGTGCACTTGTGGAAAAGTTTTCCTACTGATTGCCTGAGCAAGCCAGCCTGACTCACTGAGTTCACCTCTTTACAGTGTGGGAAACTCCTGTCCTTCTTCCTGGCAATGTTATGCTCATACTGACTTCAGAAAAAGTTGGTGTCTCGGGAGACAGATCAAAGCTTATTTTTTTTATAGAAATGTCTCTATGTTCACATCTTCTGCTTATCTTTTTATGGATTCGAACAGTTCTGTTCCAGACAGGTTCATTTTGGCCGTGTACCAGAACGGTAGCCACCCACGATCCATATCTCCCTCACACACTCCAGTGATCAGACACCAATCTGAGGAGCCGCTGTTTAGCCACAGTTTCGAAATGTGTGTGGGGAAAATCCATGATTTCTCAAATTGTTTCTCTTACTCCGTGGTTCTTAACGTGGGGGCTGGGGACGCCCAGGGGTCTGTGTCGCATAGCCAGGGGACGTTGATTTTTTTTTTATTTTGTTAGATGGTGGAAATTGCAATCCAACTTAATCAGAGTTATTATATTTATTACTTCTAGTTATTAGTTTATTTGAAAGGACACTTGAATTGAATGGGCTTTATCCATACCTCAATAACTTAAATCTAATATTTAATGATCATTTTAATATAATTGCTTTCTGTGAGTGGAAAGTTTAGGAATATATTGCCAAAATGTTATTGTTTAAATAATAAGCGGATTATTTAAATCTTGGGATTATGTTCATAAAATAAATCTGTACTGAGGATTTCCATTCATTTTTTTCCCCTCACAGTTAATTGGTGGAGGTGCATTAGGCACCCAAAGAAGGTCACAGCATGTTCAGTCTAAGACGAAAGGCACGACACAGCAGCACGCAGAGAGACATCCTGCATATTTGAACCGAATTGAGGTCAAAGGCTTGCTGGGGTCAAGAGGCCTGACACTAAAAGGCTATGACGAGGTCATAAACCGCAGCCGTTAACATAAGAGAGAATGCATTGTTCAAATGTGCCGAGAGCAGGTGAATACGTGACCTCTGCTCTCAGTCGAACCCGGAGAACACTATAGTGAAATCTCTGATCAGTCTAATACTGTGTGTATTATTAAACCTACATCTGTAACCATTAAACTTACCACCACATAAATGTTCATTCTAGAAGTAACTTGTTCCAGCATTTTAGGATTAAACATCAGCATCCTAGAAATGATCAAGCCTCTTTTAAAACAATAAATCAACTATATAATGCATCAACAACACTGGTCCTTGAAGTGGGGTCCAGGGACCACCAGGAGTCTGTGAAGTATAGAAAGGGGGATTGTGATTTTGTTCCAGTGGTTGAAATCACAACCCACCATTATTAAAGCTCTTATACTTCTTTTTGAGTTCTTACAGTTATTAGCTGATTTGACTGGATACTTAAAAGGAACGGATTTAATCCCAACCTTGAAAGTCTCAGTGTAACTCGAAAACAAGTAGGCGTATAAATAATGTCAAGTTGGACCTAACGTGTTCTGACAGAGGAAAGATCAGGAACAAAAAGCTGCCTAGTTCCAGTAAATAGCTAGAATAAAAGTGGACACATTTATATACTGAGTTTAATATTTGAATACTTGGATTATGTTCAGAAAATATATCTGTATTGAGAAGGTTGGTGGAATTTATTTTACAGATAAAGTTGTCTCTCACTGAAAAAAAAAAAAAAAATCTGTAACACTGTCCCCACCCTATAGAACAATAATTGAGTGTACTTTGGATGCAGTCTATTTCACAGAGGTTTGATCTTTTCTTTGTCCAAAAAATATTCATTCTGTGCAATTTGAGAGCACAATACTATTGTAGTGAGGAGGGAAAATTAAACATGGAACAAGAAGAAAAAAAAATCCATGCACACCTTCTATGACCTTAACTGGAAGAGTAAACTCAATTCATAAATTTAAGGTACAACAGAAGGCACATGTACTGGCCTGACCGAGATTAACCTGACATCTGGATTGATGCTCGATGCTCCACCTCTGTTCACTCATGCACTCAAAGCAGTTTGATCAAAGTACCATCAAATACCAAAAAGCTTTTTTAATACACTTACCTGTAGTGCTGTTTTGGCATCCTAGCTCCTTGTCAAGTCAATCACAATGTCACTAATCTTCTACACATCTGGATTAGGAATCATTTAAAACAGTCTGGGAATTGTGAAATCCCGGTGGTGTTTATTCTCAACCAGAAAGTGCGCTTCATGACATCCATAACAGATCTATAAGAGATGAAACCCTTTTCTTTTGGTTCTGTTTAGTTATGAACCAGAGCAAAAGTCCACCATTTGTCTTCTCACATCTGCGGTGTACAGGAAAGTGAATGTAAAATCCAGGACAGGGGGCTCTTCTGGAAGCATGAAGTGGTTAGAAGGAAATCATCCTTGTTTTTTTAGGGGTGCCAGGTGCTCTTTTATCATCCAGTACAACTCCAACTCAGTATCAACTGACAGCCAGGAGCTGATTTGTGGAAATCCAATGACACATGGACTTTAAATGAAGCAAGAGCAGATCACTTGCCATCACCACCATCAGCAGATCTGCTTTAAACATGGATCTGGTGGTGCTTTGAAGAAGTTTATTCTCTTAAAGCTGCTCATTGGGACTGCTGTGTGGATATCACCTTGGAAATGACACAACAACAACAACAACAACATCAACACAATTAAATTCATCAACATTTGATTAGGCATCAGAACATGAATAAAGCTCTAACTTACTGCTATTCAGTCTTAATGAGTAATGAGTAATGAGTAACGCTTTGAGCAGTTAGAAAGAAGTTAATATAAAACAATAAAGCAGTGAAAGTTGGTCTAAAGTCTTTGGAAACACGTATTCTGTACGAGTTTACCTGCAGTGTGTGACAGGCGGTTTGCAGCACAGCGCCTCTGCTCCTCACCTGAGACTCGCCTCCACTCACTGCCTCTCAGCTCCACGCAGGGTTGCCAGATTTCACCGGTTTCACTCCAAACCGGTTCCCGGGTGAAGCTACGTTCACACATACAGCGATTTTCTCACTGCAAGTCGCCAGTCGCTGCACTATGAAGTCACCAGTAGGTATTCCTACTACTGGTTGCCATAGTAGCGTTTATCAGGGCGTGGCGCAGCTAGCATTCTGTTTTTGACAGCAAATCAGATTTCTTGCAGATAAAATTAAACATTCTGGAGGGAGAGAGTTTGTATATAAAATTCACTGGTGTATATGTGCATCATATCATAGGAGAGGAAGGAGAAGCAGTGTGTGCTCTTGACATCCAAAACGCAAGCGCTAATTAGCATAGATGATGGCCTTTAAAGCAAAATAATAATAATAATCATCATTATCATCATCATCATCATCATCATCATTTTGTTACAATCGAGCAAAATCCCAGTGTAGAATAACCATGGAGCTGCACACGTTGACCTCAGATCCTCGCTCCTACTACTAGCGAGCACGGCAGGCTACGGATCCCGTGCCATCTACTGTCTTCACTCCCACTGGTAGTCGCTGCACCAAGTTGCTCAATATTTACATAAAGTTAAACTTTTCTCAACTTTGTCCCATCACTGGACACGCCCACATCTACGCCCACATCGCCAGAAGTTGCCAGTTCTCACTGAAAATAAATGGTCTCCGGTCGCTTTGTCTCTGTGAGTGGCTGTACGTGTGAAGGTAGCTTTAAGGAACGTTCAATTTATGTTCACACATACAGCAAATCATCGAGAGAAGCTGAGAAAAGTTCAACTTTATGCAAATTTGGAGCGACTTGGTGAAGCAACTACCAATGGGAGTGAACACAATAGAGCGCACGTGATCCGTGGCTTTAACACACTAAGGCCATAAGCTATGCTAATTGGCGCTTGGACTTTCGCCACAGATAGATGACGGCAATGGCGATGAGCACACACTGATTCTCCTTCATCTCCTATGATATGATGCACATATACACTGGAGAATTTTAATTACAAATGCTCTCCCTCCAGAATGTTTAATTTAAGCTGCAAGAAAAGTGATTTACTGTCAAAAGTGGAATGCTAGTTGTGCCACCCACTGACAAATGTTACTATGGCAACCAGTAGGAACGCCTACTGGTGACTTCATAGTACAGCGACTGGCGACTTGCAGTGAGAATATCGCTGTATGTGTGAACATACCTTTAGAAAGCCTCTCTATTCCTCTGTAAAATCACCATGAGGACATCGACTCCATACAGAGAATGGCCTCGAATATCTTTATAGAGGGACACAAGCAATGTGAACCACAGGTTAGGTCATTAGTCGTGATAGGTTTCTGTTAAAACTGCAAGAGAAGTGAAACACAGGACAGAAAGACCAGCTTGGAAATGGTGCATGTCAAAGAGAAAGTTATTCATTCATTCGTTCGTTCATTTGTTCATTCAGTAAGGCACAAGGCAGACATGGATCCTGCTGACATGTTTTTGGGAGGTGGGAGGAAACCGGAGAACCCTGAGGAAACCCACACGGATACAGCAAAAACCTGTGAAACTCCACAGTGATAATGATGCTGGGTTCGGGGTGAAGTTGCAACTTGTAATTCTCTACTTCCAACCAGTAAAAACCACAGAAAAAGCCCCTGAATTTGAAATTTCAGCTCTTGAAACTTATAATTTCAACACTTTTGAAAATGATAACATGCTATCTATCTATATATCTATAAACCAGGGAATTTTCAGTCACTTCAGACTAGTTAGCATGCACTAGGCTACCAGTGCATCATCACAAAAAAGTGTGTCAAAAAAGTCACAAATACTTTTCACTTTTTATATGTATATGAGAACATTTACAAGTCATTTAAATTTTTTTTTTAAGATTCTGTGCTACACATTACTTTTAACATAAGAGTAAATCCATGGAATGTAAGAACAAATCTGATCGAAAGAATGGTTTAGAAATGCAATCTCTGGAACTAAAATTTTGTGATATCATGTGTACTAGGCATCAGATAGTGCTGCCACCTCACACCTTTAGGGTCCCCGGTACGATTCTGACCTGGGGTTAATATCTGCATAGAGTTTCTGCACATGTTCTCCCTGTGTCTCTCATAGGTTTCCTCCAGGTTCTTCCTCTTATCTCCAAAAAACATGCTGGTAGGTGAACTAGCCAGTGTTCGCAGGATAGGCTGAATGAATGACTGAATAAATGAATGAATGATTGTGGTGGTGGCTCAGTGGTTAAGACGTTGGCCTGCTGATCAGCAGATTGTGAGTTCACTGCTGGGCCCTTGAGCAAGGCCCTTAACCCTCAAATGCTCAGTTGTATAAATGAGATAACTGTAAGTTGCTCTGGATGAGGGTGTCCGCCAAATACCCTGAATGAGGACCAGTCAGAGTCTTTTCCAGCACGTGGTTAAACATATTCCAACGGGGAGTAAAAATACCAATCTGGCAACCCTATCACTACTAAACACGCCCGTTTAGACTGTATTGTTTAACGAGAGACACGAGGAGTACTGTATTTAGCCAGACTAGTTATCACCTGTTTTCATCCTTTTGATATTATTATACATGCATCAACATATTATCTGGAATTAAGCGTTGTACAAAAGTCAGAAAAAAATCTAAACATTGAAGTCGAAACCATCATTTATTGATACTCAATCAATTCAATATAATGAGAAATTCTAAGGCAAAAGAAATATTCATTCCATAATATGACCAAGTGTAAATCACAGTATTACTGAAGCTTGCTGGATGAACAACATGGTTCAGTTTTAAGCAAGAATATGTCACAGGAAGAAATCAAATTAACAGAAGCCACTAATTATTTCACTTACAGAAGTTATTCAGAGGCTTGGAAAATGTACAGTAAAATTTCCACTATTAAAAGAACAGCACCAGTTTCGAACTGACTTTAAGTTTGTTTGTCTCCTGCTGAACACTGTGTGTGTGTGTGTGTGTGTGTGTGTGTGTGTGTTAATTCAGCCCTGCTGTTTTTTTGCTGCAAGTGCTCTAAAGACTGAATCTGACACACAATATAACATTCTTCACTTCCCAGAAAGGTTAATCAAAGGACAAAGGAGAGGCACTATTATGAATCAGTGTTTTGCTAGATAGTCAGGAGCTATTTGTAGAAATCAGTGACACGCCTGGCTGATATATATCACTTCTGACCGTAAACACCACAACAATGGACGGCCGTCGTGCAGCGTTTGGCAGCTGTTCCAGCAAATCCTCAGACATGCCTGATCTCCAGCCATGGAAACCATTCCTAAAATAGACCAGATCAGCCTCAATTCACCATCAGCTGCACACCGAGCATTGTCACGTCTATCCTCGGAAAGCCCTTTTTGTGAAAACAAGGCTAAGTGCTTGAAGCATTTCTTCTAGAAAGTGATTGCTGAGGCACCCGGGGCCTCCTCTGACCTGTTCCAGCTTGCAGAGACATTTTCTGTAGCAAGTGTATAACATCTTTAGGCTCCTCAATGAGCACACCTCAGACTAATATGATACTTATCAACAGAAATCCATAGAGATGAGTCACAAATTCACACAAATGGCAACAGTTGCCTATAAGCAGGATGAGTAACAGCATACGGGTTCCATCTGGCCTTATCTAAAATTCAGTAACGGTTTGTGAAATACATAATGAAAGTTCTTTTGCTTATCAGTCCCC
The DNA here is from genome assembly GCF_027358585.1 of Pangasianodon hypophthalmus. Classification (NCBI taxonomy): domain Eukaryota; kingdom Metazoa; phylum Chordata; class Actinopteri; order Siluriformes; family Pangasiidae; genus Pangasianodon; species Pangasianodon hypophthalmus. The sequence continues at coordinate 10,397,678 of NC_069734.1, forward strand.
GAGGAAATGAATATCTGATGATGCACTATTAAGTTTCTGATAAATGTATTAAGGCTTTCTAGATCATGTCTCAGGTGATTTACACACAGCCATCATTAGCTGTGAGCTTTAAAAAACAAGCAGGGCCCTACTTTATTGCTACAAGGTGATGAGGAACGAAGAGCTGACAGTGGGTGAGGCACAACACACGCTGTACTTGGCAATATATTGGACAAATACCAGTCAGGACACAAAGACAGGATATGGAGAGGATGGTTTTATGAATCAGTTTTTTGACACACATTTAGGAATTTGATTTGTGAGTGATAAATTTGGAGAAATGAAGATGGTAAGGGAATACTCCACCATTTTACAACCTAATCTCCATCTACAGCATCTGGACCACATGTGCTATTAATGCAGATAAAATTTTTTGATGTTTTCCTGCACTGAGAAAAGAATGGAAAACCTGTTTATAGTTAAAGTCTAAGGGCAGTTGTTGAATCCCATCAGTAAAGGTTAATGGAAAACTATTTTGTAGAATGCTTTTATGAAGCAATGGTATTTGTGTAACTGCACAATTGATGCTTTAAGAGAATACTTTTTCAGAGGGAAAAGTTACAGTAATCCTTTTTACAACAACATTAGAACAGTATTAGATCAACTTATGTCTGTCTCATCATCAGAGCTTTATTTATAGATGGTTTTCACATTGGTGTTTTTGTTTCCCAGACTCTGGATGGTTTGAGCTCAGATTTTGGTACATTTGCTGAAGTGTGAATGCTGTTTTTGAGCTCAGGAGCAGTCCAGAGTGCCGATCACTGGTCCTCCTGAAAATGATGGTCTGGGGTTTGCTTCAACTAAAGCTTGGTGCAGTCCACATCAGGTGTGGAAGCTGTCCTCACTCAGCACCACATGACAAGTAATGAGTTCAACTTGTCATGTTACTTCTTGTTTCTACATTCTGGATTCTGGTGAAAGGGTTATTATGCCTATTGATATCCATATAAAACTATGATTATGAGCCGCATCCCCCAACTGTGGCCAGAATCAGTACTGGGTGTGGACTCAGGTATTCAGACTTAATGTGAAAATGGCCTTAGTGTGTAATATAGTTTAGAATTTGCTCATAGAATCACCTATTTTAAACAACTGCCCTTAGGCTTTCATTATAGGTGAGTTGCAAGTCAGCAGGTTTTCTGTCCTTTTTTCATTTCAGAGAAACGTGTCAAAAATTCTTGTCAGTGTTGATCACAGAAAGCTACAGATGCTGTAAACAGAGATTAGGTTGAAGAAAGCTTAAGTATACCTTTAAGTGTACATTGGCAATAAAATGAAAAACCTGCATTCATCTGAGTGTCGCTCATAATACATTTTGACACCAAACTAGATCTTCTAAGGCTCCAAAATTTAAGTCATTCTAAGACAGCCAGTCAGTTGTTCTCGGCTGCAGAGAGAACCTGCATGTCTGCAGTGCTAATCCTCCAGATTCTGACATCAACAGCTGTCCTCACCTTGTGAGTCCAGGAACAGAATCCTTCCAATAACGTGCCAACATCTCTCCATCTCTCGCCATGCTTCTCGCAGGAGCTGACTGTTTCAACATGAGCATGGAGCCCATGTTTCATCTCGTAATCCTGACGCCTTTTCAGATAAACATTCATGTCATAGCTGGTCTGTGTGTTATCTGGAGATGCCATTGGCTAGGCTGTATTTGTACAATGTATTATTTGAGACCAGATCACGTTAATAGTGGAAAGAGTAGATGTTTCTGGTGACTAACAGAAAGAGTTGAGTAACTGAGGATAGGAAGCACAAACTTAATTTATAGCAACTAAACATTTAGTGTTCTTCATGATCAGAAGTAACAAAAACAGTTAAATAAGATATTAACGGTTGAAAAAAACCCAAAATGCCGTCAATTAAAAAGTATCACCTTTTCTGAAAGTGATATAAATTCTCTAATAACATATTTGCCCATCATTTATAACTGTTCCAACCATTCAAATCCTCTGAGCAGCATAAGGATCTTCATTTGTAACATTCGCTCCAATTCTTCTTAACATATCTGTTATAATTCTCTCAGATGACAAGCAAAAGTGGCTCAGCAAAACTTTTTTTCTGTTGACTTCCCTTATGTTTTGGATTGTTCACTTCTTACAGGATGCACCCACACATCATTTTGTAACATTTTGGTATACTATTATTAGAGGTACAACCATGGGGGACACAAACTTTTTGTATTAACTGAATGTGCTTTGTATGGCCGTTCGTTAGAGTGTTGTTTACAGTTTACAGTTACAGGGTCCCAAACTACAGAAAAAGAAAATCAGGGCATGCAGAGTCACATTCCATCCCTCTCTGGTCTCAAGGTTTTACGATAGGCGTGCTGCAGGCAGAGAGGATGTGGATAACAAGACTCTACACCATATCAGCAAGCTCACCCTGATATGCCATTCAAAATACATTATCTATGAGCAGGAAGAGCAGAAAGCACATGTCATAACTCCCACATATCCTGCGATTCTAATAATGACACGACGGTGGAAGAAAGTCCAGCGGCATATGAAAAATGCCTAATTTTATTTAGTTAAGTGTAGGGGCTAAAAGTCTTAACAGAAATACATAAACAGGCATGAATCACCTCAACAGCAGCCACACTCACCAATCACACACATCTGCGAGTTTATAAACTGTGGATGTTAAAAGTAAGGGTTTGTAAACCGATGCTCCTATAAACTGATGGTACACACCGTCCATTTCATGAACATTCCTCTGTGCCTGACCTCATGCTGCTTAACAACAGCTGTTTAGTCTTGCAGACAAACATCCACGCTAAAATAAAGTACATGCAGGTTTGATTAGTCAAAGACCATAGCAGCTCTAAGTACATATATCCTCTTACATAAGTGACCGAACTCAGCATTCATATCAACCTATTTAGTTATACTTGAATTGAAGTAGTGTTTGCAATTTGCAACCAAAATACACCTTCTGTGAGGTTCCTAAAATATATATAATAAAATGCACCATATACTATATTCAGATTGGACAGTAATTACTATAATCAAAGCTAAATTTAGGTGACTTGTACTTTACTAGCTAGAGTGGTCACAGGCTCACCGAAACTGGACAGAAAACAACACTTAGTCTTTTTCCAATCTTCAACTGTTCAGTTTCGTTGAGCCTGTACACACTGTAACCTCAGATTCCAGCTCTTGGATGACAAAAGTGCGTTCTGAGATGCTTTTCTGCACACCACGGTTGTAAAGAGTGGTTATTTGAGTTACCATAGCCTTCCTGTCAGCTCACAGCAATCTGGCCATTCTCCTCTGACTTCTCTCATCAACAAGGTGTTTCCACCCACAGACCTGCCACTCACTGGATGTTTTTTGTTTTTCGCACCATTCTGTGTAAATTCTAGAGACTGTTTTGCATGAAATATCAGGAGATCAGCAGTTTTGGAAATACTCAAACCAGCCCGTCTGGCACCAACAATCATGCCACAGTCAAAGCCACTGAGATCACACTTTTCCCCATTCTGATGTTTGATGTGACAAAGCTCTTGACTTGGAACCCAATGTGGTCTTCTGCTCTTGTAGCCCATCCTCCTCAAGGTTCTATGTATTGTGCATGCTGAAATGCTTTTCTGCTCACCATGGTTGTAAAGAGTGTTTATCTGAATTACTGTAGACTTCCTGTCAGCTCGAACCAATCCGGACCTCTCTTATCAACAAGACGTTTCCACCCACAGATCTGACGCTCATTCAATGTTTCTTTCTGTACATTTAACTTAAAATGTATTAACTATGATTATACCATAGCCTTGAATTCTCATTTCTGATTGGTCAGAAAGGTGTTGATTAACTTTCTATAGCTAGCAGGGGCTTGTAAGCAGATTACTAATAAACAGATTTAAAAGGTTAATAATAAATAGGTTTAAATGTTTCTTGTTAACATGACAAGCTGCATTTTAACTTCATAAGAGAGAAAGAGTGCTAGGATTCTCATTTATATGAGTCTCTGTGCTGATACTAGGAATGTGCTGTCCATCTCAGCATATTTTTTAGATTGAAATAGGTTTTTTGAGAGAAATACGTCCCGTGCAACTGCCCTACATAGTGTCCATGTGCATCAGGTGCCAGATGTGGTATCTTTCAGAAATAACAGCTGATAGATATGCATCTGTATAGATGTCAATAGCCTCCACTGTGTATGTAGATAAGTTTAAAAATCCCATTTTAATAAAATGTTTCCAAGGCAATTACCTGTCAAAGACCTGCTAGTGTTAAAGACACATTAGTCAGTAAACTCTGCGTGAATGGGAACTTCATCTCTAAGCATCATCAACTAAAGGTTAAACTACAGAACAGCTGCATAGTAGCTGAAAAAACTCAGTATGAAAGCCCACTGGGCAACAGATGTTTTCCCTCCTCCTTTGTGTCAAAATATGCACAAACATCAGGGCAGAACACCAAGTTAATGTGTTGTAAGGGTGCAAAACATTTCATATTCTGAAGAAATGAAGAACTTGTGCACCTTAATGCCATTCATCCTGTGTATACCATTTCAAAATCACTTTAAATCCTTTAAAAACAAAAGATTTCCTTTGCAAGCTGGTGTACAAATGTTGCCTACCCTTGTTCTGGGCCTACAATAATTCAACTTTGCCTTGTCTCCTTTGTAAATGTTAAATAACCACCACCAAGCCTGTCTCGGATGAGGGTCAGTGGTACCAAAATAAACCAGTGGGAATCTTAGGGTGTGTAGAGCACAGGGTCTGTCTGAGATTTGTGTACTCATGTGGCACAGTAGTTAGAGATCAATGCAAAAAAAAAAAGAGATTGTCTAAAAAATGGACAGAAACACAGTAGCACAGTCACTCAACATCAGAATATTCTTGTGTATTTACTGTGTATGTACAGTGGATCTGAATAACCATGTTAGACAGCATAGGAGGCGAGTGTTTTGGTCGTAATGAGATAAAGCTGAAGGATTTTAACTCAATTTGGGATAACTGATGGAAAACAAGTCCAGGAAAACAAGTCCAGGAAAACACACAGGAATGCTGTTCCTTATAGAGCTCTGAGGTCATCAAAGGTGGCAGAGGGAATAGAAAACAGTTCTGAGTAACATTAGAGGGAATTAAATACACTCTCCAAAAGACACATTGTGAAATGCACATAATTTACCACAAACCATTAACAGAAGTGAATCTCAAGAGGAAGATGGTGCCACATGGTAACCGCCTGTTTCAGTTAGTCACAGCTTTCAAAGCAGACGTCTGTGGGAATACACACTAATATGAGACATTGCATTTACAAACATTTCTTTACACGATTAAAGGTAGACTACCTTGCTTTATCTATGTGTATTTGTTCATGAGACATGTAATTCATGAGACAATTTCACATAAACACAAGCAAAATTTCAGGAAATTCTCATTATTGGCAGCTTGTAAGAAAATAGACAAAAATAAATATATAAAATCCACATTGAATCATACAGTGAATCATATCTAAGCTTTTAATCTAAGCTTATGCCATAAACCTGTATTGAATTATCAAGTCTGATTGATCAGTAGGTGTTGATTCATTTTCTATAACAGCAGCTTTGACAGTTCTGGCTGCGAGGCAAATCATTTATATTAATGAGCTCATTCTAATACATGATTGTTTCTATAGTAACAACTTACCCATGGGGACTTTCCTGGGGACGCTCACAAAACTAGATTGAAAAAGTGTGTAATCATGAATATGATGATGTTTTCTGTGAGGAGATGTTTATTTGGCATTTTTGGAAGGAGTCTCCAGTGTCAGCGCCTCCAGTGTCTTCTCTAGTTCATCTGCTGGTTACAATGAAAATTCTATATAAATTCTACAAACTTCAATCGCTCGTTCTTGAGATATTGCACTAACGAGAATCTCAGATAAACACACGGAAGGACAGATGCACGGATACTAGATAGCGGAGGCATAAAAACAGATTCTGGTGAGAGAACAGCTTTTTATAGCTTCTATAATGTTAATGACAGGAGCTATAAACGCATCAAATGTACATGTTGTAAAATTGTTAGTGTTGCAAACTGTAGCAAACTGCTGTGGTACAAGACCAATAAAACAATTAAGAAGCCGTTATATGTCAGTAATTTTACTGCAGGTTTTGAGAAAAAAAAAAAAGTAACCTTATTAAGGCTTAAGGTGTGTCAACAATTCTGAAGATCTTTATTAAGTTAATTTATTTTAAACAAATTATGGTATAGTATACAATGAGTTTTGGAATTGTTGGCTAACCCAAAGTTTTTAATCAGGAGTGTGTTTGCTGTTTTCCAGCAACTTTGGTTGAATTTTCATTTCAAAATGTCAACATGTATGTGTATATGTGTGTGTATGCGCTTAGCTCAACAGCAGGCAGGTAAAATTAATCTCTAACACAAGACCATATGTTGCATTGCTGATCCCATAATATTCCATCTGTGTGATGCATCAAATATATTCAAAACAGATATCACATATGGGGAAAAAAAAGAATCAAACAACCAGATTAAGAAAAGTCTGGAAAATTATGACCACCTAAGGTCAAAGTTTAAAAAACAGAATTCTGTAAAGTTCCTAAATTCACAAAATGCAATTCTAGCACCCTAAAAAGCTCTTGGACTGTATTCTGCAATTCTACTGTACGCAGAATTACAAAACAGCATTTTACAGTCGAGTGACAAATTAAAGGAAAAAACCTAACTATACCACACCCATCAGGACAGAAATGTTTCATCATAGGATAAAGGTGATCAGTCAGAAGAACTTTGTATTGATTTGCAGTGATGCTTCACTCTAAGAAACAAGAGAAACCAAACAATATCTTCAGTTGCTCCACATCATAACACAGCCACTGGGTTTTCCTTATTAAAGATTCCTTAAGTATCCAAAGAACCCTTTTTTCTAAGAGTGTATGTCAGTGTCATAGATGCAACCTCTCAGCGTTACTTATACTGCATTCAAAGTCAAAGCAGTAGAAGATAGAGGGTACAAGTCAGACATGTCTTAAAGAAGCAGTTCTGATCTGTTACTCTCATACCAGAAAATAACACACGTAAACATACATGCACCCTCTTCATCTCAGTGGGACTCTTTTGCCCCGGTGTTTATAAGACTGGATGTAACAAAGTCTGCAGCACATCAGGACACTGGACATAAATCAAGAATAGTTTACTTCATGCTTAGACTTCTGAAGAAGGAAATGCCATTCATCAGAAGAGACCCCAGATTGCAGTGACCTTGAAAATCAGGCGTGGTATCTGAAGCACTGAAGTGAGCGATAAGCTGCAGAGTCAAGGTCACAAGGAACGGACATTCTGTTACATTGGACCCTGCTCACTCCTGACCACAGAGAACTTCACGATACAAAGAAGGAGGACAAATCATAAATCCATTTGCTAGCCCACCAAGCAAGTGAAAGCTCCTACAGTATGTGTTCATTCCCCAGAAACCCACTAGTGCAGCAGGTGGTGGGATTCAGAATGAGTAGTGCACTACAATGAAACGGATTTTGTTTAAATATACCAAATAAAGTTTTCCTAAAGTCAATAGATAATACAGTGACTGAACAAGAGTAGAAAAAAAACACTGGTGGCTGCTAGTCTACTGAGCCTACATGCTACCGGGCAACTATGAATAAAAAAACTAATAGCTGGACACTACTGATTTGTCCACCCTGCAAACACACAAATAACATTTCACATTTCGCTTTAGTGTCCTGTCTCCTTAACAGTGGAATTAGCTTTATCCCCGAAATCCAGATGTCTCAGCGTCTCCATTCCTTCTGCAAAAGTTCACAGATCTACCTCATCATGCAATATCTAGGATCTTTGTATTTCTCTGCACTGACTTTTGATTGTTTATTCACTTTAAATTGGTCTTATTTCATTATTCTTTTCACTTCTACAAACTAGCATTAGACATGAGGCCTTTCAAATTATGTATCATTACAGATTTGTCAAGTACTTGATATCATTGTTCTTTCAAGCAGCTGGAAGCAAATGTAATTTAAAGCCTGAAAATGACCAGTACTACACACTTGCAGTGAAGGTTCCATAAAGCCAGAATACGTTTTAGGTGTTAAGAAAGATCGGTGTAAGGTAGGACTTGAAATGTGTGTAATCTGAAAATTAAGATGGAGCAAGAAAGTTTAGGAAGACGGAGGTTGTGATTTAAAAATGAAAATGTTGAAAATCCAAACCTAAATGCAGTGTTGGCTATAATCGATAGGAATTAGAGTTGAGAGGATGTAAAAGTGAAAACAAGAGGTCTGGGATCAATGCTGTAATGTACTACAACGTTAATTGGGCATGAGAAGTGCACGAAAAACTCTAATTACAGTCTACAGTCATTAGCGCAGTGCTAAACCCCTGTGGTGCACGAGCCAAAGGTCTGAAGTGATTTAACGAGTAGATTTGCTAAAAGAAGAAGAATACACAGTGAAATACACAGCAAAATAACTTTGACTTCATAGTTTTCCTATACTGCACTGATGCATTAAAAAAAAAACAATTCTTTGATAATGGACAACTCATTTATTGTCTCTGCAGCCTTTTGCTTAAAATGACTTAATTGCACTGATTAATTGCTTGAACTGGGTAATTTATAGACACCAGGTTCCTCAGACAGCGTGCCTAATGAAACCATTCCTCAAACAATGACAAGCTAACAATCAGCAACTACACAATTATTATAGTAAGACTCTTGCAGGCCTGAACTGCACTAAAGGCCTGCAAAGCACCACTCCTCCTGTACATCATGAAATGTTGGATTGTGTCCCAAGTTGTATATTTCTCCCCCCGTCCTTTAATGCACATCACTGTGTTTCATTCCAGTGTGAGCAAGCTTCATTTTTCACAAGGTTTACTTGCCTCAGTGCATTTCTATATGAAGGCCTCAAAAAAGCCCATTGTGGTAATTAACAATTTTCTTTTTACTGTTTTCTAAAAACCAGAGGATTACTGTAAGTCAGGAGATTTACAGTTCTCAAGCTCTGAGCTGTCAAACAGCTTTCTTCCTCTAGTTTTAACAGCTCTCACTAAGCCGCCCATAGCCAAAGAAGGACTTGTCTGATGAAACGCACCTCTCCGAGTTCCTGGGAGAGTTCAAGGGAAGGGTTACTTTCATCAGTGGAAAGACGTGAAGTGAAACAAATCCTCCAGTAAATTCTCTAGCTGGCTCACAACAGAAGATAATGGTTGTCATCTGAAACATACCCGAGTCCCAAAAAAAAAAAAAAAAAAGGACAAAAACACGGTTTTGTGCCAGCGGAGTTGTAACATCATTAACTTACCAAAGATTAAACATAGCTATGGCTAAATCACATGTAGGTCACATCTTTCAGTTGAGTCATCGACAGATTGATCATGTGTCCTGATCATTTATGGCTTTTTTTTTAATAAATAGGGTGTAATACGGTAGGGTGTAATAGAGTTCAAAGCATTTAAGTGAAACTGGAGATTATGTCTTATGAAAAGAGAAAACAAAGTTAGCCATGTGGTTGGCCTCGTAGCAGTTTAAGTGAATACCAGAGCTGGCGAGTGTAAATAGTGTGCTTTTATCATGCCCATCCTCTGGCTGTGTACCATGTTATTACCAGTGTTTTTTAATCCATTATCAGAGGGACTGTATCACAGGAGTAATAACAGACCTGCTCAGGCATTTCTCCACATTCAGACGATGGCACGCACTCTTTGAAGCCGACAGCATTTTTCACTCTGGACAAAAAGATGAGACACAAACCCTGTACACTGGCTTTATAAATGAACTGAATTTCTGTGCTCAAATCTAGACAAGCGGACGACAGCTGGAACTTCAAAGCAGAGGACGGAACCGATTTAACCAGTTGTTTTCAACCAGAAAAGAATTTCCTCCTTGACTGATTCAATTATTATGCATATCTCAGTTCATAAACAATGTAATAAAAGCAACATGTATTTGGCCACAAAAAAAAGATAAATAACTGTATTATTGAAAGCAAGAAATTTCTCACTCAGTAGTATTCCCGGCGTAATAAAGACCAGCCTGAAAGACATCAAGTGCTGTGGATGTTCTGTAAATTCAAGTAGGTTTGCTGCATCTTTCTGTTGAAACCATCACACGAGAAGCTGTTCATCATGAAACAAGGACAAGGGTGCTCTTCTCACCAGTGTATTTCTCGGCGATCCTACACAAACAGGCGAAATATATCTCGCTGCCTCCATCTACTGGCAAAAAAAAAAAAAAAAGAAAAAAACACAAGAAAGACTGTACTAAGATCATTCTTTCGTTAAGAAAAAGAGGCAAAATAAAGCTAAATTCAATTCCGCATTAAAAACCAAAAATAAAAGTGACTGGTGATACAAAGGGTGTTTGACAATTCATAAAGAGAGACAAAGAGTTTTATTGTTTATATTAAATCAAAGTTAAGCACTATATGTCACAAACCAAAAGCATTATGGTGTAGTAATATTTTAATATCTGAAAAAGAAAGGTTTAAAATGGCATATTACAAAAAAAAAAGTAGTAACACTAGTGAACAAGAAATATTTTTTAAATAACAGAACTGTACATTTTAAAAGGCGACTACAAATAAAAAAAAAAAAGAAAAATAGTAAAACACCACCAAAATACCTACAAAAAAAATGTTGCTCTACAAACAATACATATCTACCACTATTAATTGTAGTACAGACCATAATAACAAAAAAAAAAAAAAAAAAGTATATATATATTTAAAAAAAAAAAAAAAAAAAAATCAAATGAACATTTTTAGCACAGGGCTTGGAATAGGGGAAAACATCACAGTACAATCAGAGGGACGGTCACGAGGTCAGAGCCCGGCGACAATAAGGCAGAAGAAGACGAGACGTCCTCTATAAAGCAGAGGGCTGAAGGAACAGGCTGCTAGTGCCAGCTGTGAAAAAATACACTCTTCTATAGCTGGAGCTCGATCACAACAGTTGAACTCCGTAGAAGCATCTACATTAAGGTCTGCATACAAAGTGTTACAAAAGCAAAGTTGACACAGACAGGCAGTAAGAGTTATCAGCTATACAAAGAGAGGTACGCTATGCAAAACAAGATGCAGCAGAAACCCTGACCTCTGAGCTGCATCATGCCATGAAAAATGTGAAAAATAATCAAACCCAATTCTTCAACCGCAGAGTCGTTATAATCTCTTCTTGCCTGCTTTTTACGTACACAACCTCTCCCGATCCGCCCGCTCCCTTCAAGTGCACAGACCACAGAGCGCTGATTAAAAGAAAGGTGGACATGGTGCACACATAGGATTGCTTTTCGCCTCAAAAAAAGAATCGTACAATGCTTTTAAATAATGTTTTTTTTCTTCCTTAGAAGAAAAATCTTCTTATAAAAAAAGCTTATCCAGCCAGTCCTAAGACTGCTGATACATGATATGATTTAGTGATCATAATGAAGAACATGCATTCCTGAGCAACATTACTGCACAGTGACATTTCCTTTCAAAATCTGTTGGTCATTTTAGTGTGGCAAGTCAAAAAAAAGTTAGTGCATACATTCCAAAGGCTTTTTTTTTTTTTTTTGCATACATCATGTGCAAAATCACAGCAACACCCATAGCCAAAAGGAATTCAGTCCCTTAAAAAATAAATGCGTATGGTTCCTTCCGGTGATCAGTGCAAACGTTCGAAGGCAGCAATAAATGCAATGTGTACCATGTCCACAACTAAACATTCTGACCACAGAGGGAATGCAGGCCAAGCGTTCACAAAACCACCACAAATCATTCACAAAAAAAAAAGAACATACTAAATTCAGAGCTCGACAGATTGACAAACTAAAAAAAAAAAAAAAAAAAAAAAACATATTACAAGTCAGTATAAAATGTATAAAGTGAATATATAGAACTGCTATATAGTATTAAATATACAGGTAAAATAGTTCCTTTCTCATGATCTGGGATGTTCCAGCCTTGAGTTTACTCTGATAGTAAATTCTGCATAGCCAAAAGCATGACGAGGGCTTCTATTCACAGACTGGACCAATAAAAGATACAAATATATTCTTCCAGAATGATACCAAAATCATAGAAATTTAAACTCCTACTTATAAGTTTTAGTTCTTAAACTTTTTTGTAAACAGTTTTCCCTTTTTGAAATTATGAGGCATATGTATTTGTGATTAAACATTTCTTTCATCGTTTTTTTTTTCTCAGTACAAAAAACTATATAAGCAAAGAAATTTGAAAAATAATGCTCTGTACAGAAAAGCCTGATTCCCTCATCTCTCCATGCTTAATATATATCTCTGAGGGACAGAATTCACTGAAACCCTTAGCTCGTGCTATGCAGTCTGGAGGGGAGGGAAATGGCTCGCCCCATCCTGCTGGTGCACAGACACAGCGCATGTGGTGCATCAGTATGAGCTGTGATCAGGCAGATTGCTGGCTCCTTCTGTTCCACAACGCACCACGCTGTTGTGTATTCTCTCTCTATATACAATCTCACACAGCAGACAGGACCGTGCTGGATAGGCCCCACAGTCGGCTGCTATTTCGGATACGATCGGAAACCGTTTCTGATTTCTAACAATCGTGCCTGAAAGCAAACATGGCTTTCTGAATGTAAAAATAGCACATTCTTTTGGTTATAGCCATTGGAGACCTGCAATGTGGTGGAGCAGGTCAGACAAGTCTCGTGTTGTAAAGCTGCATCCATTCGACAGTGCTGATTGTCAGGTTGATAACGATCGCTTTTGCTTTTGATTTAGACAGGTTCTTTTTAATAAGGTAAGTCAGAAACAATTAAAGATCGAAATGACAACAGCCACAGCGCTGCTGGTGTCACTCCTGAAAGGTAATTATGCTACCAAAAAAAAACAAAAAACAACCAAAAAAAAAACCCAGACTACACCCACAAGGATGTAACGCACAATTATGCACATGTTCACTATCTGCAAATTCAGAATGCTGGAGGGATTCATCAATTCCCAGCTGGAGAGTTAACAGATGTTGAACTGGCCACCGATTAAAAGATTAAAAATCTTTTTCAGTCCTGACCAGGCTTCCTGTGTGTGTTTGTGTGTGGGTGTGGAAAACGGGTGCATGAAGCAATCAGACAGAATTCACTGAGCGTGCTCACTGTGAATATCACAGTCATCACTGTCTCGAGTGGCAGATGGAGAACACAGAGTGAGAATGGCCCCTGAGAGACGATGCTCCTGTGAGTCACAGTAACGTGTGAACATCTCACCAGTCATTGTACATGAAGCTGTAGTGTAAGCATGTGAGGGAAAAACAGCCGTATGTTTTTGCTTTGTGGGTTTGTGTGTGTGTGTAAAGCAGGATTGGGTTCTGCTGCGGGCGTTTTACTCAGCATTGGACAGCCTATCTCAAGCGAGTTTGTTTGCGTGTTAGAGAAAGAGAGAGAATGATTACGCATGCACACATGCAGCTCCTCAGAGTCTGTCACTGCGGAAGCTGTCCTCCACAGAGGGGTCTGGCAGAACCATGTTGGGGTCACTGAGCATGCTCAGTCCATCCAGGCTGAGAGGTTCAATGCGAAGCTCGTCCTCCAGGGGGAAGACCCCCTCCGAATCGAAACACTCGGGCACGGCTGACAACACGCTGCTGATATCCTTAGACAAGCTAGGACTTGACTCATCTGAAAGTGGGAGACAGTGATATCATCATTTAATACATTTTAGAGAAAGTCTCCGTTACAGTGTCTGAAGGATTATGTTTACATGAAGATTATGTACAAGTACTTTAATCAATCAAAGAACTCCAAAACTAAATATTAAACCATTTTATCCAACTCCCGATCACTGAAATAAATTACTTTTACTTTACTGTGCTTTCCAATATTTATGTAGTTCCAAAGATCTTATTGTATTCACTTGCAATCAGACAGAAACTGAAGCACTGGCATGTTTATACTGAGCTACAGTACTGTGCAAAAGTCTTAGGCACCCTAAGTTTTTAAATACAAATTTGGTTATAGATGCTTAGTTTATGACTTATTGCATTATTGAGTCAGTACAAAAACATTTTAGATTTCCAAACATTACTTTTCCAACAAAGAAAAATGTTTGCATGTCAGTAAAGAAAGCAACATGTTACATAATACACCACTTTTCAGGCAAAAAAACATGATGAAGCCTGCTGGGTTTTACCTGCAAAAACTGAAGCAATGCAGCAGTTAAAATCTCCAGAAGAAATGTGACAGATTTTACAAGATGACCAGTAAAACTAACCAGCCAATTTCCTTATAAAACTGCACAAAGCATACTGTACCCGAGACTACTGGTGCATTTTTTTAAAAGCAAAGGGCTGTCACACCAAATACTGACTCTGTTTAGTTTCTTACTGTCTACACTTGATTTCATTATTTTCGAAGGCATCTTTTGCACAGTACTGTACATTGATGAGCTTGGTAACTTCCCGCTGAAAAAGTAATCCCATCTTTGAAAGCATGAATAATAAAGATATAGAGCTAAATTTACAAATACATTAGACTGAAACATCTACATGTTTCTTTTGAATAAGTGTTTATTAATGACCCAAGAACTGGCCTTAGTCATCCATTATTGGGTTTTAGCAATTATTGAGTTTTCTTTGTACAGGGAAATGTAAAAAATTGGGACGTGATTGTTTACACTACTAATTCTCACACTATAGGTGCAATAGAGGTTCATTTTAAAAACACTGAAGTATTCCTTTAAGACTGCGCTTTAAGAGCTTTTACTGTTTCTTTTACTGAGCGTTTTCTGTAACAGACTTTACCTGTGAGTATGATATTGGGCACTGCACCCCCACAGTTAGAGTACAGCATGTTAGCCTTCATCGGCAAGGGGTCCTGCAGGTTGCCATGGCTACCGCTCAGACCCATAAGCGAAGCTTGGGAGCAGTAAAGGTTAGAGGAGGGGTCAAATCCTCCAGTCATGGAGCTCATGGCATGCTCCAGCATATTATACTGGTCCTGCTGCATGAAAAACAGGATACACACAAAATACATTTTACACAGCAGCCCAATTTGACATGTTTCTGCTGCATAAAAAAAATGATCAGCACTGCCAGGGCTAAATTTAACAGCATCACCCATTCTAATTAGCTCTGTTTAAGCAATCAAGCCTTCAGGCTGTGACTGTGTAAATGAACACGTGAACATGTTCGTGTGATTGAGGCACATGGCCAACAACCATTGCACAGGAAAAAACGAATGTGAAAAATAAAAAATTGATCAGTATAAACAGATTTCAGTATAAGAACTGGCATTAGTCACATATTCACATTATAAATCCACAACTGTATGAACATGACTTAAACTGTTGAGACTGTACGTTTGAGTGCAGAAGAGCCAGTCACTTTTCTATGTGATGGAATTTTCTCATTTATGTGAAATACTGATTGCACACAATGTCGGTTTTTACCTGGTAGGATGGACACTTGGACTGGCGACCAGAGAACTGCGGCTCCAGGAATGGATCGTTGAAGAACACACCCATGTTGTTTGGCTAATTGAAGACAAAGAGAAGGTCGATTCTTAAATCACATCACATACATGAGCTATAAGCCATGCATGAACTGCACAGGAAAACACTGTGTGCTTTTTGTGTATTTACTTCTTAAAACACATGCAAATTCTACTAATACCACTGTAATACTAAACTTTACTTATGTCTCACTCGTAAGTGTGTTAGTTATAATTTATAGGCATCTTGAGTATTGACTAAAATGCTTGATATAGAATGATATAACCAGTATTAATAATAAAAAATAATAGGGAATATAAGTATTAAGAGCTGCAGACACAGATAATGGTGACTGGTGCTATTTTTGTCCATGCATATATATATATATATATATATTCCCAAGGTTGTCATCTGTTCCTAACATATTATTAGGTAATATGACAAAGAATGCCACATCATGATACATGAAGGCAATTCTCTTTGCTGGAAACCTGGCAATCTGAAAAGCTGACTCACTGTCTGTCTTAGTTTAAAGACTGAAGGGAAGAAAAAATCAAAAATCTTGTGACCTATTTTCATAGCTATTCTATCTCCCACACTAACTCCTCTCTAGCAGGGTTTTAGTGTAAAGTTATTCTTAGACCTTGGCCTATTTGTACTAGCATAAGTATATGTTTTTGTCATAATAGTTTTATATTGTCTAGCCCTAGTAATAAAAGTTAAAAAGCGCCTAAATTGTCACTCTGTACATTCCCAGGTAAGATTAAACTGATCTCTCTTGCTAAGGAAAAAAAAAACAGTTAGGATCTTTAAAAAAAAAATTTAAATAAATAAATAAAATTGGATTTCATCCTGCCAGCAAGAATGGCTGTGTCATGGAGATTTTTGAAGTTAACAAAAATTGTGCAATACGTGTAAACGGTTATTGCTTAGCGACATTCATTTCCATGATCATTAACACAGATTTATTTCCTGTCACCATAGCAGCCCCTAAAGCCAGAGCTTACTGTCCCTAATGACTGTAATCAAACTCATAACAAGAGTATTTTCTAATTTTTTCATTTAGCTTTTCTTTGCGAGGCACACTTATAATCAAAAACTTACAACCAGATTTTCAATAACTACGGCATCAAAAGTAATAGTAAACACTAATAAAGATAAGACATAAGTAATGATATTTTGTAACTCCTTCCACTTCTGTGGTGAAAAAAGAGGAACTCACAGCACTAGAGTTGAAGTCCAGGGGAACGTTTTGCAAAGGGGAAACAGGCTGCTGCTGTCCTCCCTGAGGCTGGCGCTGTTGGAGGTTGGGTGGATGGGGCTGGGTTGACTGCTGCTGCAAGGTCTGCTGAGATTGCTGATAGAGAGGGTAGGGAGGAGGCGGCTCCATTGGCAGGTTGCTGGTATCCAAGGGGACCCCCTTGAGAAAGCAAAAAAGTTAAAAAAAAAAAAAAAAAAAAAATTCACATCACTTGCAGGTCTGGGTACAAGATATTTCTGGACAGCACGTTCCTGGCCTTTCTCCCCAGTGCACCCAAACAGGTGCCAATTTTCAACTTAGCTGTTTACACAGAGCTTTCTAGGGCATCTGAGTATCTTCTCGCCTCTTTACACCTCATTACAGTTCTAGCTCACACTGATGAGTTGCTGTAGAAGTGCCATACCTGTGTGATTGGAGAAAGGGAGGGAGACATAGTGGGTGAGAGCTGTTTCCCCAGGCTGCGGCGCTGCTCAGAGCCAGGAGAAAGGGTCAGGGGGCTGATGGGAGCTGGTCGTCTCCTGGGCGAGGTGGCCATGCCCCCTGCCGGTGGGCTGGAGAGTGAGGAAAGCCGCAAAGAAGAATGGATGGAGGGATTGCTCAGAGACGAGGGCAGCTGGGAGTTGCTGAGTGATGCCTGGATAGAGGGGTTGCTCAGAGAGGACGACAGGCCTAAAAAAAGAGAACAGATGTAACTACTGATCTCAACTAAATGAAGAAATTATAATCCACTGCTCTGTGGGACAGAGAAGGCACAGTTTTCTTCTGGAACCGTTTTCAGGGACTCAGAAACTTTTAGACTTTAGGCACATTTCCACTAGAGGAACCAGGGCCAATTTGAGTTCTTGGCCCACAGTTCCACTATTCTCTACAGTTTCCACCCAGATTAGGTTATTTTCTATAGTCCAGGAACTATTGGGGTGGTGCATGCTGTACTGAGCAGTCTCCAGCATTCTAAAAAACATACTACATCAAAGTTAATTAAAAAAAATTTTAATCAATTTGTAATCAAACTCTGTTGTAATCCATGTTCGCTGTATTGCTGTGCTTTTTTGGCACACTGTGCTTTTATCAGTCACACAGTTTGCTTCACTTGATTTTTTACATAAAAGGTCATGAATCCAGGAACTGTGCACTTGTGGCTCAGGATAGATCCAGAAGCCATTAAATCTTCAGAAGGCTCTGAAACCTTGATGGAAACTTGCAGAAAGTGTACAATTTTATTAAGTTCATGCTGGATCTTTGTAGTCTCAGTCTGTCCTCTCTCACTGGCACACAGAGATTGTTTGTGAGCCGCTGGACCACAGGGAGAAAAGAGCTGTTGATAGGCAGCCAATTCAGGGGTCAAAGTTCACTGTGATTTTGGAATTCAGCCAACCTGCATCCAGTTCTGGGGATGTTGGCAGGAGCAGTGGGACAGCGCAGTCAGTTCCCAGACATGGGCCTGAATGGAAGGTCCAAAGCTCAAGAGAGAGTTGAACTGAATGAGAGCAATCAGATAGCGGAAAGCGGGAGGGGGTGTGGGGGGCAGGAGAGCAAGAGTCTGGCTGCTCTTAGGCACGGATGTGCCTGTGCAGAGAACAAGCCGCATTTATTCATCACACTATGTCTAAAGGAACCATGAAACAAAGGGCGGAGTGTTCACCAAGCCACTTGTGCAGCACGGCTTCTGCCAAGTTCAGGAAATGTACATTTTGTGCAAGGATCAGTCACAGATATTCTGCACTATCCAGATAAAACAGCTACAAATATTTTAGGATGTAGGACACTATGTATCTTATATGACACTTTACCAAGTGTAATCAGCAATTACAAGTGTTTCACATTTGGTCACCAGCGCACACACAATGACCTCACCCTGAGAATTTCCGATTCCAAGATGCATCATGGCAGCAGGCAGGTTTCCTGTGCTGCTGCCTCCGCTCAGATTGGGGTAGCCCCCCTCCTCGGGGTCAAGGGGGGTGGGGAGAGGAGAGGGGAAGTGCAGGTTACTGAGGTCCGGTAGAGAGCCGCCTGTATTTAATGTGCCCTGGTAGTGAGAGAGACCAACATTCTGCTCTGGAGATGGGAATATACTGCAAAGAAGAGAGAAACGGATAAGACGAAACATGTACAACAGGCATGGAATCCATTCCTAGTAAAATAATCAACACTCGTTTGAGGACGTTATATAGTCTTTATATAGGTTATGTCAGTTGAAGCAAACAGAACAGGAGTGTTCATAACATCAGCTATAGAAAAAGCTCTTCAGACATACTTGATACCAGGCACTTCACAAGATTTGGGCCGTGATGAAAGGGACTGCACCTGTCACAAAGGAAGACAGAACATTAGGTTGGAGTGTTTCAACCAGTTCGTTTCAAAAGACAGAAGACTTCAGAGTGTAATGCACATAAGAAAGAACAGCTGCAGCGCTACAACTATTGAACGCATGGACAGATCATAAATTTATTAGCTAGCCCACCAGGTTAAAAGCTCCAGTGTCCTGCCAAGTTCCAAGTTTTGCTTGGCCAGAAACTGTACGTAGTAAACAGGAGAGTTATATGACAGCTTTGTGCTAAACTTTATTTTTTTTATCAGTGCATACCTGCATGTTCCTTGTTCTGAAAAGATCTATGCACGCTACTCTGCAATCCATTCTAGTAAAAACTGCTCTACCATCAAGCAGATTGTGTCTTGGCCAATGTGAGTATTGGAGCAGGTGGTGGGATTTGGATTATAGTGCTATAGTTAAAGCACTGAGGTGTGCTGCAACATCAAGTTTAAACATAGCTATATACCCAAAGAAAACTTTTGTGAAAATCAGTAGGGTGTAGACCCTGTAGGCCAGTGTAAAAAGAGCAAAATACCTGCCCATAATGCTGTAACCATAACAAAAACCCAATTAAAGCATAATACTGTCCATATGAAATGTTGAAGACTTGAGCCGTGTGATCTTAAAATGATCCGCTCTGCTTAAATCTGTTTCTCCACTCCGGGAGTATCAATTAAAGGAGCAGTTTGTAATTTTAAAAGCCCTCTGCTGCCTGTGAGGTGAATTGCAATTGCAGTGAAATCACTGACAAGTCTTCCCCTTTCCCCCCAACCGACCCCATTCTCTCTGCTGCCTAGTGTAGTGAATTTTAAGGAAAAGCGGCAAAGATCAGCAGCTCTGTTCTGGCTGAAGCCGGAGCTATTCTACAGGGCGGAAGAAAAAAAGCCTGAAATAAAAAAACTAGCCAGATCAATTTCACTGAAATGTTGAACATTACAATTTGTCTAAGGCATCTTTAAAATCATTAATTCTGTAGACATAGGTCTGGAAACACTTGGATGAGCACTCCAAGATGCACTTTTAAGAGTATGCCAAAACTGGTCAGTGCACCTACACCATGATGCATAACAACACAAACAAAGAAATTTATTTTGCAGCATCACGCTGCAGAGACCACCTTTGTGTTAATAACATAAGACGTATTGTGCAGCTCGAATACATTCACTCACTCACTCACCTTTTTGGCCTCCCACAGCTGCCTGGGCAATGGCTTACTCACACCAATAAGACTCTCCTCATTAGGAACAGCAGGGAAAGAAAAGACTGCAGAAAAATGAGGGGGAAAAAAAGAAAAGACACATCCGTTTGACGACAGAAGAACACTCTGACACAGAAATAAAAAGCACGTGAAGAACACTTGCATAATCCTTCTCTAAAAAGAGTTATTTAGTATTTTGTTAATTCATATTTAGAAATAGATAATAATTTCTTCATCTGCTAAAGGAAAAAAGATACAAATTAATAGACAAAAGTCATTCTCCCTGTGCCTGACCACTCTTGCCAGTAGGGGACACTAATAAACATCACACAAGAATAGTACAGAATGAACCTCAGTCCTGGAAGCAAAAAAAAACATGGTTATGTAGATAGTTAAAACCACTGGGTATTTTAAAATGCAAGCAAAAAAAAAAAAAAAACATCATTCCTATACAGCAGTGGTTTGGGTTCAAGAGAAGTTTAGAGAAGGTTGTGCACTGTGTAGAATGCCACAAGCAGGGTCAGTAACCTGATGCAACATTACCTGTATGACCATATTCTGCCCACACACTTCCACACACACACACACACACACACACACACACACACGCGCGCGCACACGCACACGCACACTTACCATCGCCTGTGCCATCCACCTCCGCTTCATTCATGCTGGCTGCATCACCACACCAACAAAACAAAGAAGAAAAGATAAGAGAGATTTTTTACAACGCAAAGCAATATCTTACATGCAATAAATTCATTTAGCACAAGTATCTAGCAGTGCTACAAACGTTACAAGCTTTCTGACACTGCATATAACACTGAGGACAGCATGAATGAATGAATGAATCAATCAATGAATGACAGCAAGTACCAACACATTGATACTAAATTATTACACAAATAAAAAATACTTTCGTTCATAATGACAGTTTAGAACCAGTTAAACTTTTTTTTTTTTTTCCCCCATTCGTCACATCCCAAAAGTAACATATCTAAGAGAAAACAAGAACATAACCAATATGTGTATTTGTATTTCTGAAAAGATGGCTTTAGAGCTTAAAGTTGTGATGGTGGATGATAATCCCATTGGGATGGTCCTCACTCCCCAAAGCGCAAATATTTGATTCATGTAAACTGAGTCAGTTGGAGTACACACTTGCTCCACCCGTTACAGAGTTCAGGCCCAAGCTGAGGCCTTCTGGTGCAGCTGGATTTTGGAGAATAAGATACAATGCTGTGTCTCTTCAAGACAATTATAAGAGGAGCTGCTCTAAGAAGGGAGGGGGTTTGAGGGGTGGGGGTGGTCTCAGTGACTACAGGCACTGTGAGAATCAAAGGAGAGGCATTGTTTAGCATGCAGCAGAGAGATCCTTTCGAGAACAGGCCTTCTTTCTCCTTCCCCTGAGTGCACTGAGCCAATGCTGGCTAAGTACAGGATCACCTCGGGCCTTAAGCCAGGACTCTCTGCTCTATTCCACAGCTCCAGCAGGGCAGATCATCTCAGCACCCCAATCAACACACATAATGGGGCAAGAAAATTTAAAAAAAAAAAAAAAAAAAAAAAAAAATGCAAATGATTTTCCCCTCAGGTGCACTATTTTAACAACTAGAATATAAATGCTCAACCTAGGACTGATATCAACTGAAATTATTTACACATTTTCACCTATTTTGACATCGTAATACAGGAGCTGTTCTGACTAGCAAGAAAATGTAAAATAATTCCTTGACTCTATGCATATTCTGGATCAAAGGCTTAGCCAAGATCAACTATAGAAACCTGTGTCTCCAGCCTAAGCCTTAAGCAAACACTAGTTATATTTACAGGATGCCCAACTGCCTAACTTCATGTGGTGAAACTAGAGAACATAATGAATATTGCTCTAGAGGTGCTCATATAAATAGAATAGTTTCATCCTGTTTCTATGGGGGAGCTACTACTCTTTCAAAACACCTTTAGTATAACTCTTATGTTAAACTGGTTGAAAAAGCCAGTTTCTATGTGTCCTGAAAAAAATCAGATGGTTTTATCTAACGCTATCCAACACTGTCTGCACTGCTGAGTTTGGAGTCTCGGTGCCGAAAGTGTATTTATTCCCAACTGTCACTCAGCTCTATAAGTATACCTTTCTCATCAGCTAGCACGCCTCAAAAGCAAAAGACAAGAGCTCTGAGCTGCAGGCTGTTTCAGGCTCATATCTGCCCTGGATACTTCACCCAACATCCTGCTTAAACATGGTGACTAAACTACATTCACACGGTGCCTGCAAGTCACACAGGGAGCCATGCGTGGTCAAGCCAGAATTTGTTTCTAACTCAAAACAGTTATTACACTACATTTGCATATATTCACTTGGCAAATGTTTTGGGCCCAAGCAATTTTTAATCCAAGCACACAACTGAGAGTTAAATGCCTTACTCAAGGGCACAACAGTGGCTCCCTGTCAGTCATTGCTTTCACTAGAACAGAACCGTATCCGCTGAGCTATAGTTTTACCTAAGGCAATTGGCACAGATCACCCAAACCGATAAAGTTTACAAATCATCTCAACTTTTGTAACTGTCAGTAAATGAAAAACAGAAGCACAGAATCCATGACACAACAGAGAACTATGCTTCCTTGCTCACTGTAGTCTTCTCTTCTTACAATACGACGTCACCATAAAATAATCACTAAAGAAAATGGCCAACGGTGACAGCTTTGCTGTATTCATGTGCCAATAATGTGGCAAAAGCAGTCACGCTGCTACCCTGATAAAGAAAATGGGATACGGTGTGTGTGCTGTTCCACACGAAAGTGATGCACAGTGAATCAGAGTGATTGAAACAAAGTGATTCCTCTCTGTGACCTGAAGTTGACTTTTGGCATCTGTGTGATACGGTTACTTTGACAGAGCGTTTAAAGACGGCAGCAGTGAATATCCACATGCTGGTTAATATTAAAATATAAAGTCACGGGTGCTGCTAACAGAGGATATACCAAAAAAAAATACCAGAGGATGCCTTATGTATGGGCTAGGAATGATATCTGCCTACTAGATTAATCTCATCTATGCTTGGTATAATAAATGTGGTATGCAGGATCACATCACCGAACATGTTTAAAACTTCAATTTTGTTCATTTGATGGTTATGCTGATTAGCATGAAATAAATTAGCAAATTAACAATGTTTTTTCAAACCATCATTGGGGGCAGTTACTGCGGTAACACTTCTGCTGGAGTCTTGCACTTTTTGTCACTAAACATGGCTAAAAACCACGGCCAGCATGCCTGTGTTCACAGAGGTTTGAATCACTGGAGGCCGTGGTGGAGAGACGCACACAGAAAAAGCTAGAGGCCATTCTGGAATACCCCGACCATCCCCTACACAACACCCTGATGGACCAGAGAAGCAGCTGCAGTGGACAACTCACCTCACTGCGCTGCAGGACTGAACGATACAGGAGATCCTTCATCCCCACTGCCATCAGGCTCTACAACACCTTAGCCAATGGCAGATGACTAATCACTACTATCATTACTTTACTACTTCACTACTTTACTACTCTCACTAATTTCTACTACTCTCACTACTTCTTACTACTCTTACTTAAATACAAGACTACCTGAATTCCCCTTCAGGGATAAATAAAGTTGATCTTATCTTATCTTATCTTAGAAAGAAGCCATTTGAATGCAGCAAAAATGACCAAATACATACTCTTTCCTTGGCATGTTGGGCAAACATGCTGACACAAGGAGCTTTGAAAAGCAAGCTCTGGAAGTGGGTAGATGCACACCTTCTGTCTCCAAGAGCTGCCTACCTGCCAGGTTGTTGCAATGAGAGAGCAGATGCGCTGTCTCACAGAGAGCCTGTGCCCAGGGAATGGCAAATTCACAAGGAAGTAGTTCAGCTAATTTGGAACACCTATGGAAGCTGATCTGTTTGTGAACAGGCAGACAACTCGCTGTCCAATGTGGTTCGTGGGCATGGCAGAGAGGCTTTGGCCCAAGATACTGTGGCACATGACAAGAACGATATGTTTTTCCACCACTGGCGCTGTATTGGATGACACTGTAGACCATTCAACAGACTACACAACCAGGATTGCTGCTCCATTGGGTCTGGATGGGCCATGGCCCTCTGGATCAACTCCCGCATACAGGCTTGTTCACAAGGGATCACAAACACTTGTGAGTTTGACTGTTCCATCTATGCATCGGTTTGTATATGGGCATATGGAATTTATTTTTTTTTACTATGGTCTAGACGAATCCATCTGAGTGGTCAGAAGCATGTCTTTCTGGATTTACAACTGGGAGCACACAAACTAGTCAAAACTCATGCAAAAACCATGGTGGGATATGACCATGGTGCTAAAGAGTTTATGCAACCTGCCGAGCTGAGGAGCGTTGCACAATCCAGTGGAAAAGCGCTATTATTGTCTGGTAGGATGCACTGGAAGGTGATATATATATATGTAACCATGGTTCTACATCTAAGTGGAGGACTGCCAGGCCACCTGGGTCACTTGGGTGGAAAAAAATGGCCAGAGGACAGACATGACATAGCAGCAACCTTTTATGGGCTACTCACGTAAGGTTACGGTCATGAACAACAGGTGACAACTTTTCTAATGGTACTCAGCAAGGAAAAGAGCACATAGAAATACTCCAGTAGTTCTGGAAGAAACCCCGCCTGGCGGTCCTAGCCACTGAAACATGGTTACATACTCAACCATCCATTATCCACCACTACCTGTTTAAAAAGATGCCTTAATAACGTTTAAACATTGCATTCTGTGAACTTTATTTTTAACCCATTATTTTTAATTAGTTGCTCCGAAAAGCTCATCGTGTCACAGTGCTCAAGTTTTTTACTTCTGTTGCATAGAAGTGCAAATACACAGAAGTTCAGAGAGCCAACCAGATTGCAACATTTAGGATTCTGAAACTCGTGGCCAGAGAAGTACGAGAAAGACATCACTTTTTGTATAAAATCAGTTCTGCAGGCTGAATCTGAGGCTCAGCTAAAAATAATATTGGAAATGAGTGTTTGTGAATAAAATCACAAGCTTAATGTGCTTAGCTGTTTGTGCCAGACCATGATGGCAGACTTATTTACTTATTTAGAGTCTAATTGTGTTTATATATAGCATTTAAAAATAAAACTCGATTAAGATCATTAAGGATCAGCCTCATTTAAGTTAAAATGATAAAGTGCGATATTATTTTAGCCATTATTATGTAGAGCTATAATAATACAACAGTTGTTTCCAATCCTGGTGCTGAGGACCTCATGCACTGCATGGTTTTGTTCTGTTTTTATTTTTTTGCTCTAATATCTAATTAAGGCACATAAAAGGCTTGATAATTACTCAGTGAGTTGAATCCGGTGTGTAAGAGCAGAGAAAACAAAAACGTGCAGTGCATATGATCCCCAGGAGTACTGTCTTTTTGAAACAAAATAAACAAGCTGAACACAGAGACAAAGCACTTCCCAGAGGGCCATGTCTGCACGGATGGCACACATTGGGGATATCCGTGTTACAGTGCACGAGCTACAAACCGTGTTTTCTGTTAATCAGTAAACCATAGCTTACTCAACAAACACCCAAATAACCAGAATCAGTTTGACACACAGATATATAGCAGAGGATTCCAGCACTGCTCAGTGTACAGCTTCCATAACATACAGTAATGAATGACAGTCTACCATCAACCAGTAAAGAACACTAGCACCTCTCTCATTACGACATGTGTTTGTAATAATCCAGAAAGGTTACGTTAATGGTCATCGCCCACACACACAGCACCCTATCCCGGCCTGCATGCCACCCACACAAACGCTGCTTTTGTTTATGGGTGTGTGCTATTGCAATGTTTTTGCTCATTTTAAGTGCTTTTGGGTTATTGAACAGACCTATATACACACAATGGATTATTATTACACAGTGAAAGGCGAAGCGGAAGGTGCTCACCGTTGCGCTGGGGTGGCCCTCTGCCTGTCTGCTGGTTCCCGCTGAATGGATCCTGCGGGTTCGGGTTCATTGCACTCGTGTGCAGAGCTGAATCTGAGTTGGTTCTGTGGGGAGGAGGGGAGAGGTGCAGGAAAGATGGGGAAAAAAAAGGCCTTGGTTATTGCCACGCTGGGTCTAGAAGCATATAGAGTAATAGGCTTAAGTGAGTCTCAGGTCTAAGAGCCTACATATGCAAGTAAGACACACAGTTACCCCTCCCTTGTCCTCACTGCCCTCTTTAACCAGTTACACATGAGATCTCTCTCAAGGGCTCTTCAGAAAGCTTCGGTGCTTTACTGTGTCTCTTTGCCAAGCACACACTCAATACAGAGCTCAAACATTAATCATTACACATGAAAGGTAAATGCAAAGCATTTTTCTCTGACAGGGAGGCTAATGATTTAAGTGTTTGTGTACTGGACAGAAAAGAAGGCATGGCAACAAGCTACAAAAGTTCATTTTGGTATGTCACACCGAGACTGTACTCAAATCTGTACTCAAATTTTCTTAATTTACAATTAATACATGAACAGTACTAATATCACAATATAATATGCTGTTAATGAATAAAAAGCTCTAAATATTTCAATTTTGCAAAATTACTTTACAATACAGTGACTAACTTCTTCCGAACTGAGCTGAGTAACAGGTTATTAGCAATTCACACTGAATTTACTGTGAATAAAAGCAGAATTCTTATCTTCACAATAAACATGAAATGCTTTACTACAATTTAAAGGATACAAAGGAGCTGAGAGCCTAAATTCATCATCATCACATACATTTCCAAGTTCATGCTTTAATTTCTAGTGGAAAGATTCAGGTCCAGTGTATTTAAAAGAAATTACAGATTAGTAGAAACTTAGAATCCCTAATTTTGGGTTAGTTTTATATAGAAGTGTCTGCCACATTCATTTGTTATTCTTGAGAGAGCCAAATATGATTGAAGCAGAAAAGAATATAGAGACCATAATTAGTGATTTGGATGCAATCACCTTGACCTTGTGAGGGGAGACATAATCATGAAGTACATTAAAAGACAATCAAATAAGAGGAGTGCGTGTGAGGAACAGAATGTGGGAAACAGAAAATGAGACAGAAATCCAGAGGAGCTGATCTGTGAAATAGGAGTTTGAAGGTCAAAGGTCACCTGTTGAGCTGTGATATTAATCTAAACCCAGGCCGTTTCTCTTCGGTCCATGGCTGCTGTTCCCTTTGGAAATGGAAACAATCATGCGTTACTGACCACCACACACAAGGCCTGGAGCTCATGGCTCAGGGGGTTAGTAGAGGGAAACAAGCAGCAGGACAGAGAGAAGGGCGGAGAGAGAAGCTGTGGAGGAAAAGAAAGAGTGGCAGCTTAATGTGGCTCTCTGCAGTCAACAGGAGCCTCGGCGGGCCTGCGGGCACACACAAACAGAGCTGCGCACATCGCAGCTCAGTCCCCAGTGTTAACTCATCCCAGGCACACTTTGCTGATTTACTGCTTCAATTATACTACAGGGACAGCCACGTCTGGGAACAGATCAGAGAACAAACAAAAGTGCTGCAATATCCACTGCATTTACTAGGATGAATAAAGTATACAATCAATAAACATGAGGTACATGTCTTGAAAACCAAAGACGATTGCTTGAGCTTCTCTATAAGACAAATCGAATAAAACAGCTGACTTAAACTGCTCTGCAATAATATCTCTAATGTGCCAATATACATCAGAACACTACAAATCAAAATCAGTATGCATAACAGCAAATCAAGCATGCAGGGAAGGCATAGTTTCTACACCAGATGCTGTATTTTATGAAGCCAGATGCCAAAGCACCAGCTGTGATGTGTATGTAGCCAACACCCTGAGCTGTATACATCTTCTATGTTGCGTTCGAACATGATCAAGGAATGGCTACACATATTGTACATAACACACAAAAAAAGGATCTGCAAAGGCCATCTACCCACTGCGCCATATACTGGACACCAGCATTGTTTCACGTTTCCATGTAAAGCCTTTTCACCAGCACCCTCTGAACTGTATTAGGACTTAGCAGGAGGGGCCATATGGAGTGCTGAGACCTCATCTTCTATCTTTGCAGATATCATGGAGAGCACATTAAAGATGGCAATCTCAAAATAGATGCAGAGTTTAACCATGCAAACATGCAGAACAAATGGATAACCAGACAAATACAAATACTCTGGAGTAATGACTGACCACTTTAAAAAGTCTAACCCACTACAGAGGAATTTATATACACTGTGGGCCACTTGTGTTTTTTAAAGTGACATTAAAGACCTAAAAGCTAGCATGAAAACATTACAGCCACCAAGGCACTAGACAGATTGTTGAATGAGTACGTATTGCTGTTGGACCACACTTGCACTACATGTCTCTGAGGTAGGTTGCTGTTTTGAGGGTGCCCTCCCAGGAGAGGCCTGACTGACAAAACAGTGAAAGGGTGGAGGGAGCGTGGGACCTGGAGAGCAGCCCTGACCCTGAGATTTGACCCGGTCCAGCTGGATTCCACTGAGGCACCATATAGACCCTGCCCAGTCCTCAGAACCAGGCCAAAACCGTTCGACCCACACTTCAGAGGGACTGCATTTCCCTCAGGAGATTTCAGTCCTTGTCTACAGATGAAAACTGGACATCATTGAACAAGCAGTTGACTGAAATGGGCATTTTTGTTGCATTGATAGGCTTCCAATTTTACACTACATAAATATTCTTATCAGACCAGACTTGGAAGGCTCAAGCATCATTTATCAAGACGTGAGAAAGGTTTCTGGCAAAAATAGCATCTGAAATGTTCATGAAAAATGAACTATGAAATCATTGGTCAACAAACGTTTAATCTCTGTGCTGTTCGAGTGTTTCATACAGTGACCTACGTGCTGTTTGATGCTGAACAACTGAAAAGCCGCAGCAAACCACACTTTGATCTCAGAAGAGAAATGAAGAGCCCTCTACATTAACCAAGTACAAATATAAAACAATACAACAAAAGAGCCACCTACACTCATGGGGATGACAAAAGCAGCTTGATCCTGGTCTTTATACAGAATTGTAAATGCTGATCGGGACAGAGGGGGTTAAAGGAGTGTGTCTTGCCTTCATCATGTCCTGAAGTAATGCATCACAGATGTGGAAAGAGCTGTAAACATGTCCTGCTCTTCTTTTCCCAAGAGGACGTACATTAGCATCTGCTTTCCAACTGGACATCTTTGCTGGTCGAATGCTGGTCTTAGCTAGTGGATATGTTATGCTAAAACTCCTAGCCCACTGTCACTCTTGCAGCACATACGGCCTACTGATACGCAAAGAGAAATTATTACAAACTTTTCAGTGTGCTTCTACTGATGACAACTCACTCTCCTGCCCACTGAGTTATCTTCTTTTAACTCAGGGAGCTGAAAAATTTGCAGTCTCAGCTTCTGCTAACCATTGCTAATCAAGCATCAAACAGCCAAAAGAAAAACAGAGTCTGCTGTTGACCAAGAAGCTAACCACAACTCAACAAAATCTTGGCTAGGTGAAGCAAACACCAATCCATGAAGTCTAATGCAAACCAAAATAAATAACTGCTTAACTTTTCGCTCCCTTCTACTCTTTCTATAACTTTCTGCTAAATACTCAAGCAAACATTGGCAAAAAGACTGAATCATAACTCACACCGAAACATAAGCCTGTTAACCCCGATCCCGAGAGAGCACTTTCATAGCTTTAACAGCCATGTCTTCATAAACATTCCCAACAAAACAGCCCCCTGCTGCCACATAAAGTAAGTACCAATAAATATAGTCATCCTAGACAAGACAGGCGGACTTAATGGCAAAAATGTTACAAGGATGTGAGGATGAAATCACCCTCAGACTCATCTACCATTTGTCAACCTCTGATGTCTACACAGACAGAGAAAATATCTTTCCTGGCCTCATTGAGATGACATCAGATTTCACACCGCCAAAGACAACACCCATCATTCAATTAGATACATCAAAAAGGAGAATGAAAGGAAACAAACCACAATCTCACAGTTTTGCTATTGTCCACACATTAAGCCAGGCCTTTTATCAAGCACACAAGCCATGCTAGTGCTGGTCCAATCCTGAAGGTCCTGGGCAGAAAGGAAGTGAACTTCTAACACAGTGAGAGCACAATCTGTTATGGGAAGCAGCAGACGGCAAAAGCTTGGCGCAGTGCAGATCTGGCAGATTTAGTTAGTGCTGTTCGCTCTGGGGGAGCACACACACTGGAGGAATAGCTACACACTGATCCTTGAAGAAGAAAGACATGGTTAGATCAGAGAGCGAGGCTTAGTTAGTGCTGGAACGTCACCAGGAGCTCATGAGAAAACAGTTTTTAAAAAATAAAACGCTGCACATCTGAAAACATGAAACATTAACACATGGACAGAATTAAAACACATTCAACTTTAATGAATGCCACATTGTTATACAATAAAATATTTATTT
This sequence comes from Pangasianodon hypophthalmus, assembly GCF_027358585.1. Classification (NCBI taxonomy): domain Eukaryota; kingdom Metazoa; phylum Chordata; class Actinopteri; order Siluriformes; family Pangasiidae; genus Pangasianodon; species Pangasianodon hypophthalmus. The sequence goes on from NC_069734.1 coordinate 10,428,373, forward strand.
ATATATTATATATAAAATCAAATGTTGTGGGGTTCTGACTAAATCTTGTGTTACATAATTTATCATAAAACCCTGTGTGCATCCTTTGATGCAAGTCCATATAGAATAAAGTGCTCACTGCATGTATAATCATAGGCTCAAAGTTGGCCAATGATTACATATTCAGTTGATTTCTTCATGAGAGAAAATATGAAATAAGCTCTGAAAACCCCTCTCAGTCTGCCTTGTAACACTGCTATCTCATAGTCCGAGATGAACCTTCAGGTTCCAGACTTCCAAAATTCAGTACATATTTTAATTGTGATCATTTTCGGCTTCCTCGGTTACTTCAATTGATATAAACACCACTGTTGAGCTGTATGGCAGACACATAATTTAAACAAAATACCATTTTAATGTTACTTAGCAAAGAAAATCATTGAATGCTTGATATGGTGAAGCTTTCTGTAAGGAGATGTTTAGTTAGCATTTTGGAAAGAGTTTCCAGTGTCAGGCTTTTGTAAAAGTCACAAGAAAGTCCAAGATCGGAAGACTTTGCGGTTTTTCGGTAACAAGATGTATTTTCTTGTCTTCTTAACTTTAATAGAGAGAGAAATCGTTATAACTGTTATAATGTAAGCGTTAACAGGATCTAACCTGGTTTGCTGACAGTCCACATCATTAAACATAACTATATACTGACAGGAAATATGACATTTTTGTTTATTATTTTATTTAATACACAAAAACTATAATAATTGTCAAATCACTGTGGTATAAGAGGATCGGACACTTCAGAACATGCTTCGATGATTATTTTCCTACAACACCATGTCCCATGAGCATAACTCTGTTTATATTTAGCATTTACATATATTTTTAGAATTTTTTATTTTTTTATTATTAATTCAAAGATTCATGCACAGTCTTATACTGTGCATTGTGAAAGAAAGGTTGTTTTTTAATGGTTTGAAATTATGAAGTGAATTAAAACATTTTGTTTCTAAACAGACTAAATAACTGATGACTAATTATTATGGTAATATTAAACTAAATAAATAATAGCTTTACAGAAAAAACAATCAAAAAGCTGTTCTAGATAGTGTTTGGAACAGCAGGTTCTCGTGTAAGCACGTACATGTAGTGTAGCATATGGCTGTCACAGCATTTGTGGAACAGAAGGTCGGGCTAAAGCTGCTCTGGCCAACCTGTTTTCAGGTGTAAACAGTGACAGAGGGCGTGGACTCATTCAGTTTTACACTCTGAGTACAGTGTGTCAGGCAGGTTACGGTGGAACTGCTATTGGGAAGAAGCCATGCTGGCTGGAGGCCAGACCAACATGCAAATCATGACTGTACAGAGAGGAGGAGCTGCATTAGACCGTTTATTACAGGCTGCAATTCACTCGCTATTAAACACGAGAGGAAAAAAAAACCCTGCCTTGATTACGGTTTAGTTAAAACCAGAGGGGAAGGGGCGGTGGTTTTCGGAAGACATGTGCAAAGCAGATTTGTTAGTGTGTATTTTTTTGAGATCTTAATCTTGATGGAAGAAGCACAGCTAGTGCTATGCTTGGTTATGTTGTGTTATGTGTTGGCGCCACAGACACGGGCATAACTGAGAGCACTAGCAAAGTGTGCCATTGTTTCATTTGTTCTGTTACCAAAATAGAAACAGTCAACCGTGGAGCAAGTTTACCTTCAGGCAAAATGAAACGAAAACCTTATTTGCTATTGTATATGAGCTATTAGCTAGGATAGAGCAAGCAAAACACACTCACATTCCACCTGCCTGCATGACATTCTAAACCACACCTCAACGTATGACAGCTTTTGGGTGGTTTTTTTTCCTGTTTGTGTGTAGCATCAAGAGGTAGGACATGTAGGACTCACCTTCTCCAGCTGTTGTCTGGGGGAGGCGACAGGTACACTGTTCCGTAAGGAGAACTCTCTGCGTGCTTTAGTCAAGGAAAAGTGTCACTGTCTAACCTGACACACAAATACAATTACATTTTTAAAAGAATATTAAACAACAAACAAGTCCCTTCTTAGTCTACAGATAAGTAAGAAAAACAGCCCAAATACGATCATGTGATGAAAAGCTCTTGCAGATGTGCTTTAATTTTTAAGGATTCATTTTAAAACAAAAGGATCATGACAAATGAAGGAATGAAGTAAGCCTAGAAAGATTATGAAGAACATCTTAAGTAAACATGGTTTCTTCAGCTGCTGCATAGAGCAGTGTTAACAATACTGACTCGTAATGACTGTTTGTGCCAAATCTCCTGTCAGAGGGAGGCGGAAAGGAGAAACAGAGCAGAAGTGAGTCTGGAGCGTTCTGTTTAACATCTGCTGAAGCCTGAAGAGCCGAGTCATCATTTCTGCACTGAGAAGACTACATTCTCCACTGCAGTTCGACTACCACAGCGCCAACATGCTCAGCTACTGACCTGGAGCATGACACCACATGAATGACCACCAGCAAACAAAACCTGACCACTAAAATTTCCCCCTTCTTTGAAAATAAACCAAAACATTCGAGTCATTATGGTTCATCTAAAACAATATGCAGCGCCTTTTCCAAGACAAACATGGCATCCTCTGCAGTGTTTTAACAAGCCTGACTAGCATGCATTATGATGGGTGGGTGGAGCGTAACACAGCTTGCTTAAACTTGGCAGAGTTTAAATGATTTCTAGGAAAACTGAGCCAACACTGTAAGAGGCATCTGGCAAATTTGCTCTTTAGAACCAAATCCTCTCCCATCTAACAAAATTAAAATGTTCGTGGAAAAACATAATTAAATAATTTGATTTGATGTGTAGCGCTCAATTAAAGAGCACTAATTATTGTAATCTGCCCACATTATGCACTAATATTGTAATTTGTCACATTTGCTTAGCAGATCTCTTGATATGAACAGAACACTCACTTTGGAAACATGGTGAAATTAACCTAAAAATAAAACTAAAATAACACCTAAAAACAGAATTATTATTATTATGACAGAGTTACAGGAGTGGAAACAAAACTAGAGCACTCAGCATCAAATAAAAGTAATAAACCAAGTGAAAACCATCCATCATTACAGATCAGTTGGATCACTGAGGAATTAACAGCTTCATAGCTGAAGCAGGAAAAAACAGGTCCTGCAATCCTTACAATGACTGGTTACAAACACAAAAGCCTCATACTCCTCAGAGAATAAAGTCTACAGCTGCTCGTAGCATGAGATCACCTTGATTAGGAGATATCTGAAATTCTTAAGTGACATTATGCCATCTTTCTCTCTTGTTCCTCCTCTGTTTGAACATCATATTTTTCAAATAGAAAATAAAATGAGTAGTCATTTTTCCTGACTTGCACATCCCTACTAATTATCACTAGCTACTTTTGGGTAGACAAGAGTGTTTGTGTTGGAAAGGCTAACACAAAAAAACATTTTGACAGCACATGAATGAAACGCCCCGCCCAGGTATACGTACACGGCACGGTCCTCGACACACGTCTCAGGCCAACCTTTAACTATTTTTGTAAAAGTATGCTAGTAGCTGATTTTTTTTAAAACTAGAAATAATCAAAACAAGAGATAATCCAGTTTAAGGTGTTTTTGTTATGTTTGTCTTAAAATATGAAATATGGACCAAGTTCTTAGCACTGGTTTTATACACAGTCCCCTCTAAAAGTATTAGAACAGCAAGGCCAATTCTCTTGTTTTTGCTATACACTGAAGACATTTGAGTTTGAGATCAAAAGATGAAGAGATGAAATGTCAGCTTTCATTTCCTGATCTTTACATCTAGATGAATTAACCAACTTAGAAAATTGCACCTTTTGGTTGAATCCACACATTTTTCAACTGATCAAAAATATTGGAATATGTGACTGACAGGTGTTTCTTGTTGCCCAAGTGTGCCCTGTTATATTAACTGTTTAAATTTATAGCTCTGAATGTCTTTTCTTAATTTGAGCCCTGAGATTTTCCTGTGAAGACTCCGTATGTTGTAAAAAGGATAAACCAACATGAAGACCCAAGAGCTGTCTATGGGAGAAAAGCAAGCCATTTCAAAGCTGAGAAAAGAGGGAAAAATCAATCAAGTCACAAGCATTGAGCATAGCCAATACAACAATTTAGATAATTTCAACAATTTATCGTCCAGAGATACTACATTCGCTCAAGGTGAATGGAGAATATTTTGAGTTCATAAATGCGAAACAAACTCTATCAACGTATGTTAGACAAGTATTTATTTAACATCATTTAACAACATTTATTATTCATCTAAAAGAAGAAAAAAGGCTGCTATTTCTGATCTAAAAAAGATTAAACAGGCCTACAAGAAAGTAGGCCACTATAAATAATCTAACTACCTAACACTATCTAACACTTATAAATAATGTTAATGATGATGACAATTAGAAAATAATTTAAGAAATGCTGTCTTTTTTTTTCTATTGCACTGGTCAGCACATAGACACACTGAAAATGTTTGAACAGGAGCAGATTAACAGAGAAAATATTGACCATGTGGACATTAGACAACTGAGTTTCTGTGATTGCCACTACCAGCAAGTGGTTCCTGACTTCACTGCTGTTAATATCACACCATCCTGAACTCTCTTTGAATCTGAAATGGTGGAAATGCTCATTTTCCTGTATTTTTTTTACTATTGTTTGTGGATGATTAAATTGCTACTCACAATTTTTTATATTAAATCGCAAACAGGGAGAAATCTACGTAGCACAAGCCTAATAAAAAAAATATCCATAACCTATAACCAATTGAGTGGATTTGTTGGTGAGTAGATTTACCACCAGAAAAGACTAAATAATGCAACCAGAATAATCACTAATTTATCATAAAGCTGTGTAAGATGGTCAGAGCTGAAATTCGTCTGTTACTGTGGACTAACCTCAAATCCTACATATGCAAACAGCCCTCAACACACACAGAAACATGAAACACACACTTGGCTACTACTCACCCACAGCAACATCACCACACTTCTATGAGCGCTGCACAGTAAGATACAGTCAAGACCAGCACTGACCCTACGGCTTTAAAACAGCTGCCCACATGAACAAAGGTCAGTGTGCACTCATGCACATAACCACTTGCTCACACACACAAATGTGATGTAAATTCTGTTCAAGCCTAGAAAACTGGACTCACCCCCTCTGATAAGTTTCAAATTTTTTTTTTTTTTTTTTTTTTTTTAAATAAAGCTGTTTGTATAATACTTCCTTCCACTTTTTTTGTAGTTTTTGATATGCTACGCTATAGTCGAGTATAATGAGACACCAGTCTGGATTGCATGTAAAGGATATCTGCCGTCCATGCTTGTCGATAGGTCTGCGGTGTGGTGAATTGATGCGGTTGCGGTCTCTTTGGACTGCTCTCTCTACCAGACCGTGATGCCTGGTGCCTCTCACAGAGTCAAGACCAGAGGGAAAGGTGCCCTGAACAGAAACAAGAGAAATGGAGGAATGGAGGATTTTATTGTTGTGATATAGAAACACAGGGATTTTATTAATTCCTATAGAAGTTGCAGAGCACAGGAGCAAACACACATTATGTTTTATAACACAAAAATGGTCAAATAATTACAGCAAGGTAAGTGAAATGCATACATTATGTAATTGCAGATGAGATAAACTGGAAAATTTGGTGAGGATACCTGAAATGTCCTATTAACGAGAAAATAAAGCCACTTCTGAGACTGATATTATTTTAGAAGAAAGGAGCCTATTAGTTAACGAGCCTAAAAGCTATCACGTATTGGCAGTTGTCTCAGTCTGATACATAAGCAACTCCTCTGTTTAGCTAAGATGGTATGCAGACCAGAAGAGCTGTTATCCAATACAGCTGTGAGTTTACACAATGTCCTACAATTCTGCCACTGCCTCCAAAAAGGTTTCGCACCAAAGGGCCTGAGCCTCCTCAAAAAGTAAAGGCAGTCTTAATAGTCCACTCAAATCTGATCTAAATGCATCACAAAGTCATCACCACAGGAGATTGAAGGGGTGTGCTTTTACTGAAATGCACCATAGACTTCACCAAGGCTGTGTGTTCATCCTCCTGCTTAGCTGCTGCATCCCATTACAGCTGTGTTACCAGAGAAATTGTGTAGATGAGATGACTCAGTGTTGTACCTAAAGTCTGAGGTGTCCAGGGTAAACAGAAAAGGAGCCAATACTGTTCCCTGTGGAATGCCTGTGGTGCTCACAGCAATGTCTCTCTCTCTCTCTCACACACACACACACACACACACACACACACACACACACACACACACACACACGGCTGAAGCTGCAGAAACTGTGCTTTACCAGTCAGATTGTCTAATATTCTGGATACAATGGATGCATCGATCTTCATTAACCAGAGGTTCTTAAACAACAGCACAGGTTGTATCGTACTGAATGCACAAGAAACACCAAAAACATATTTCTCACACCGTTAAATGGTTTTGTCCAAGTATAAGTAGATAACCTGTTAGAGGAGCTAAAGAAGATGTAGACCCAATTGACCTGGGGTCACAGGTGAGCCATCAGTCTCTTCAGGGATTTCATCTTATGTGATGTCAGCGCCACTGATCGGCAGTCATTCAAGCCATTTGGTTGGCCTTTCTTAGGGCCCAGATCCACTAAAGAGCTCCACAGAGGTTTTAGCAAAAACCTACAAACTCCAAAAACCCTCGGTTTTTGAGCTGAGTTCCCTCAGCTTTCATTTCTCCTGCATCTCTCACCTGTTTCCATCAAGGTGGTACCAGTGCTAGTTCAGGAAACTAGTAACCTCGTTCTCTGAACAAGCCCAGAAGCCCTAGATCACTACCTTTTTTTTTAACAACCAGCCTGCATTACCACCAGTTTAGGATTTGTTCAGCATACACAATTACAACAAAGATATACATCTTACTGCTTTTTAGATTGCTTTTAACTATTTATTCGGAGTGTTTTGTTGGCATTGTGGAAACATTGGGCCAGTAAAGCTTTTGTTCCTTTCTCAGACCTGTGCGTCATCATTAAAATATTTTTTGCCTTTTGACGAAGAATTTTCAAACCACTGGCCACATTTTTTTGTGGTCTTAATTAAGTTAAGCTGTTTGTGTTAATGTCAGGGGCTTGGGAGCGGCAAAATTTCATTGCCGTAACACCACCGCTTATTGGTTTCAGACCAAAGTGAACTGGAAGACTGAGAACCAGCTCTTGCAATGAGGACACGAAGGACTTTTTGGTGGAAAGGGGCTACTGGCCAGCAGCGAAGGCCAGTCTAGACGGGCAGCAAGGAGGTGAGGGAAGGAGGCTATGGAAACTAATGCTGTATTCAAGTAAAACTCGTGAGTAGACTAGGAAAAACCAAAGAAAACACCCCCGCCTCAACTCGTAATTCCTACTTGTATACTCAGGACGGTCCCCTCAACCCCAAGTTCAGAAAGTGACATTGTGATACTGCACACAGTATCAGTCATAAACAAATTAGCACTTCTTCCTTTTAAACCATACAAGCATATACAAGTATTTGCTTTAGATCAATCAACATGCAGACATATTCGATAAATATGCATTCACAGTTATCTGGCTAGCTTGTTGCTAACAAAAGACAAACATGGAGGCGTCCATGTTTTTTTCCCCCACTTTGTAGCTGGAATGGACTGAGGTCAAAAATTACGTAATTCTTAGTTCCAACCTCCCACTGCAAAGGCAAATCAAACGCAGCATAAGTCCTTGCCACCAGTGTGTTTAGACAAGCACACTAGCATTAGATATACACACGTGTGAATGGTGTTTGGGGAAGAAACAGCGCGGAAGCTGGTACTGTGCAGCAGTGTGTACTGTATTGGGGGTTGGGCCTGAGACAGTATAGACACATGGACAGGTGAAGTGGGAAAGGAATAACCAGGAAGGTCTTTGCTAAACCTGTTACTCTCCAATGATCTGAAAAATTCTTACAACCATATCTGTACATCTTTAATTATTGATGAAGACAAAGCATGCAAAAAGGCAACCATTTAGTGAGTTTGCAAAGCATGGATTTACCTCACTGGATTCAGTTTCTGATGACCAGGAAAAAAAAAAGGGATCAGTATCCAATTCCTCAAAAGAAGCTTTATTCACTGCAACAAGAGCACTTTCACTTGGAGGTACACAACACTTATTCTCCTAAGGGAACCTAAACAGATACAGTTGTTCAGCCCTTGGTGCATGTTGCCATATCAGGTTTATAACCCAGATTGCCCAGCTACTGATCGAGAAGACCAACTGTGATCTGAGTGGAAGGAAAGTGGAAGGAAAAAAAAAAAAAAAAAAAAACATTCTTTGTTTCTTTACATGACCAAGGATTGCAATTACCATGTCTGAACAACATTTATGTTAATGTAGTGAGGATACTACTGAAGTTTATCTTCTCCTTAATAAAAACATCTTGCTTGACTCCTTTGACTTGGATAAGTGGAGCAGTACAGGCCATTTACCTGGAAATCAATGCTGGCATTGCCAATCTGGTTGACGTTGGGCAGGGAACCACCATAGTACTGGTCACGGTTCTGAGACAAACGGAGCTGCTGGAGTTTCTGAAACTGCACCTGCAAAATAACAAGGAGAGAAACTATCAGTGGCTTTAGAGTCACTATTTTTTTCATGAGTAAAGAATTTGCAAAAGGACCACTGCATAAATTTTTGGACTACAACTTAAAGTTTAAGAATAAACCCTGAGAACAGGAATTCTTAGAAATGGGTAAAGCAGTTCAAATTTATGCAATATGAGTCTCTGCAAGAGGACAAAGTACATTTACTTCACAGTCTTAGATAAAGACGTAAATTCTGTGTTTTGTCAACAGTGGGTTACTGGTAAAGCACAGGACACTGGTCTAAGGCACGGAACACTCAAAGCGGTCATCGTGGGCAAAGCAGGGATGAGTCAGAGTTGTCTAATCATTGGTCTTGGACAGTCTTAACGCAGAGCTTGAAAATTACTCCTGTGTCTAATAATTGTCTCGAAATCCATTGTCCAGAAGCAGCCTTAACAGTCTTACATATAAAAATACAAAAAAACTCAACTTTTTTTATTACATGTTGTAACTCTCACACCACAACAGTACACAAACTTTAAACCATTTAAAGAAAAACAATTATGAAGCTCAGAAAAAGTGCAATGTGCTAGTTCTCCAAAAATGAAGATCCAACAAGTGAGATGGAAACTTGATTTCTATAGTACATTGCAAATTAAGACAACCTACAGCGAGCCAAGCAAAGGAAACTGCCACATCCACTGTGCTCGTTTATCTTTATCTGTTGTTTGCTTTATATAAAACTAAGACATGCTATAGGTTGCTCATTCAATTTAATGAATAGTCATTTTCACTTTTAAAAACCATTTAATAGCTAGCTACATACAACTAGATAGAACTCGGACAAAATTGGTAGTAGTGTTGTGCATATACAGGAAGCTTACAGCGGTTTATCATTATTGTGTAGTTTTTGTTGGAAAATCTATAAAATAACTGATTTATTTGTCTTTCAGTACGATCCTAATAATTGAACAGCAGAATTCCTTTGGCTATAAACTGCGACACACTGTCTGTAACATAAGCCATCTGGTAAAACCATGTAGGTAATTTGCCAGAAAGCTTATAAAATAGCAGGCTTCTGAGAAAGCAATTCAGCCGGAGTGGTTTTTCCCAGTTTGGTGATTTTGGTGAAGTGGTGAAGTCATGCTCATCACCTTTTTATTGCAAAACTGACTCCAAGTTACTGCTCTCTCCTTTTTCATGTGCAATAAAGTAACTAGAGTAACTACAATAAATTAACTAGAGCTGTGAAGATGCGAATGGTTTTGAGGCTTAAATCCACAGCAGTTCAATGAATAACTTAAATATGCAACGAAGTGAAGTAAAACACAGAAAAGTCATGTTTTCATCCAGTGTAACTAGAAAAAGACAGATGTACACAACACAACTTGGCAATACACCAGAACTAGAAAATATTTTCCAAGAAATTCGTGTTTTTGGGAATCGAATATATGAGAGAAACACATGTGGCAAATAAATGTAGGAAATATTCCATGGAAGAACATCTGTTTGGCCAGGGTGTATCGGCACGCAGTAAATGACTCACCTAAAAGTCGCATTTTTTTGTTGTGATATAAACATTAAATGTCTAGTGACTAGGGGCGTGTGATGTGGCCATACATATCATAGGATGACAGAAAACTGTCTATTGATAGATATGTTCCTATATCATCTATATCACCAATATCGCAAACGCCACTTTCGACAGCTGATTTACGTCACTGAGGTCGGAGCTAAGAGTTACCATCGGTGTGCTGTAACAAAAACAAAACAAGCATGGAGGAACGTGACAGTTAGTGAACAAATCTCCCTGCAACACTGACACAGAACAGGCTTCAGCCCAACTAAAAGATGAGGAACTTGTTCCTAAAAAGGGAGCTAGGTCTGTTGTTTGGACGTGGTTGGGGTGTAACAAATCAGACAGTGATCAGAAAACGGTCTTTTGTAATCTATGCCGCAGACCTAAACAGATAATCGTTTCAGAGAAAAAGTAATATATCGTAATATATATCGTTTCAAGCTGTAAAAATATCCATATCGTGATATAAGATTTTGTCTGTATCGTCCAGCCCTACTAGGGTCAGGTGATTATGTAAATAACATCAATAAGCCTCATAGTGACACAGCTAACCAACGCGAAGCCCCATTGCTTTCACTGTAATAAATCTCAGCATGGTTCATTTTCATTTCTATCAAATGAATTGGATCCGCCTGCTGCAAGACATATTGAGAACATACTACTGTACGCGTCTCATGTTTCCACTTACACAGCAAATCACAACAGCGATGACTGGACTGTAAGATTTGTAGTTTATTAAACAGATGGCTGAGGCCACATTCTCAGAATACTTAAGCAGGCTGTATATTTCAACCCCCTTCTCATTCATTTCGAAGTGCAACAGTATGGATATTATTATTCAGTGTTCTGTAATATTTAGAAATAAGATCATACGATACATTTTCACAATGCTTTTTCACCACAGTCCTAAAAAGTTTTTAAAGATATTGCCAAAAAATAAAGAACAGCTATGATAACAAGTGAACAAATTCGTTCATGCACGATACAGAATAGTGTAGAGCTAATGCTGAAGATACAAACAAGGGGCTCTTGGGTGCCTGTATCACATGCTTTCAACCTGTGGATGGGCAAAATGTAGAACCTGGAGCAGCAGTGTGACAATATCGCAATGTCAATCAACACTATCCTGCACCTCAGAGCGTCTAATACGCCTAAGACGAATACTGAGGTATTTTTGAGCGCACTGGAGACTGTGTTCAGCAGTACTTTGATTACATTTTTATCTATTGTATCATCTAAGTGTATTGCCAGCTTTAGGATTCATAATTATTACATAATCAGCCTAGCGCTATTATTTCAGCTAATCAGAATCATTAATTGTTAGATCCCGCAATCATATATTATACTAGAGGTGGAACGATACACATATACAATGGTGTCTCTATACGATATATTACACATACAGCCAAAAAAAAAAAAAGCATTGCCTGAATATGTGCATCTAACATCATAAATAGTTTTTGCATGATCTATTCAGACACTTAGCGGCATATAACGAAACAAAAGCTGCACATCAGAATGTAACAAAATGAAACATGGCTAAGCTTTCCCTGGTTTTACTCACAAGAAAGTGAGTGAAGCACGGGGCTTTTCTTATTCTGCTGTTTGCTAGAGGAGCTGTCAAGTCTTCCACAGCTCTCTGTATTGCTAGATGTGTTTGTGACTCCTGCATTTTCCACCAGCGAATATGAACTTCCCAGTCGCAGCACTGATTTCTTTAAACCGGACTGATTCAGCGAGGAAAGGCTGCCTGAATGCAGCACAGTCTCACACAGTTTGTTGTGTGTGAGCGTGCACGCGTGTGTAGCTGACACAAAAGAGTGATGTTGGAAGCCAAAGTGCTCCCATACACCAGACCTTAAAGATTTGGGAGAATCTTCCATCACCTGCTTGCTGCTAACTGTAGCCAGTGGTGCTTTTCCCAAGCTAATTTGCCAGTATGCTAATGGATTGGCTCAGGAAAAACAGTGCAGCTTAGGAGAAGTGTTTTCGAAAACCCCTGTAGCCTTGTCTTATGGAAGATTACCTTTTCAGAAAAGGAAGTTACCTTTTCAGAGATGTGAGCGTGAGTTTGATTAAGTAATGTTTATTAAAGGTTTATTACACTGCCCATAATATAAGAACTGTTTTATTAGGAGTATCTGACTTCATTATGTAACCTGTTGAATGTACTGTTCGATATATGAACAACACAATCAGCAGGTCGATGCAGACGTCGATGTAGACGTATTGAATCGAGAGCCTCGTATCGAATGATACAATACACCTTATTGTTACACTCCAAATATATCTAGTCAGTAAACATTATCTTTTCCTGATAATAATAAAACCGCTGGACCATTATATTTAAATTATTATTCCCCGTCAAAGACTGTAATCTATGAACCATTTGTAATAATGTTGTCTCATGAAGCACAGTCATATCAGCGATAATATCTTCACTGTATATATTCGAAACATTAAGCATTAGGTCTCTGTTATGTTTTTTTGTCATTTTCAACAGTTTAAAAGGTAATACATTAAATTTATTTACATGTTCAGTGTTGATACACGGCAGTGCATGTGCATTACTACACTAACGTTCTGTTCATATTGGGCATAAATTCAACACAAAATACAAACTGTTAATCACAACTGTGTGTATAACAATTAATCGTCAGCCAAATTTTATAGCAGGAACAGGGCTAGCCATGTCCGACTGACCATAAACAACCTGTCATTTACACTCAGTATTCAGAGTTCAGTTAAGCTCTAGTGAGGATTTAAAACTCACTAGACTTCAAAATCACTCTTTTTCTAAATGGATAACATAAATGAACTTAATGAGCTGTGAGCATAGCAGATGAATGCTCAGCTTATCTTTCATACGGTCATCAAGCTTTCTGTACACGTTACCAAAATAATGAAACGCAAAATATTAACAGCGTGATAAAACAGCCTACATCCTGTGCACACATTACGATTTCATGGCCTCGATTTAGTATTTTGTGGCTTTGTTAAATTGTATTCGTGTTTATATCCAGATTATACTGTCAAGTTCAAATCATTTATTAATTTCAAATGCACACAAATTAAATATTTTGAGACTTGTCATTTCATATAGGCCTAAATGACATTGTATATATATATATATATATATATATGTATATACATACACACAAATCAAGTTGTTGTAGTTGTTCAATTAAGATGAAATCCCGGTGTATAAAAGGAGAATGGGTCGGTCTTTTTTTGAGGATGAGAGCTAGCTTAAAGTTCCTTTTGCAACGGCATCAGGTCAATTTGAAAAAGCTTAGTCATGGTTTAGCCTCCGGCAGGAGCAGAGAATCTCTGTCGATTAGCAGTAACATAATTTTTTGTTTCAAAACATTTTCTTTTGACCTCACCTATATTGCGCTGGATGGACGACACTGAATTCACCTCCATACTTTCTCTCCATGTTTACACCTTTTACAGTGCCCTGATGCCGCTAGACACTAAATGCTAAATAATATTTTTAATTCTCCTAGACTTGAGTCAAAAGTATTTAAACTCCTTCCCAAGAGAAAAATCTTCTTTTTTTCGTCCGTTTAGTAGCCATCTTGTGCTTTCCGCTCTGTGAACTTGCCCTTTTTATGGAGTTTTGTGGGCCAAATGCAAATTAGCTGTGGTGCACACGTGCTGGTAATTTACAGGTGATTTCCATTTATCAATACACACACAGACACAAATATGAAAAACATCAGATTGTTTAGGAAACTTCCGTAAATCCAGCGTGAATTTTTAGTTCAGTTTGCCTTACACAAACATTACTCCAAGATTGATGAATGAGGCTCATTGTTGGTTTCAGTTGTTACATTTCAGGGAGGAAACATAATAAGTCAAACACAAATATAAAAAAAGACTAGCAGATCCCATGAAAAGCTGTTGCTATGATCTGCTGCTCCAAAGCCCCAGGCGCCATGTAGCCACACCACGCACCACGCAAAGCCATGCAGAGCATCAGGGGTGAAAAACCAGAAGCGAGTTAAGCAGAGATGTATCATGCACACAAGCCTGAAAGCAGAAGAGTCCATCACTCGAGCTCGAGTCTGTCAGCTTGCCGTCGTAACCAACATTCAGTAAGCATTCAATCATACCATCACCTGACTATACACTTTTAAAACAGTTTCTGTACATCCCTAATGAAAAAGCACATTTTTAATAAACATTCCTGTGCTACAGAGCAATGTTTGTGTAATTAACTAAAATGTTAAGTAGCTGTCTGCACGTGAGGTGAAATGCAAACCACTATCAATCTCCTTCCTGCATTATTGCTGTCACTGAAAAAGTCAGCACTGTCATACTTGCAGCCAGGCAGACCAAATAACCACAAACCTACATCTGAGAGAGAAAAATATTATTTGGTAAAGAAAGGAACCATTTATGAAAGCACAATCTCCCTGGAGTCTTAAACATCTCCTTCTCCTGCACTCTTACATCATAACTGTGAAACACGTCATAGCTGAAAACTTGTGAAAGAAAATGTTAATTACGGCCCTAAGGGCTTTTTAAGGTCTTTGGTGTTTTCTTATTTTGTGAGTCGACCAAACATTTATTATGAAAACAGAGCACTTTAAGAATATATATATCTGATGTGAATAGAATTGAGTTTCCTTTCTACTTGTACTTCTTTCACTTTGAAACTCAACTGAAAGAAAACTGAAATGTTATCTATGTTCATTAATCATTAATATTCCATCAGCCGTCAAGGTTCATTTGAAAACGCCTGTTAGAAACAATACACAGGAAAATGGTTCCCTTTAGTCACCGTACTGAATGAACTAAAGCACGTCAGATAGAGCTTGATGGACGACTATGTGACAAAGACACCTGTGTATCTATAAAGACAGAAATGGCCGTGACCGGTAGTGATAGTAGAAAGGAGGGCGAAAATCTAATATCTATCAATAGCTCGACAATAAAACTATTAGGGTTGAGCAATGCGTTATATCACAAGGTTTCACTGATGGCATAATAAGAATGATGTGGTACACAGGAGCTTATCCCCTCACAGCCCATTTATACCAGCCGTCCCTGAGAACCATCCCTGTCGTGTTAAGCTAAGAAAGGACAGGAAGTAATTTAGGAAGAGAAGACATTAAAAGGAAGTTGGTTCAAGGTTTGATGTGTGCGGAGTGGGGCGTGGGGAGGGTGTGTGAGTAATCCTCCTTCCTTATAATGGAAAAAAAGGCTGCGACATTATAAAAAGCAGCCTAATTTAGTTTATAAAAGACTTGAAGGGAATATAGAGTAATGTTAATAGCATCCATTGTGAGTGTCTGTGAACACAAACCAACTGGGTGGCAGTGAGAGCTGAGACTAAGGAAGCTACCAGATGCACTGCTGAAGCAAGAAATGATTATTATCATGCAGATCTTACACACATTTCCTCTAAGATCAAGGCTTCTGCAGTACATGTGATGAAGCAGTGCTTCACTGCGCGCCAATACACAGAAAAGACTTTATAAACTAATCAGCTGCATGTTTTACATCCATCAGCAAATAATCATGAGTGAGTGGCGAGCATACAGGCTTATGTCTTTGTAAATGTGGAGAACTGGTGAATAGGTAGTGTTTAGAGTGTGCAAAAATGCGTCATTACGGTAAATTGTGACTCCTGACAGCTCAGGTCTCAGGTGTCACTCACTCTAACCAGCAACACTGACACGCAGAAACGCTATACCGATGCGATTAAATGCAAGTTGGTTTAGCATGAACAAAAAAAGAAAAAAGCTCTTTATGAGCTCTTTAAGCTCATAAAGGATTAAGCCATATTTCCAGATTTTTGAGTCGACTTTACCCTTGAGACGGTGAGGTCCGTCATAAGCTGCTCGAAGGCCCGCGTCTCCTCCGCTTGTTTCTGGTTATGCAGCGCGATCTTCTCGCTGAACTTCCTCGGGTTAGAGGAGCTACTCGAGCCCGGGGATCCGGACATTATGAGGGCCGCAAGAGTTTAGAGACCGACTTCACAGCAAAAAACAAATGTCCACTGGCTATGTGCTTGCGGTTAAATCTCAAATATGTTTCAGCTGTCCTCCCATGGTTGACATTCCTGTAAACTCGAGATGCAAATCATTTTTGAAGAAAAAAAAAAAATGTCGGAAAGTCGGAGACGTCAGCTGTCAAACTCAGTCGGGAAAAAAAAAAACTTGTTAAATGTCTCAACTAAGAAGATAATATTATTCTCATATGTAAAGGCGTGAAATAGGCGTGAAAATAAACAATATTATATTATGAGAAATTCCAAATTAATAACTCAGTATATAACTTTTTTACCAAGTGCCCTGATTCGTTAGCCGGTTTAGCCGCGCTAGCTACACCACCCTAGCTTGGTAGCTAACGCTGGCTCGTACCTGCATCATTTCCTCCATTGAGCGCTGTTTGCAGCTGTCAAAATTATTTTGAAATATATACCTAGGAACGTGTATTTATGATTTGGTAATAAATGGCAGGCAATAATAACGCAATTATTTTATCTGACACTTCGCTAAGCTTAGCTCAATAGCAACTTTTCTAGCTCGCAAGCTAAGCCTTAGCTAGTTAGCTAAATAGCCAAAGTAGCTAACTACATTTAGTTCAACTTGACAACTACAAATTGACAATTCAGCTAAACTGTCCAGGTAGTTAAATTGTCAACAGTGTGTCTTGGACAAATTGTTTGTGGAATCAAATGCTTTCGCGTCACTCTGTTTAACTGTTCAGCTAGCTTTCTTGCTAGCCTGCTAATTTAGCCAAGAGTCTGAAGCCCCGCAAAGCTAACAGCTAATAAACCCGCGCCGAAGCAGCAGTCAATTATCACAATTCAACTCCTTCCTTCTTGTAGATGTCGAAGTTATTACGCAAGTAACTCAAAGGATTGTAGCCACCGAGACACAGCACTATACTGACCACAAACTAGCAAAAACAAACAAAAAGTTTGTTTTTGTTTTCGTGCATTGGCAATTGTAAACTTTTCCACAATTTCAACAAGTGGTCTGAGCAGCGTAGTGGAGCTAAGCCTTCATACGCATTCACAACTGATCAAATCAACAAACCCAAACTTGACCTGGCTGCTGAATTCAGTACAACACTCTCATCACTGACTTTACAGACACTGAATCTGCTCCTACACTCCGATCGATCGTCGCTGTCATCCGACAGTGAGAAAAAAAAAAACACTCAAGTGTCAGTTGTGTCAGATTGTCAAATCCTGGTCATCTGAAAAAGTCTCCTCGATCATGACCGACATGTTCACATCCACCTCTCCACATCCATCTGGACTGTAATTTAGCTGATGCAGGATCCTCTTGCACAACGCGCTTGTTTGGTTTTACTCCGATGCCCTAATCGCCGAGTGAAAACAGCAGGAAAAAATACACACAAGCTTGCTTCAAAACTGTACGTCAATTTTTTAAAACTTTGTCCACAAGACGGCAGTGGAGTTTCCTTAAAGGGACAGTAGCGCCTAATAGTGATGAGTCGTTCTGGAAAAGAGTCGAATCATTGAGAGTCGACTCCCTGCTCTCTCATTCAGTCCTGCTAGTGCGTTGTAAGAACTGGTATGTCCTGAAAATTCATTTAGGATTAAAGGATTATAGGATTTAGAAATAAAGGAGGCACCAGCTAGAATGAAATGTGAAAATCGTTCAAAATTGTTTGTTTGGAAGCAAAACTGCATGAAGAGAAAAGTACAGCCGGCTCTCCACATCCACAGGTTTAATGTTCGCGGATTTGATTATTTGTGAGTTTGCCATCAGTAATTAAATGGGATTTTTTTTGGAGTTTTGCAAAGTTTAGTAAGTCATAAATGAATAAAATCAGGAGCAGACCTAGCACTAGACAAAGGTAGGTAACTGTCTTGGGGCCCCAGAACCCAAGGGCCCCTAAAAATGCAAATTATATTTATTTTTAATTATTAATGCTAAATAATGTATGCTGGAAATTTAAATATTGATTCATATCACTGTTATTTCAGCAGAGTCAATGCAAGCCCCTTCCCCCAACCCCGCAATCTAATAGGGCCCCATTCCTATATTTTGCCTAGGACCTCTAAATCACTAAATCCGCCCTGCATAAAATATATGTATTATTAATCTACTTATCATTTACTACCATAAATAAATACACAAATTTATTATAAAATGTTGTAAAACAGTTCAGTGCACTAAAGAACTGTGCACTATGCACTCTGTTTGGGGACGCCACACTCTTTGTCTCGGTACTAGCCAGCCCCACTCACCTGTTTTGTCTCTCAGTGTGCGGTGTATCTCGCGTTTCTCTCAACCTTTTGCATCTTTAAAGTGCAGTAAAATATCGACTGTAATCATGGGTTATAAACATTAATAATGTTACTGCTACCTAAATACTGTACATGTACTGCATTACATACTGTACATGTACTGTATTGCCTCTCTCTCATTCTCTCTCTTTGTCTGTTATCCTACATTGTTGATACTTTATAAAACATACTGTTGTAGTACAGTGTATTGTTTTCTTTGTTTGTGTGTTAAATATGGGGCCTAGAGATATTCGCAGTTTTTTCATATTCGCAGGGGTCCTGCGCCCCTAACCCCCACGACTGTAGTTCCTTTGTTTCAACAGATATCTCCAGGCATTGAAGAGTTCCTTGCCGAATGCCAAACTGTTGCCACAAAAATGGAAGCATACCATTGTCTGAAATGTCTTTGCATGCTTTAGCATTAACAATACCCTTTACTCAAACTACCCTTTGCAGGCCTTAACAGAATAACCATTATCTCTCCTGCACCAATCTTTACTGCTGGCACTTTGCATCCCGGTATGTAGTGTTTCCTGGCATCTTCCTAACCCAGATTCATCCAACAGACTGCCAGATAGTGAAGCCTGATTCACAGAACATGTTTCGCTTGCTCCAGAGTCCAGTAGTGATGTGCTTTGCACCACTCCAGCTGAAGTTTTGCATTGTGCATAAGCTTGTGTGCAGCTGCTCAGCCATGGAAACCCATTTCTTTAAGCTGATGTTGCTTCCCCAGGCAGTTTGGAACTCTGTAGTGAACAATGAAACAGAGGATATGTGATAGGCTTCAGCACTCAGCACGTTCACAATAATAGCACTTAGTACCACTTACGCTTGTTCGGGACAGATCTAGCAGGGCAGAAATTTTCATGAGCTGACTTGTGGCAAAGGTGGCATCTTATTACAGTGCCATGTTTAAAGTCACTGAGTTCTTCAGTGCAACCCATTCTACTGCCAGTGTATGTCTGTTTTCGCTTGATTTTATGCACCTGGTAACAATGGGTATGGCTGAAACACCTGTACTTAATAATCAGGAGGGGTGTCCACATACATCTGGTCATATAGTGATTCTAAAGCAGCGGTGTCCAATCTTATCAGTGTGGGTGCAGGTTTTCATTCCAGTCAAACAGGAGCACCTGATTCCACCTATTAATCACTTGATATTGGCTTTCAGTAGACTCAGGTGTGGTTTCTGCTTGGTTGGAATGAAAACTTGCACCCGCACCGGCCCGTTCCGGATAAGATTGGACACCCCTGATACTAGTTTCCATTTAAGATATCAATCATTTTTAGTAGCCTTTTTTTGTCAGGATTAACTAGGCAGGTCCAGAGGGTGAGAGGAGCCATAACATTAGAAGTGTGTCAGGATCTGGCACTAGAATCACATCAGGCAGCACTAGTGCACATACAGTCAGGTCCATGAATATTACGATTTTCGTAATTTTGCCTCTGTACACCACCACAATGGATGACTTTCCTCCCTTGAGGTGCTTTGCCCGTCCCTTACTGTAGCCGTTTTCAGTTGCTGCTTGTTTGTCGGTCTGACTCGTCCATTTAAGAGCATTCTGTTTCCAAGTTCTTGGGTTGCTTTCGCTGTACATTTGGGGTCATTATCCATCTGTACTGTGAAGTGCTGTCCTATCAGTTTTGCAGCATTCGACTGAATCCGAACAGAAAGTATAGCTCTATACACTTCAGAATTCATCCTGCTACTTCTATCACCAGTCACATCATCAATAAATACCAGTGACCCAGTTCCACTGGCAGCCATACATGCCCATGCCATAACACTGCCTCCATCTATTTGACAGATGATGTGGTATGCTTTGGATTATGAGCCCTGCCTTTCCTTCTCCATACTCTTCACTTCCCATTATTCTGGTACAAGTTAATCTTGCATCAGAACTGGTCTGGCCTTCATGTTCTTGAGTGTTACCAGTGGTTTGCATCTTAAGGTTAACATTCATGAAGGCGTCTCGATTGTAGACTTTGACAAGGATACTCCTACCTCCTCGAAAGAGTTTTCTTGACTAGATGTTGTGAAGGAGTTTTTGTTCAACAAGGAAAGAATTCTGTAATCATCCACTTTAGTTGTCTTCCATGGTCTTCCAGGCCTTTTGGTGTTGCATTCCTCTTTTTTAAGAATGAACCAAATTGTTGATTTGGCCACTCCTAAAGTTTCTGCTATCTCTCTAGGTCTGTTTTGTTTTTTCAGCCTAATGATGGCCTCTTTCCCCTAATGATGATACCTCTTTGGACCGCATATTGAGAGTTCCCATGAACAGCTACCAAATGCAAATTCAACTCCAGACCTCTTACCTCCTTAATTTGTCATGAAATAAAGAGGAAACAGGCCACACCTGGCCATGAAACTGCTTATCAGTCAGTTGTTCAATTACTTTTGAGCCTGTGAAAATGGAGGTACTATGTAAAAAAAAAATGGCTGTAATTCCCAAACGATTAATACAAAATGCACGTTAAACCCCTTGAATTAAAGCTGAAAGTCTACACTTCAATCACATCTTGATTGATTCATTTCAAATTTATTCTGGTGGTGTACAGAGGCAAAATTATGAAAATTGTGTCACGGTCCAAATACTTATGGACCAGTGAGAAGATTAAGTCAATTTTTGGTTCAAGAAAAATCAACAATCTGATTTGTTAGCCATACTGAAATGGAAATTATTTAGATTCGAAAGTTGCAAGTGTTCTATTAAATATGGTAAAATGCCTGAGAGAGATCTTGTAACAAGTGCCAATGCTAGGATTAGTTTTATATTGAAAAATCAATGGGGCTTCCTCAGTGATTGGTGTTTGGAGGAAAAACAAAATAACACATATTTTGTAACTGTTGAGAATGTATAGTATATACTTCTGATGAGAATGTTAGTTTCTCTCTTATGTGTATGAATTCTACCAGAAATTGTACAGCTCTTGTTTTGAGGTTGCTTCAGTTAGTGACTTTTTTTTTGTTGTTGACAGTATTGATTTAGACTCACCATCCACTTTAATAGACGCACATGTACTCCTGCTCATTCATACAGTTATCCAATCAGCCAATCATGTGGCAGCAGCACAATGCATAAAACCATGCGGATACATAACAAGAGCTTCAGATAATGTTCACCTCAAATGTCAGAATATGATCTCAGTGACTGAATGTGGTATGGTTGTTGGTGCCAGAGGCAGGTTTGAGTATTTCCAAAACTGCTGATCTCCTGTGATTTTCATGCACAACAGTCTCTACACAGAATAGTGCGAAAAAACAAAAGAACATCAGTGAACATCAGTTCTGCAGGTAGAATATGCCTTGTTGATGAGAAGTCAGAGGAGAATGGCCAGACTTGTTCGAGCTGAGAGAAAGGCTACAGTAACTCAAATAACCACTCTTTACAACCGTGGTGAGCAGAAAAGCATCTCAGAAAGCACAGCACGGCAAACCTTAAGGATGGATTTCAACAACAGAGGACCATATTGGGTTCCACTCCTGTCAGCCAAGGTACATCATCATCTGGTCTTTTTTGGTATTCGTCCCTTCAAGTACAGTTCATGAGACTTGTAGGATTGATTCCATGGTGCACTGAAGCTGTTTTGGAGAGCTGTGCTTTCCCAAGACACTTTATGTTGTTGTTTTTTATTTGCCACCTGATTGTATATTTAACAGATTAGACAGAACCTACAAAATAGTAATGGCAATGAACCCAAGAAACAAATAAAGAGATGACAAAGGTCCAAATTATTTTACTCATTTATTTTCCAGCTGTTCTTTGATTGTCCTATTTATTGTCTTTATTTTTTATTGCTTCCTGGGCTATTCAGCACCAGCATTTTATTTTATTTATTTATTTTTGGCAAAATCGCACTATACTGGTAGGTAAATACTTAAAATTAATGTTTTACACATTTATATGAAATCAGCCTTTCAAGTGCTATTCAATCTGATTGTATACAATAAAACAGAAAGGGCAAAACACAATGATAATGAAATATTGAAATACCAGCCTACCATGACACCATGCAGATAGATGTAGTAGTCCGACGCCACACTATAGTTCAGTCACCATAAACAGAACCAAAACAGAAAGAAAACATCTGAATTGTTTGTATTTTCTCAGTTGGTTGGGTGAGGAAAGGAAAGGTGAGCTGATTTAAATGATTATGTAGCATTTATGTCTATATCCATAGTCCCTTTTATTTCCCACAGAAACTGTAGTTCGTTTCAAATATAGGGGAAGAAGTGTTGAAAAAGACCCTGACACCATGTTCTGCCTTTGGCTGTCATACTTCAGTAGGAATAAGAGCCCTGTTAAGATTGCTAATATATGAGCACTTTATACCCAACAGTTTATTCAAGTTAAGGCAGTATAAAAAACAAATTTAGAAAAAAAAAGAATGCTAAGAAACAAAAAAGGACATAAACCTAAAATTCATACAGCATCTGATAGCTGGGAGGGGATAGATAGATATCTTTTCCAATAAATTACAATTTGTGACAAGATAATACAATCCAGGTTTAAATTCCAAAACTCTGAGTAAGGCAGATGACGAGCATTGCTGTGATAAATATCATTTTGGCTGCATACTTCCTATATGACATAATAAGGCATACTCAGAAACATGCTCTGTCCTCCCGAGGAACAAAATTTAAAGGTAGCAAAAAAAAAACAAACACATCATTCTCTTTACATATTACAGGTATTCAAAGCTTGTGCAAGCACAATTTTCTGCAGAGCAAGTCTAACTAATGCAGATACATTTTACCATTGACCATTTCAAAACAATGAAAAACATTTCTAGGCATTGAAGAATGGTACTCTCATTTCAACTGACACATTTCTTGAGAGAGAGGAATATTCAGAGTAGTGCAGGTGGATAACAGGACCGCAGGGGCAGGTATCATCTGCTATGGGCATAGTTTTGTATGTAACAGTCTATAAAGCCCTTCCCTTCTTTTATTTGCCATAGAATTTCTTATTAAGCAGGAAAATGAGCAGGTTGACGTTGACAGTGGCTCGGTCAAAAAGCTTCATGACGGCCACGCCCTCATACTGTAACTGCAGAAGATCCTGCGAATCAAAGTAGCATAAATGCATGTTACACCAGCAATGCTGATTCTAATATTTTAAACGAAAAAGCATGTAAAAAGGGATATAAAAGCATAAGCTATACTTGGTATTGTAACGTTAGCATCTCACAAGACAAAGGTCTAAGTTGAATGAATAAATAAATAAAAAAAACAAACAAATAACACAAAAGAAAAGAAAAAGAATAACCTGGTATTCTAACACTGGTGTCTCTCAGAGACAAACATCAAAACAAAACAGCATGCTGGATGTAAAATGGATATAAATGTATAATATATATCTGGTATTCTAAAATCACAAAAAGGTCTAAATATAATATAATAAAATAATATAATGTAAAATTAAAAAAAATGAAACAAACAAACAAAAATAAAGTAAAACAGAACAGTATACAGGATATAAAAGGGACTTTAAAGAATAAGCTTTACCTGGTATTCTAACATTAGCGTCTCCAAATGGACTCCCATGAACTTGGCTTTTATATCAAACACTCCCACAACCTCAGATGGAGAAATCTCAAAAATGACATTCTTGAACCTGTGAAATGTGGAAAAAAGGAAATATGATGCATATTGTGAACTGTGTCACATGTTTAGTATATTATATATATATATTTGTAAAATCAGGTGAAGACTCACTGATTGGTTTGCAGATCCTCGATCTCGATCAGCACTCCCTTCTCATGCAGACGTGCTGCCGTGTATTTCTGTGAAGCCTGCTTGCTCTTCTTAGTCTTGTTTTCTCCAGGCTTCTTTGACACTCTGAGTAGAAATAAAGACAGTCCATAAGCTCTGAAGAGCAAAAGCCAGCCCTCTTTGGCTATTTTCATGTTACAGTGACATTACCCTTGTCACTGGACAGATGAAATTCACTTACTTGCCCTTGCTGGCTAGATTGTCCATGCAGGTCTTGATGTACTGGTTGTAGTAGTCGATTTGTACGTTGTAGAAACTGGTCTTTGTGTTAAGGGCGGTGTTGGTCTGCTGAAGCTTCACCAACTCGGCCTTCCTTCTCTGTCGATACCTCCTCTGATTTCTAATATCCTGCACAAATAACACAGTTTTTACATTTACATTATGTATAATGTTATATTACAGGCATATTATGGAATCAAATGATTGTGTATTTATTACTTTTACATGCATGGCATCTCTGTTGGACTGACCCTCTCCCCTTTTCAGACTTCCAATTATATATATGTTAGGAGATGAGAAGCTAAAACTTGTTCTAGATTACGGTTAAAATGCATTCAAATTTTAATTACTTAAAAGGTTTAGTATTTAAATGCATTGTAATATTAACCTGCACATAATACATATTATACACAAATAGAATTAACATTACTACGCATTTCTGTCAAATCAATGAAAATTCTGTCCCTTTTTAATGTGCAAAGAAACTCATAAAGAGGAAATATCTTAATTTTGTAAACTTAAATTTTCCAGATTTGATTTATTTTTACTTTATTTACCCATAATAATGTTTTCCTGTTGCTGATATTTAGCAGATTTCTTATACAGTCTAGAATCCACTTTTTTTTCCATATTTATGCCCCTCAGCATTTAAACCATTAAGCTGATGGTTTCCTATTAACGATATAAGCTCACTACATAGGGAGTCACAAAATGGCTTTGTAACCTACAGTACATAGTGCAATACGGTATATGCCCAGTGTTCATCCAAAGAGTAAGCTCATAAGGTATTTTTAAAACCTACTTTTTTTTTATTTCATTGTGAAATGTACACTTTATTTGAAAAATGTTCAAAATTAAGGTGAAAAACATTCAAAATTCAGACCCCTGAATAAATTTAGCAAATAGGGTCATTTGATTAAAAAAAATGAGGAATAATTGTTTCTATATATGATGTAGAAACACTTATTCCTAATTCTTCTAATGTTTCTATATATAATGTAGAACAATAGATCTTAATTGACTTGAATTTTTTAAAACCACAGGTTCAAAAGTAAGCCTCAGTTCTTAAAAACACTACGCAGATCCGATATGGTACCTTAGCAATGTCATTGATAAGATCCTGGTATCGGTTCTCTGGTTGTACTTTCCCCAGCTCTGCCAGCCTCTGCAGGTTGCTCTTAATCTTGTCCTTTTTGCCTTGCAGTGTGAGACTGTCATCCACCACCGGTTTGGCCTGCTTCATCTTTTCCGGTGTCTTGGCGTCACGGATGGCTCGTCGCTGCATTGCCCGCTGATACTCCACCTCCTGTATACCACACAAATCAATAACAAGGCATCAATGAACATATCTAGCTGGTTGTCTCTGTAGCATAACCATACATTTCCTTTCCGGTGTTTACCTGCTCCTGGGTTGCTGCAGTGTCCAGGATTTCGGATAGCGTTTCTCCTGGTTGGAATCGGATCACATCAACAATGAGCCTCTTGGTGCTGAAAAGAAAATGATTTGAGAGTTCTGAATTCTGAAATATAGCTCTTAATCTGAAATAAACTTCAAACAATGTCTGGAGTAGGACATACTTCAGAAGGAGGGTCTTGGCATCGGTTTCAGCATTGGCTTCACCAGGGACATCAAATTTGTTGGTAAGGGTGAGAGAGACTTCCGTCTTGCCCATCATTTCCTTGTTGGGGTCATCAGGCGGCAGTGGATTCTCTCCTGCAAGTGAAAAATCCCAGCTAAAGTAAACCGCCGTTCAGTTACTATATTTTCTACTTTTGCTCAGTGACTCACCTATCAGAGACTCGATGGTTGGCACCTCTCCCAAATCTTCCAGCAGCTCATGAATGGGATCATTGTGCTCGGGAGCAATGGCGTCCTGGTGATCTAGTAAGAGCTGTGAGATGAGGAGAAAAAAATATCCAATGAGTCATGAAAATAGATCCTACGGGCAGGTACGAGTGTGACTGCGCAGACACGGACCGTGTGTGTATTGATGATCTCGCCGATTGAGATATAAATAACGGGTTTGGCCACAGTGATCAGGTCCGAGTACTGATCCACGTTAAATTTATCCTCCAGTGATGGGACGTCACAAGCTGCCAAGAAGAAACGTCTGAGGGGAAGAGAAGAAAGAGGACATAAGAGCAAGCAGAGTAAAGGAAGATATAGCAACAGAAACATAACAAATGAGGCTGTATCTGTAGCTGCAACACTTATTCTAAGACTATGGCAGGCATTGTCAACTGCTGGACAGGGGCAATGAAAAGCATGGGTTAAATTACACATGGGGTAAATTATGTACCTGAATTTCTGGTAGGAGTTGGTAAGGTACTCGTTGATGGGGTTAAGATGGGCATTGTCGCCGAGAAACATCTTGTTTGAGGCAGCGTGTTGCAGCATTTTGGCGATGGAGCCCAGGTTTCGCCGCTGATCAGTGGTCAGCTGACCTCCAGCTGACATGTCAATGATGTCAAAGGCATCAGGAGCCACAATGGCAGGATTCATATAGCGATAGTACAGCAGGTTTCCAACAATCTGAAATCAGACGTACACAATCAGACTGACTGGCAATGCTGTCTTAGCTGCAACGCAGCTGGTGTAAGGAAACACAATGAAGGTTTGCATTGTTTCCATGATTCAGCAGGACAGAGCAGAAAACAAGGCAGGGAGCGTGAAGGAAAGAGATGGCAGTGTGGCTCACCTGGTGTGCGCAGGAACGGAGAAGCAGAAGTCTCAAGAGAGGAGCGAAGGCAAGGGCAAAGAGGGCAGCTGGAGCCAGAAGAGACGGCGGGCAGAAAGACAGAGAGATAGAGGCAGCACTCAGCATTCAGAAAAGTGAGGCCACAGAAGCACCACAGCTGAGGTCTTCTTAAGCACAGGTTCCAAAAGGATAATTAAATAATATGTAATTCAGTATAGTGATGGGCAGAAGTAGTCAAGTAATCTAGTACTTGATATATAAACACTTGCTCGACTAGCAAAATGCTACAAAAATTGGGCTGACAAACAAAAAGACAAGAAAAAAGAAAAAAAAAAAGACAGGTCTTTCTGTCCATGTTAAAATGTGAATTCATGGCGTACTGGTGTCACGTGCCCACCTCAGCACGACACCGCAAGTAATGCAGTAATGAAGATGATTGACCCAAATGACGTCAAGTGTCCAATACTTTAATCTTAATGAAAATAGAGAGAATGCTAAGTGCAAACTGACAATGATAACGTGAATCTCAAATGGCGCTCTATAACAGTGCCTACGATGCCATTATGTTTTACTCTATGGTTACGTTCATCATGTTGAAGCAGCACAAATCTGATTTTCTGCCTTTAGGTGACACGTCAGATTTTTTTTTTAGGACTGCGTGCACGCCAAAGTCCGATTTTTTCAAATCATGTTGCTTTTTCCCAGTGCACATGTGCATATCACTGTCATCGTCAAGTTTCAGCAGTACGACATATCAACAATGGAGAACAGTGACAGCAGTGATTATATTCAGGGGAAGGATGGGGAAATCGAGCCAAGTAAAAGGAACCTATTGAAACTGAGTAACATAGTCAGACAATTGCACAAGAAAATGATATGTGCATGCAGGGTGTTTTGGAGAACAGGTGCAATCAAACTAAAGGCAGAGATGGATCACTTGTGATAAACGTGAACCGTCAAGATAGACAAATCCAAGAAAAAAACGATCAGAATTGTAATGTGAACGTAGCCCGAAGCAGACCCTGATTTAGGCTTAATCTGTAGCACAGATGGCTTCCCATTCACTATATGTGTATTGGAAGCATATTCGGCTTGGTTACGTTATATAAGATCTATCTATTAGCAACATTACTGTATAAAAACAAATAATCTGAAACATTAAAAAAAGTATGATATTGCCCCATTGACATTTTCGTTGCTTAAGTTTTTACCTTTTGTGGTTCATAAAACAAACATATACTGTGGTGCTACTTCTAATGTTTCTTCTGTCTGTGGTAGTAAAAAACTTATAAACTTAATTAATAATATTAGCTAATACTACATTTTTAATAAACTGATTTATTTACGGCCATGTAGTGTAACGAGGGAAATGTTCTCTTATTATTAGACCATCATGAACGAGTCAGACTGTTTATTTTAAATATGAAGTAGTCAAGGTTTTTTGTGTGTGTTTGTGTGGTTCAAGTACTCGACCACAAAATTACTTGAGATGCCCATCACTAGAAGTGATCAAATCCAGGCTTGTGTATACGAAAGGAAAACAGATCCAAGCCAGAAACTCTGTGGACTTTAAAAGAGAAACATGACCACCCAAGAAAATGAAGGAAACATGTGCACAGCAATCAAAACTTAGTGGTGATTTATAGAACGATTACGAGCACAAACCTTCAAAAGTTCATCCTCTGTGGCATCGGGGAACTTTTCATTAAGTGTATCCTTCAGCACTTTGGCAATGAAACGCATTCCGTAGCTGCAGATGAATAAAGTGAATCACAGTCAGAGAGAGTGTATCAGTAACACTGATGCTTCCACACTGAGCCTGAACAAACAGGCAGATCATATAACAGGCCTGCATTTGAATATTCAAATCCAAACACGCCAACGTATTTAAAGCTTAACTTACACTGGAAAACACACAAAAGCAGAGACACTGTAGATAAATATACACATATACTCAAAAAATCCACTTATCTCTCCGAGATGAATACTCACGGGATTTTGTCAACAGAAACTATGATGGCTGACAGGAATTTATCTGTCACTGTCCGCATGTTCTTAATGGAGGCTTCCAGGCGGTTTCGAACTTCTTCGTGGCTCATGGCTTGCTCTGGTGTGACATCATAAGGCAGCTTGCTGTACATGATGAAAGTTAAGTACATTTTAACTTTTGAAACTATCCAGCTTCTTATAAGCACAAAGTCTATATCTGTGGTGGAGTGGAAAAAACCCTTCATGTGGTTACTACATACAGAAAATACTACACACTGAAATATGTTTCTCTTTTGCATGTATCTAAACCAGAAGTAGTATATTAAGAAGTATATTATAAGCAGATATACACAATTTGGGCCAAACCCAGATTTTTTTTTTTTTTCGGAATTCATCAACAACAATATCAGAGGGGTTTTCAGATACATCTTCGATATATCTCTTGCATCGTTTCTACTGTATAGTAACAGCTAACACAGGGACTGGTATGGCACATGCTCCACATAATTCTAAGACTATTAATTAAAAAGTGATAACAGGAATTAAATTTGTTGATGTTCGACAACATTACACGTAACTATAAATAGACCGAAAGTGTCATTCGGTAATTAATAAAAATTTTAACTGTTGGAAAATTATTGTGGTATAGGAGGGATAAAATGCTTAAAGCCACATCACACCAGCCAGTCTTTGATTTCCTGTACATTGATTTGATTTACAGCACATCCCATTTTGTTTTATTCCATAACTGGTATCGGGTTTAATCAGTCCCTTAGTACCTTAGGTTATCAAATTGCAAATGTAAAACATAATAAAGCAATTCTAACCTGGCCTCTCCAGTCTGAGACTCCATCTGGTTCACCCAGGCCTTGTAAATATCCACTGGGTCAGTTTTGATGTTCAGCGTCTTGTCATCCATGATTTCTTTTACGACCGGAGACAGGATCTGCCTCAGAGCGTTCTGACCACGAGCTCCTCTGTTGAAGCTCACCACCATTTTGATGACAGTGGGGTTTCCAGTTACAATCTCCTGGATCTGGTCCACTTTTGATCTATTCAAATAGGTTGAGCATTACTCGTGACTAATCGAATGACTCAATGCTTAATGACACCAACTTCTACAATTACAGGTTTGATATTATAGCTGTTGAATCTTACTTAATTTCCTCTTGCAGTGCTGTTTTGAAGAGTTTGAGCAGCAGGTACTCTTCACGCTGGTTGGACGCATAGTTGTATAGTGTGAAAATCACAGAGTCCATGAATTTAGTGGACTTGTTCTGGGGCATCTGGAAGATCAGCTTGGCCAGGTAGGTGGGATTAGTCTGAGGAATGAATATAAACACAAAAGATATTTTCGTTTTTCAAAAAGTGGCAAACATCTTCTAAATAGCAGCACCTACTCAAGGCAGAACATACCTGCAGAAGGTAGAAAAGGTACTGATAGGCTTCTAGCTTGTCTCGCTTTTCTTTGCTGAGAGCCTTCAGGCCTCCCTTCTGCTTGTTCATCATCATGAGGTTGGACAGCTCGCCCTTGTTCTTCTTGGTGAGCTTCTTGCTGTGCGAGACGACCTCCTGAAGGGTGATCTTGTTCTTCACAAGAAGACCGATCTTGATGTCCATCAGGTTGAGGTCATTCTCCAGCTGCTGGTTGGAGCGGATGTTGGTGATCACCTCCTCCCTCAGACGCATCAGGTCCAACTCTTCCTGGAAGTCCTGGTCACTGTGGTCCAGCAGATGCACGAATTTACGCACAACCGCCATCGGAGGATCGTCTGCGTTGACTGTGTGAAAAGAGAGGACGTGAAACAAAGAAACACTGGAGTAATCTTAATATTACTGAAAAATAGAATGCACTGATCTAGGTATAAAGTCATATCTCAGAAAGAATCCTTATAGAGATGTGGTGCTTACTGAGTGTCTTGTAGTCATCTCTTGCTTTGTTGGCCCGGATAAAAGCCTGAATTTTCACCACTTCATTAATCTGAGATTTCAAAAGATATTTGAGGAAAATGGTTACAGTTCAAAATCATCACAGACCATATTTAGAGTTGAGCTGAGCACACGTAGCAAGGATTTAATACCAAAATTGCACACATCAGTATTCAGTCCTCAGACATAACTACAGACTTCAGCACTACCCAGACGTTACGCGAGCGTTACACACACGGGCTGGTTTGCTGAAAGGACGCGTCTCAGTTATGCATGTCTCTGACCGTGGACATTTTTCTTGTGCTATATCAGCTCTAGCGAGGAGCTGTAGTCGCACCACTGTCTGACAATGTCATGCTCAAATGTATGTTTTACAAGCTGAAATGTAGACGGTAAATACACACACAAAAAAGTGGGGCACGATATAAAAAAATTAAATGCAAACTAACAGGATGTGCTAGATCAAGTGCTAATTTATAAGCTTCAGAATAATGAATAATGTGAAATCCATATTGTTAAATTAAAAAATTGCAATGATTGTCATAATTACAACTAGGACTATGCATCCATGCATCCATATATTAGCAATATACCAGACTCCTATTAGATGTTTATTGTAACATCATGTATATTTATGATGTATTAGGCTTTTTTCTTTATCATTTTTAAACTGTGTGTTGCTTTTGTGTTACATCGTATTACATTTGACAGCAAAGAAAAAACTTATTTCTGCATTTTCTATCCCCGATTTTTTCAGGCTTAATGGCAGATGCTTGAGTTTAAAGGTGGCAGTCTACATAGTACTGAAAAGCCTTGTGCTTCTACTCAAGAAAAATCTGGCACACTTGAACTACACGCAGATAATGCGCGTAATTTGACTGGGGAGCCGAGACAATCGATTTAAGCATGTATGTAACCCATTTCTGAATATGCAGAACTTTCCCTGAGTAAACACTGATTTAACTGCCAACTCTGAATACAACCCAGTGAAGGAAAACAGCAATAAAAACAATAACAATGCAAACAGATGCTCGGTATCATTGTCAAATACAGATGCTGAGGAAATGGTTACTCACATGGTCTTTGAAATACTGTAGGCGATCTCTGTACTTTTTGCGAGCTTGATGCATCCTGACCATTGACTGGATCTGAGAGTATAAAAATAAGAGCACAAACATTAGCTCACTCTTGTAATCACTTTCATGATTGAACTAAATCAGTTTCCTTGAAAATCATTCAAAACTCTGTTACTGCTATTAACTGCAATCATACCTTAACAGCATCCCCTGTATGATCCTTCAAGTACTGCTTTCTTTCATTGAAGGCCTTTCTTTCTTTGTAACCCTTCCAGTGGGCCTGTCAATCACAAAGGACAAATCAATCCAGTGGCAAAGCAAATTCATGAACAGCATTGCTTAGATTCCATGCCAGTGCTAATGAGGCCTGCTATCTGGAGTCCAAGACTCACCTGGATGCGTTTGATGGCTGGATCCTGGGACTGCAGGAACTTGATACGTTCTTTCATGTTTCGTCTCACCAGGAAACCTCGGCAACGTGCTTGCAGTTTAGCTATCAGACTCTCATTAGCCAACCACAACTGCTCACGGTTGTAGGCTGCAGTCACTCCTGATACGACAGACTAGACAGGAACAGAGACAAGAATCAGTTAATGAATATGGTAATGAAATCTGAAAAGAGCTGCAGTATAAATAATGGTGAGACAGCTACCACATATCACATCCAAATGACTATAAATTATATCACATTGAATCACTGCCTAGATATTTTTATATTTATATTCACCTGGATCTCATCTTTGTTCAGGTGGGTATTGTTCTGCATAAATCCTGCAGGCTCGTCCCATGTGCCCTCTCCAGTCTTCAGGTTGTAGTAGTAGTTGTAGCCTCCCTTTACCCAGTGCTGCATCCACTCACTACCATTATCACCTAGGAAACACAGCCACTCGGATCACATCCACTCCAAACCAATGCAGCTAATCACCAGTACATGAGTGACGCACACTTTACACTCTTACCCTCCTTCTTTTTCTCGTTCTTGATCTTAGTCAGGTCATCCTGATATGTCTGGCCGCACTCTGGGGTCACGCCATACAGACTAGCTCCAGGTGTGCGCAGAGCTGCCAGCGTCTGGGTCGCATCCCCACTGTCTACTGCCTCATTAATGGCTTGGATTGCCTGAGAGACTGTCAGAGTGAGGCCATGTTAATGCCAAAAATAATGAAGGCGATAATGATGTAAGCTAGAAACTATGAATAGTCCTTTCTTACACTGCAGGGCCTCTTCAGTGTCTTTGTTAGCTTGGAAGATGGCCTCCTGGATTTCATCCAGCCAGAGAACTGCTGATGGATCCTGAGTCTCCTAAACCGAGGAAACCATGCAGAGAGTCAAAATAAAAATGTGAAATGAATGAAATGATGCAATTTTTTCCAATTAATGGTAATAGATGGTAATAGATGCAACAGCATTCTAGCTTTTAGAGGAATCTAAGACTGTGCGTCGACTTTCTGAACGAACCATGGATGACAATATGTGTAACAGATTCAGCCTGAGTTGAAACCAAATAAAAACATCAGCAGAAAATGCCTTCTCTCTCTGACTGTGTGGATCTTTTAGCCACCAGGAGGCTCTGTTTCTTCGCAATGTCACACCAGCCCGCGGTTTTGTTCCCCCGCCCTTTTTACCAGCACACTGCACTGAGATTGGCTAGTAGTTCTTACACATTAGTAGCTCTCTGATTGGATAGTGAAAGTATTTATGAACCAGAGACTTTTTAGGCACAGTGAAGTCTTTCTCTGAATTCTTCTGGGGTTTATTTTCAGCTAAAGTGCACTCATGAGAGTCTAAAATGATTGGCTCATGTGGAGCTTAGCACAAAACTGATTTGCTGAAGTAGTGTGTTTCACTAATAATTTCTTTTTTTTTTGGTCAGCCTGACAAGATACACATAAAACACTTCTGTGATTACACTGTTACTGACAGCATATTTAATAAATATCTTTAGCTGAATTCACTCCTGTTCACTGGTAGTGAATCTATAATCTACTATTGAAATCTTTGCTACAATGGGATGAAGAGGAAGTGGGCGGGGCCCTCGTGGTTTCCGCCATGAGCAAATCTCTTTGCTGATTGGCTAACAGTGCAGGGCCCTCCCCACTGGCCTCACAGTGCTGGGGGTTCAACTGAACTTGAGGGTGTGGTGGAAAGCTGGTAAACCACTGGGGAATAGAAAAGTTTAGTGTTTTTGGAGCTCAAAACTGGGATTAGTTAAGCTCTTGCTGTTTTGTGATGTTAATACCTTTTAATTACACTGCATTTATTGTCTTATTATAATTCATCCTGAGGCTGTGCTTAAGTTTATTATTACATTTGATGACTGGATATCATATTATAACTAACTACAGTCACATATGTTTGCAAGGATTGTGCCTAGGGTGCTATTTGTACAATAACTCCACCAAACTTCTCTATCCAAGAGGGTGTAACAAAAAAATGATACAGACTGCCAATCACAATTAAGGAAGTGAAACAGGGTGGGGTAAAATAGCAGAGATTGTATTTCAGTCTCTTCAGGGCCTGTCACAGCATGAGATCATAACAATAAAGGGGGTTACTTTATTCCTGTGCTAAAGTCTATAAATATATTCCTATTACAGAATAACAACACTGTGACGTCCTTGCATAAATATGGAAATATGGACACCTAAATAAAGTGTTAACTCTCTCATAAGCAACTGAAAAAAGCAACAGATCATCTCAAAGTGCACCAATCTGGTTTCCACCTGCAGCAGCGTTTGAATAAAGCTCTTCACTCGCCTCAGCTGCACAGCACATGACTTTGCAGAAGTTAAAAAAAAAAAAAATCCAGTAGCTTCCTTCCATAACCACTTCCTATGTCACAAGAACATCTGGAGGGCTCGAGGTAAATATCACACCCAGGAATCTCCACTCAGAATAAGGTCAGAGCTTAAAAATGCACAGTCCAATTCTGCCAGTGTGGAGGAGCAGAGTTTTGTCCTTTTAAGGCAGCGACGCAGTCATCAGACTGTTATTTCCTACTGTTGTGAAAACCATCGCATAAAGGAAGACTTTGTTTTCATAGCCATTTTGAGTCCTGCATGATTCAGAAATTAGACCTAGCCACCATTAAGCCTTAAACACACACAAGATATAAATCAGAGTTGAAAAACATACAAAACTCTGCATCGGCATGGAAAATAAGCATGAACAGACTTTCCAACTGAGTTTACCAAAAAGTCAAGATGTCATAGACTCTAGATTGTGCAAACTACCAGTGACCATTCAGCAAGGTTGGAAAGTTTCTCATTACACCCACAGGCTGATGTCGTTCCCCTCACTCCTACATCTGCATGACGTTAGTTAAGCAGGCATGAGGATGCTGTGAACTCTACTGGCAAACATTTGCCATGTTCACAATTCTCACCTGCATGGACGGACTTTCACTTTCACTGAGTGACAACCTTACTGTGACTTCATGTGTAAACAGAGTGAAAGCTAACTATTTATAATGAAGAAAACCAGCTAGGGCTATTATTATATCTATACTGATGAACATTTTAATACTCTGATACTAGGGGATCCTTTCTCTGAGGGCGTCTCTGTGTAATAAAAGACTTTATTTAAAAAAAAAAAAAAAAAAAAAAGCAAAGCTTAGAATACGATGACTAAAAGTGAAGAGGGGGTGAAGGAGAGCATGAGAGAATGAGTGTGAATGATGTTATCTGTCTGAAGTCATGGGTTACTGAGTCATATGAAATGTGGAGTTAATGATAGAACAAACGCTTTACACAACCCCTTCTCTGAGAAGACTCAAAAAATCAAAATGGAATGAAATTAGGAGTGTGTTTACATGCACATCAATAATCACATCTGATCTCACTTGGCTTTAAACCAGTATATACTATTTTCATTACAATAGATCTGATAAAGTCACAGATTTTAGATCAATAATCAGGTTATTTAGTGCATGTGTACCGTTAATCTGATATATTTCATGTTCCTACATCAGTGCATGTGAGCAAATATAACCAGTTAGAGGATATAAAGCTGTGTTTAAATAAAAAAAGAAACAGGTCTATGGATACAACCATAAAACATCCATAATAAATAATAAGTGACTCGAGATCCATAATAAATAATAAGTGACTCGAGATCCATAATAAATAATAAGTGACTCGAGATCTGATGTGTTAGCAGCCAGTAACCTCAAGTCTATTTTGCTTTCAACCAAAAAGAAATTTGCAAAAGCAGACCACATGTTCATCTAAATGACATGAAGATTAATTGTGGAACTGTAAAAAGTAGGGAGAACTTTGGCTGGAGTTCTGGGTGGCTTCTCCTTTGCACTAGATATCCAGAGATACAGACTCGATGGTAAGGAGGAGATGGGGAGGTGTAGCTGTAGTTTATCAACAACTCAGCTACTTGATCAATAAACTT
The DNA here is from genome assembly GCF_027358585.1 of Pangasianodon hypophthalmus. Classification (NCBI taxonomy): domain Eukaryota; kingdom Metazoa; phylum Chordata; class Actinopteri; order Siluriformes; family Pangasiidae; genus Pangasianodon; species Pangasianodon hypophthalmus. The sequence goes on from NC_069734.1 coordinate 10,464,868, forward strand.
GTTATTTATATATACACATGCTAGCTCTAAGCTACTGGAAAATGTAATTAAACCAACAGGCTTTCTACTAAAATGGTCTTCTTTCCTCAATCCTTAAATAAAGTAAATGTTTTTTGGGCCAAACCAAACTAAAATAATTCTCACCTTATTTACAAAAGCAACAGCAATTTTCTTCATATTCACACATGCATGCTGATAACACATGCATGCAGCTGTTCATGGCACAGCTGATTTACATTTAGTCACACCCACAAAACTCCATAAAAGGTAAAGCTTACAGAGCTGAAAATAACAAAACGGCAACTAAACAGCAAAAGAGCACCTACTAAAGGTGGAGTGTGCTAAATCTTCCAGTAATGCAGCTCAGCCACTGTAGCGCACCAGCTACCATAAACACAAACTAATTCTTCCTCCTTTTATAAGGGGCCATTTCTTTTGTCCTAATCGAATATTGGTTTATGTACTAATTTATGGATTTATTTTGGACTGCTTCCTTACATGTAATTAATATGAATTGAGGTTCACAAAATGTTCATTAAATGTGAGTGTGTAATTGAAATAAATATACTGTTTAGACCTGACAGCATAGTCTGCATATAAAATTGCAGTAACTCGTCAATTATACAATTTAAAGTTGATCAATCAAGGTTCACGTTAGTGAACAAATGATTGGCTAATTCAAATGGTATCCTGCATGTACAGGAAAAACTAAGGACATACGTGAGCTTTCTCTCTCCGTGCCTCCAGGAGTTTGTCGAAATAATGCTGAGCTATTGATGGATCCACATCTGTCAGCTTGGCCGCCGGCTGCTGCAGGGCCTCCAGAGTCTTCTTTGCGTCTCCTTCATGGAGAGCCTCATTGATCAGACCAATAGCAACGATTCCTGAGGACATGACACATCAGAACATGACACATCAGGCTGTGAAAGATCAGGACTAATGATGTTACCTGATCCGCTCGTGGACTGTAGCTTATATGTGACTCACTCTCGTGCTCCTCCTGAATAGTGCTGTTGACCTGATCCACGCACGCCTGGATGTCATTCCACGTCAGATACTCGCTGCCTTCTTCTCGCGCTGCAGCCTTCAGGCGCATCAACTCGTCCATGTACCTGGATACAAAAACAAAAACCTGTATGAACAAAAACATGAAGACACGAACACACTGACCAGGCAAATACCCCAACTCCAAAAGATCAGAGTTTATCATTTTATATTCTATTATTCCTTCACTCTCTTGGTTGTACAAGTGTGACAAAAGTGTGTTCCTGACAATCCTATTTTAAGTCAGACTGAGTCAGAATGCTTGAATAAGAATTTGAGGAGAATGTACATGTGCTTGAAGGGCATGTCCTTGCTTAATTATTTACCCCCTTGAATTTTTATAGTGAAAACATTTTTATAGTGATACAACTTGGAACAGAAATGAACTTCTTCAGTTTTATACATCATGAATGTACACAAAATAGCCTATAATAACAAATCAGTATAGTTTGTAAAATAGTTTGTAAAAGATGTGACTGCATAAGCATTCACCCCCGTTGCTGTGAAACCTGGAAATTAGTGCACAAGGGGTAAATACTAATGCAAGGCACTGTGTAGTGCCAGTGATCATCAAACCAGCATTATACTACTGCAGATTCCCCGCATGTTTGTTGTGTACTTCCTCGGAAATGAATGCTACATGTCTGCAAGATGAGATACCAAAACAGGGAGCAGTGTAGAATTATCTGAATAAACTAACTTTGTTTCAGTTTGCACATTTGTGTACTATTTCTGATTTTCTTTGCGTATATTGTTTACATTATGTGCTTTTTTAACATCGAGTTCCATTCCAATGGCTAGTGCTAATCTTCTAGATTACAGCATAATAAATACAATTAATTATGTGGTCATATTTTTGCAATGTAAGACAACCCAGAAGTTTAGAAGAATAGCTCAAAGTTTCGAAGAGACTAACAGTAAGAGTTATATGAAATTTTTATGCCACTGTACAATAATGCATCAAATATAGGTACCAAAAATCACGGCCATGAAACTGCTAACATTTAACATACTGTATTTTGTCTCCGACCTGCCCCCTACTGGATATCGCTTCTTATCCTCCACAAGTATAAAGGATATGCAGGCGGATGTGTGAACAATGCATCAAGTATAACCTGGATAAGTGTCCAAACAACCCTTGTTTATTTATTTGTTTTGCCTGAAGCAGTGTTATGACAAGAAGGTGATGAATTTTTTAACACCACCATGACAAAGTCCTAATATTGTATATAATATATATATGGAAAATATAGCCATGGCTTTTACATGACGCTTGTAGATGTTGGGTCTCAGGTCTGTTCAAAACGGCAGGATTGGACAAGAGATTTCTGCGAGTACTGGACAATTGTGCTTGACATGTTAGGTATCTGTATTGCTTTATCAAGTAGGAGTAGTATCCTTTTTAAGCCACAAAGCAAAGTTGTGTAGCTCATAGTTGCACCCGTGCAAAAAAACTTGGTCTATTTGTGGTATGCGTATTTTTATTCAAACAAGAACTAATGCTCATGGCAGTATGGAGCATTCTCACTACTCAGTGTGTGCAATATCAAAATAGCACATATTTTCCATCTGACTGAGAACCCCCTCATGATTAAGCAGGAAATCGAATAAAATGTCACTGTTGTTGCTTGTAAGAATAAAATGCAGTGTTACTTTTCCGTAACATTGAAAACGAGGTGAGTGACCTTGAGAGAAAAAAAAGAAGCGTGGATGAATTTACAAAGAGGATTCATTTTCAGATCACAAATCCTCACAAAAAACAAATCAAATAAGAAATGCAGATTAATACTAGCATTCATGTTCTTAATGGTATAATACTATTAGGATTTAACCTAGATAATTTTTGAACAAGGAAGGCAGGCCAGGAATTACACGGTCTCTTATTTCACACTTAAAACAATTACGTGTTTATGAGAATATTTTTTATTTTTTAAATCGCAGTGCTACGTTTTATTTAATTTGTGCTTCAGTTTTTCCTACCTGTAGAAAATGAACCTGTTACTGAGTGATTTGTGCAGCAATCTGGCCGAGTGTCTCACCTCTGTGTATACTCTCCCTCCACATTGCTGAGGCCTGTAACAGGGCTGCTCAGCTGTTTCCACACAGCACCTCTGTCTCCCACATCCAGAGCCTCGTTTATCAGCACCACCGACGACAGCATCTCTACTGCAACCAGCAGTTCCGGGTGTGTGAGCGAGCCCTGAACAACCGGACACATACCTTAGTCAGGACAACAGAACTCAATCTTATTTTAAGCACGTGTGCATGCGTGTGTGTTCTGACCTCTGGGCTTTGCTGCTGCAGGCTGAAGAGTTCTCTCTGGTAGAGCTCGGCGGCTCTGGGATAGACGGTTGGGAGCTGAGCGTCTGGATTCATTAGCTCATTCACCGTGTCCTCAGCAACACCCTTCCTGATGGCAGCATTTATCCGCTCTACAGCCTGAAGCACTGCGAAAGACACATGTTCTGTCATTCTAAAATAAAACGGACTCAAATAAAGGCCTGGAATCAAATACAAAACACATCAATATTATAGTTTAGTCACGCAAAACTTAAAGACCATATTTTTTTGTCCAAAATTTCCCAATTAGATTTTCAAAATACTGTTTCAATTGATCGAAACCACTGCAGTGATAAAAATACACTTTGGGTTATCTGGACACTTAAATTACTTCTGCCAAAAAGGACACACTTCAGACACACAAAGACACATTTTTAAAAATTAGGGTGACTTGAAGTGCTGTGAAAAGGCAGTACACAAACAGAGAGAAAGATTCATACTTCTCTGATAGCCTTCTGCAACACTATTGGCTGCATCCACGCCGTTCTGCAGCTCTTCTTTGGTCAGTGACTCTCCTGGGGTGTTCTGGGTCAACAGCAACCAAAAGATCAGATTTATATATGTTAAGAAACAAGCACATAAACAGCTGAGCTCTATTTGTCCTCCATTACCTGCTCCTTAACGTCTCGGTCTGCCACCAGCTGTTTCAGGTACCAGCCTTTGTTCTTTGGCTTGAGGGACTGCAGACCCAACGCTGGGGATGAAAGCGCCTGGTAGAGCTTGTCCTCATCGCCACCGAATAGCGCCTGATCCACTGAAGTCAGGGAATTGGACACTGAAACAGAGCAGAGAAGGGTGTCAGGATGGATTGCTGATGTTAAGACAGCTAATATGTGCATAAAAGTACATTTGCAAGGAACTTACAGTTAACTTTGTTGATGTTGCCCTGAATTTCAGCCTGGGTGAGCAGCTCTTCATAGACATCCCTTTCTGCGTCCACGTTCTCCCCGATCTACAGTAGACACAGAGCTTACATCTCATGCAATGACAGGACCAGTGGTTTAAGAAGACTGTTACTTCCAGTTTATGTGATTGGTTGAGATTTGCCTCTCATACCCTCTTCCTGGAGTTGGCCACTTTCTCAGCTTTGGCCTGGAACAGCGTGTCTTGGTAGTGCTGGGCGGCGCTCTCGTCCAGATTAAGCAGCATGGCGTTGGGGTTCCTCATTGCTGCCATAGTGCCTGCAGGGTCTCCATGGTCAATGGCATCATTGATGGCAATCACTGCAGCGTGCACTGAGTCAAAGCAATACAACATCATGTTCACACTCTGTTCAACGTTTCTTAACTGAACGCTTTGTTAACTTCCTGGCATTACTTCATAAGATTTAGTCAGTGTGTGTCTTATACACACCCGCATATAAAAACCTTTTCAATACTCTTGGCAACAGAGCTGTGAATGTGTGGGAAAGCTCTAATGTTAAACCTTTACACAGTAATAATGACTCACCATTTTGAGAAAATGTTCTTATTATTCTGAGAAACTAAGGCCTACTTTTGCTAAACTTTCTCATTATTAGACTTAGTAAATGGTATTTTTCTTTCTTTAACTGGATGAAATGAGCTTCCACAAATTTAATACTTGCACGCAATCACTGTTCCTGAAATGACTTTCAGGCTTAGAAAAAGTGATGATAGTTCAAAAATATGAATCTATTTTTGACCATGATATTTTCTAATAATATACCCCAACATCTTTTCTATCATCTTCTGAACAGCTTTTGGATGCTCTCATTTGTAATATCTATCTCCACATTCTTCTTAAAATATCTGTTCTAACTTTGCCAGATTTTCTAACAGTGTCAGATGTCAAAGATAAGCCAAGCAGATATGTCATGAGGAATGGGAATACACTGCCTTCTTCAAGTCAGATCTGGGGACCAAGATCATCATGGCAAAACTCCAACATCATGCTTTTCTATTTCTCTGTAGATTTGGTCTTATATTTTGGGCTGCTGTTTTGCTGCTTGTAATTAAACGGTAAAATAAAGATCCATTATCTTTTCCTTCATTCAAAAACATGGGGGATGCAAACTTTTACAAACAACTGTATCTATACTTGATCATCATTAGACTGTAGAATATAAGTAGAATATGTAAATAAAGCTCACAAGCTGCCTCATCAACAGATAACTCGTTAGCCAGGATCCCGCCAATTTTGCTAAAAGCCGGCATCTGAATGTTGTACTTCTCCAGCTCGATCTTCATGTTGTTAATCTCCTCCTCTGAAAGACAGAGATTAGGTATACAGGGGTCAAACGTGATAGTACCAGACAAAACACAGGCAATATATGACCTATTTTTAACCACAAATTTTGTGTTTACAAAATGCCATGCATCATATGTGAGCTTCACTTGAAGCCATTTCCACCAGCAAGGTGCAGGTGCTGGTCTTGGGACAGGATTTAGTACTTTTGAACCGTTTTGGACTTTTCCACTAGGAAAGGAGTCTCGGTAGCAAAATGCTGCTGGTCTGAAACCAAGAACCTGCAGGTTGTTTATGGCCAAGACAACAATTTAAAACTCAAACTGCTGGCTGCCACCACAATTTGCTTAAAGATTCTTTACTAATGCTAATTTTTACTGGTTCCTTGAATGGCACCAACAGCAAAGCCTTGTTAGTGGAAAATGGGGCATGTAAACATATCAAATGTTTTTTCCTGGTAGTGAGGGCTGGACATTGTTCTCAGCATGTGTGTTAAATCATGATCCCCTGCCATGAGCTTGGCAGCCTAAGCAAGTTGGCTGAAATGACAGGAAAAGCCCGCACAATCGCTAATGGCTTATACACTCCCAAATTCCACAGGAGCTCTTGAGCCTTCCTGCTGCAGACAGAAAACAACTTCAGAGGCTGACTGAAGCACACTAGGGTCACTCACCTGTGAAGGCCACTTTGCCGTACAGGTCTGTGATCTGCGGGGCTAAGCCAAGCTTGAACAGGTAGAGGCTGTGAAGAAATGACAAAAGGCTGAATTACAGGAAGAGGTCTGTTTAATTCCTGTCAAGCACTTACAGAAATAAATCACTGTATACAGGACGCATGGCTTTCAACTTTTAACACCTTCTTACAAACTTGGTTGTGCAAAACGAGGTGCTGCATTCGTGTTCCACAGGGGACAGTTAAAAACAACTACAGCGAGATGCAGTTCTCTTCCAAACACAAACCCCCCTGCCTTTCAGCCCACAGCAGACCCTGGCCAACCTCTCGCCCCCGCTACACTGTGCAATTTCCGGCTTCTGCAAGGTAAGATTTATGGCCTGTGGGCTGTGTATCCACTCAGCACAGGACTGGAATGAACTGTTAAAACACTGTGCTTGCACCAGCTTTTCCACTGGAAACCGCTACTAAATGTACAACACGTACTAAACGTCTCCTGATCGGTGAAGCATGCATTCTAACAGCACATTCACACTGCAGCAACGTGAACATTTCCCTCGCCAAATGGTCCAATTTGGATCTACCGCTACCCCTAAATTTGTGGAATCTATTAGTGTGCAACATTTGCAGAGCAAAGTGGAATACCCAAAATGTTTTTTCTTTTCAATTTAATTACCTTTAGCTATCCCAGAAAGAACAACTATAAAACACATATCACTATAAAAGCTCTGCAACACACTAAACATATCAGATCTACACAATATAATCCACTGTGCCATTATTTAAATTACCTGCTAAAATTTGTCTTTTTTTACCCAAGCTACTAAAAATGGCCTGGAACATCTCTACACCTTTATCCTCACAAAAAAATGAGTTATGAAAATGCATGAATATTTCTTTTTTTCCCCCTCTCACCCTTCCAATTTTCCAGCCGACTAGTTTACAGTTTACTGAAATAAAGTTTACTGATATAAAGTCACTGAAATTTACTGAAGTTTACTGAAATAAAGTTATTTCAGTATTAGAGTCTTCACAGCGATTTATTTAATGGTAGAGAAACCTGTCATTAACCATAACAATGACATTTACTATCACTACCATTACATCTGTAAGCTAGCTAGCTATCTTAACATACAGATTCTATAGCTAAAGGTTTCTAAGTACTATGTTAATCTCTAATAATTGATATGTCAATATTCATAATGTCAATAAACTCAGTTTCCTTATTCATCAATTTCGTCTTTGTTGTATCTGTATGATCAAAATCATGTCTGACCACAGTGCATGTAAATCTGAGTGCAGTATATATACACTCACGAGTCACTTTAATAGTAATACCTGTACACCTGATAATTCATATAATTATCCAAACAGTCAAGAATGTAGCTACAGTGTGATGCATAAATTCATGCAGCTACAGGTGAAGCGCTTCAGTTAATGACAGATAATCAAGCATCAGAATGGGAAAAATGTGATCTGAGTGACTCTGATAATGACATGACTAATGGTGTCAGATGGGCTGCTTTAAGTATTTCAGAAGCTGTTGATCTCCTGGGATGCACAATTCATGCATTTCATGCACAACAGTATCTAGTTTACACAGAATGGTGCGAAAAACAAAACATATCCAGTTTGTGGCAGCTCTGAGGATGAACACACCTTATTGACGGGAGAGGTCTGAGTGTTCTAGTTTCCAGGAAGGCTATAGAAACTCAAATAACCACTCTTTACAACTGTGGTGAGCAGAAAAGCATCTCAGAATGCACAACACACCAAACCTTGAAGCAGCAGGGGTACAACAGCAACAGACCACAACAAGAGCAGGAATCTGAAGCTAAAGTGGGCACAGATTCAGCAAAACTGGATGGCTAAAATTTAGAAAAACCTCATGTGGTCTTTTCCTCAATCTTCAACTGTCCAGGCTTGGTGAACTTCCTACTGGATTTTTTTTGTTGTTTGCACCATTCTGTGTAAACTCTAGAGACTGTTGTGTGTGAAAATCCCAGCATCAAACCAGCCCATCTTGCACTATTATATGTCAAATCTATGCTTATTTCTATGTAAGTGATGAATAAGATAATGTGGTAATGAATTTCATAAGAATCCAAACTGAAGTGAATACACCCTGAGCCAAAATAAATTAAATAAATAAACACACATGGTAAATGGAATCAATGTGGGTCTGGAGTGGTGTGTGAGGAACATGTGGTGTACCTGAGTGCATGGATGCAGTAGATGCAGCGTGGCATGTTCTTCCTGTCGTAGATATCTGTAGTCTCAGGATAGAAAATCTGAGGAGGGGGAAGGGAGACAGGAGAGCCTGGGAGTGAGCACTTTAATGAGCTTACACTGAGAGCTCTCTATTGTCATGACACAAACACTGAGGTTTTAGGCAAGCTGTATCATGTTCTAGATGGCTCTGAGGGCTGATATTCATTCTGTGAAGGGATGTTAGTTACTGAACTGTGAATGGGAGCTTCACCTAAAACATTAATGTGACATCTGTAGTATAGACATATGCGTGAGATCTATGTTTGTACATATAGTTTACAATAGTGTACACATAGTGTACAATAGTGTATACATATATACATAGTCTACAATAGTGTATGTACGTATGTAGATATGTAACATTTGGAAATATAAATAAAAGGCAACGGCTGTGTAAAAGGACAATTAACACACACAAAACCAGAGTATGTGCTTGACTGGTGTGTTAGCTCAACCTCGATGAAGTGTGAAGCGAGTGTGCGATCACTTGGGCAAGACAGCTAACATTAGGGTCATCAGTTAGATTTGACATGGGGCCAAATTCTGAGCAAATACCGCTGGGGCCACCACCCTACACATACACGCGCGCGCCCCCCCCCCCCCACCCCCCCCCCAAATCACCTCAACACCTCACACATTTAAACACACTCCAACATTTGTACTACTAACTCCTTGACACTCATCCAATCAGTCAGTGCTTCATACACAATTGTCAAGCAATTCTTATTTAAGAAGGGAAATACAGAAAATTTTCTAAATAATAATGGATTTAAAAAAAGCACACCAACATTCAGAGATAGATTATTACATTATATTGGCTTTTATTTTATATTAAAACCAATGTTAGACCTGCTAGGTACTGGACTACATGTCGTGCATGTAATTTGATAGTCAGCCACAGAAAAACATGGCAGAAAAACAGAGCCTAATGTGACGCAGTAAAATGACGCTACTGCCTTTATATGTTTTGTTAAGGAAGCTTAAGAAGTAATATCCATTCAAACTAGTCTTACAAGTATGTTTTATATATAAAAAAAAACCTACTCGATATGTTTTACACTAAACTTCAGACTAAGTTGTTGTTGTCTAGTTAAAAACTGAAGTGTCAATAGTGCCTCCACATTTCAGTTCCAATTCCTCCTCACTTACATTCTTACTCATCACTGCTTTTCTGTTGTTTTGCTTAATAGCGCTCGTCTAATAGCTAATAACAGCAGTGTCTTTGGCGGTTCAGGTGTGAATGTTTTCACTCTGCAGTGTACACAAGCCCATACAAATCTGCGGTATCGCTCTTTGACAGTAGGACAATTTTCAATCATTTTTTTTAAAACAGATTTTAACATGACTGTAAAATGTGTTGGAGGATGGGACGCACTCGCAGGGAGCTATTTCAATATCTGGCTGGAGTACAAAACTACAGAATGAAACATCAAACACGGAACATAGCCGATTGACCATATTTGGGGTTAAGGGTTAGTTCTGTACATTTTATCTAATCAACACTGGTGTTTCAGGGCTTTTTGTACCTGTCCTTTAGTGTTATGGACAACATTATGATCGTTTGAGAGGTAGTCTCCCTTTAATTCACTTCCAGGACAATGCTAAAAAAATTTTGAAGATGTATAGCTAGACACAACTTTGTGCTTGTGTCTAGATTACATTGACCAATTCTAACACTAGAACCATACATGTCCCACTCCTGGAGCTTTGTCTTGCTCTACAGTAGTAGCTTTTTAGCTCATTAGCAGCGAACATGGTTCATCAGTGTGTTTTTGACTGTGTGTTTTCCCGCACACTATTCCCTTACTATCCCTTGGTTGAGAAAAAAGGTTGCAATTCATTAATTTTGAAGAGGTGGAATTTGTGCAAGGTGGTGGTTGTGTGACAGGTACTTCTCAGAGGAGTGTTTAAGCAACTTGGAGCTTTTAAATGCTGGAATATGTTGCTTCCTCAAACTCCGTGAGAACACAATCATATCTTTATACAATGTCTGGGTTTCTCCATCAGTAAAAGAATAATGCTGTCATTAATCTTTTTGCTGTTCTCTGTATTTAGCTAGCTTGCTAAGCTACCGTCAGGTTTGTTTAGATTCGGCAGTGTGGCATTTCTCGAACACTACTGGCTGTTGTGTAAGTCAGTTAAGCAGTTCAGCATGACGTCACTATGACTTACTGTTTCAGAAAGAAATGCGTAAATATACAGAATCAAATCACAGCTAAGAAGCTATTTCATTGGGTTGTTAAGCATTTCCCATCAGCCCCTTTACCAAAGACATCATCCACACTTCTTACCTTGGGAAGGCCTTTATCAGCCATAGCGTTCAGCCACTGGATCACATTGTCTGTGTGTCTGAAGTGGAGCCCAGTTGCCTACAAGCAAAGAATTCAAAAAAAAAAAAAAAAAATCATGAATTCCTCAAGTGTGATATAATCAGTATGTTGTCACCTTCTTGAATTTTTTCTCTGCTCTCACCTTGTAGCGTGTCTGTTCACGGTCATAGATCCTCTTCAAGGAGACGACGTGTGGGGCGAAGAAGTTGCCGAGCTTTGCTAGGTAGACGCCATTTCGCAGGCCTTCCTCCAGTTCGGTGGTGGGGGGAAGCTCCTCATCCAAACAGGCCTCCATCCAGCTGTGCACACAAACACACACACAAAAACAGAGTAAGAGTGAAAATTCGGACTGACGCCAATAAAACAAGGCACTGCGTTTAAATAATTATTTAAATAACCAGATTGAAAGCTTAAGGCTTTAACAGTCAGCGCTGAGTGTGGGAAATATAAACACTGTTTGGTTTGTAATGATCGGATTACGTTAATGCGTTTGTAACATTTGCTACTTGGAACTGCATCCGAAACCTGCACATGGTGACCGCCTAATAGATTCTCTTATTTTAGCAACATTAAAGTCTTTTCTTTATGTCAGGACATATGTACATTGAAATGCTTTTGGCGAGACTCAGACATATTGTAAATAAAATAATATTATAAACCACAAAATATACAAACCTCAAGGGAACCAAATAGCAATCAAATATAAACAAGTGTAAACAAAAGTTTCACATTAAGATGAATATACACAGCTATAAGAAAAGCAAAAATATTTGAGGACCTTACTACAACCCTACACCAAATGTCATCCACATACTTTCATTATCTAAAGAATAACCAGCTGACAGCAAACAACATTCTTCTAATATTACAACAGTCTTATTTGTCCTGTGAGAGCCTTGACTCTTAGCATTTGTCTGTTTCCATGACTGAGGTGGTAAAATATGTCTGTTGTCACCTCACATGCCTGAGGTGTTCTCTGATCATATTATATAATTTTACTGTGAAAATGCGAGAGCCCAGTAGTTTAGTCTGAACTGGATCCCTTATTTTATTATCCATACAAAAGTTCATGGGGGGTGTACTCAAATCTATCATCCATGGACTTCCAAAATATCCTAAAAATTGCTCTTCTTTTGTCTTAAAAAGTGTGCACTCAGACTTAAATTCACTTGCTTGCTTCTCAAGCTTTACTTTTTCACACTCAGATTTCCTTCTGATCACTCTCGAGTTTTCAGCACAACACCATGGCAACAGTCATCGACAAATCAGAAAGGTTCTGACCAATGCAACCGTTACAGTTTCACAACAATTTTACAATATTGCACAAGTGCCGAATCAGCCAAATAACCTTTGAAACAATTCTGCTGACTATAAAATGTAAAAATCATTTCTGTATGAAACTAAGAATAAAGACATGAAGGTTATGTGTGAACAGACTTATGCTTTTGGCACATTTAACGGACTACTCCAATGCTTTATAGCATTTAAAAAGCATGTGCAATTACCACAAACAAAAATTTCGTTTGACAAACTCAAACCTCACTTAACTTTTACTCAAACCTCACTGACCCTGCGTTCACACAGACTGGCAACAAGTCACTCGTGCCACTTAAAGGGCACTTATTGCAGGTAGGTAATTAAGTTATGAGTGGGGAACTAAAGAGACATCAGACCACACACTATCAGATTTTTCCAATGAGGAATTCAAGTCAAGCATTTGGATTTGTTGCTTTACCACATCATACCTTACTTTCATAGAATTGAGAAATTTTTATTTTAAATGTCACTTGTTACATGCTGCTGTCACTGAAATTTGAACACACAGTACGGGCAACATGAATTCTTCAGCCAAATGTATTTTAGCCTCTAAATCTACAGAGTCTTTTTTTTCCCTTAAAAGACAAACATTTATTTAGTATTCAAAATTAAAAAACAGAAGATTTATTATTTATTTATTAAGATTTATATTTATTATTCATACATGTAATTATGTCATTTTGAATTTGTTATAAAGTCACACATTTTAAACATTTATTTGATGGAATTCAAATCTGCCCCAATTTAACAAACTTCCAATAAAAGTGAGTTTCAGGTCTCAGGTTTGTTTTCTTAATACAGGGAAATAATATTACCTGCAGTAATTGCACATTAGCTACAGATACAAGTTTAAAAAGTTGCTGGAGTATTCCTTTAATATGGATAATATGGATTTAATGTGGAATGAAGAGACACAAATGTTTTCAGTAATCTATGTTCACAAAAAGCCAACTGTTTACCATTAAGCTCCTGACAAATTGCAAGTGTGCAACTTCTACTTTGGGCAAAATGATGCAGCTCTGTCTATAAAAATGCAAATTATTTTGCCTCCCTCTCCTTTGCCCAGAGCTAGGTCTCAGCACTAATGAATCTCGTGTGTGCCAACTTCAGAATAACTCCTCGCCAGACGTTTCTACAGTAACTCCCCAGCCTTGGCCAGTTTTAGTCTTCTGCTCCGAAATGCTTGAACTAGCAGATGGCAGCTGAAATGGCCTGTTCTAACACACACTTTACACACAACACAGTGTTAGATCAGGCCCTCCGCCCAGCGAGTCTCCATGCACCCTGGTCTCACACAGACTCCACATTCAGAAAGACAGCTCCCAGCTTTTCAGCTCCACTGGAAAACAGTCGTCCTTTCACTCTCTCACACTGACATTTACACACTAATGGATTTTTATTAGGGACACGCCCGACTGGACCCGTCGACACACACACCCATTAATTAGTCACTGCCATGAGCACGGCTGGAGAACTTTGATTGTTTGAATCCAACATGAAGACACGTGCCAGGCGCTACAACCAAGGCTGGGCCTGTTTCTAATTACTGTTTGTCTGCGGAGTTGAGTAGAAGAGGAATGATGTTAGAGGAGACAATGTTAAGGGTGGCTGTGAAGCCGCATCTGGTGGGTGGCTTCCTTTTTTGTGTGCGACAGGAAAGCATAAGTCACACAGTTCAGGGGTCAGTCTAATAGGAAGACATTGGAGCAATGAGAGAGTCGGCGGAGGACTTTGCTTGATTCATCATTTATTCAGAAAGCAGAAAATGGAGATCAAATTCCATCAGCAGCACGCAATATAATTAGTGCCAGGGATCAGGAGTTAAGGGAATCATTCTACCAAAAAATGAAAGATTAACTAAATTAACTAAATTTGTGGTGTTGGGAAAATATAACAACCAAGGAATGTTTGTTGTCAGAAGTTTGCCTGAGTGCTACTTGGATAACAAAGCTAACAGGTAAGTTTAGCTTCTGACCCCTCCAAAAATACATTCTGGTATATTCATGAAACGATTTACAGACAAATGTTACTTCTGTGGCAAATCTGTGAACAAGAAGCAGTTTGCATGATGGTAACAGGCAGCTAAAAACTTTCCTTATTATTAGCCTTGTAGCACTGGTGAAAAACTAAAGAAGCAAACTTCATACGCCAAAAATGCTGACAATGTGAGATCATTGGAAAAATTTATAAATGTCATTTTTTTTTTCATAAAAGTAATATTTGGCTGAACTATTCCTTTAGAAATCTCACTGCACACAAGCTGCACAGGCTGCACATTTTTCCCCACTCTGTTCTAGAGCATTCCATGGCTGTAGAGCACAAACAGTCATTTCCTTGCTTATATAAAGGACTTCAAAGCCTGTGGTCTATCTACTTACTCCACCAATCAGAGCGCAGCTCCTAGTGAGGGGTGGAGATGCAGGAGAAATTCAAATTATTATGACTCACAATAAAAAGGTGATAAAATGCCTAAATATATACCTATAAAAGTACAGGGCCTAAGAGATGGGTGTGTCTGCGTCCGTTTGTCTTCATACGTGTGAACATTTGAGGAGAGGCAAATCTGTGGCAAGAGTTATCTGACTACAGTGAAATATCGAGGTGAAAGACACACCTGTCCCTCTGTCTCTCCCTCTCAATCTTTCTCCTCAGTTTAATACTGAAGCTCAACCATGGCGCAATGCTGAGGTTCGGCTAAAAGCTATGTATTGTGTATAAGCGCCCAAGTGGAAATGACTGGGTGAAAACCTAGACAATTCCCGAAGTGTCTTTCAGATTTCCACATCGTAATGCTGTGCCAGACTGCAAGCCACACCCCAGAGAGAGCAAAATAACAAGAGACATAAAGAGAGCACACAAATACGGGCGCTAAAGAGAAACAAAAAACGAAGGAGAAAGTATGATGCAATCTTCCATGCATTATACTCCAGCAGTGAAATCCTAGCGCTCCCTGTTCTTACTGACTCATCTCTCACCAGGAAACTGTGGTCCGGTTAACCCTTCTTCATATCTCAGTGCCTCTCCACTGGCTTTCTCCACACTATCACCTGCTCTCTCTACCAGAATTTTTTTTAAGAAGCATGTCACTTTTCTTCAGAAGTTGCAGGTTAACACTTGGAAAGCAGAAGTTGTTGTGTGAAACAAGAGTTTTGCCTATGGAAGCAAAAGAAGACCACGAAACTCAGCATGAATGTCAAAGGTGGAAAACGGTCACAGAATAAACCTAGAGCAAAACTAAAAGAAGTGTCAGGCTACTCTGTTATTACCATATTTTCTATACTACAGTAACAACTAATAGACATGGACTTGCATGGCCAACATACCACATAATCTAAGGCCTAATAATAGACAAGTTTTATAAATATGTCATTTAACAACAAAAATCTAGTCGCTGATTTGTTAACGTTTTCTAAAAGGCGATGTTTATTTAACATTTATGGAAGAAGTCTCCAGTGCCAGTGCTTTGTAACAGTCAGCAGTAAAGCTGTCGCTTAACGTTTTCTAGCATGGGAATGTCTACAGGACCCGGGACTTTGGCTTTCACGGTTTCTCAGTAACATGACAAGATGCATTTTTTGTATCATTAACTTCAAGAGAAACTGAGGGGATGACTTGTTTTAGCCGCTATAATCTAAGTGATAAAAGAGAAATAATTTTTTTCCACAATTTAATATTCCACAATATTAAATGTAACTATGAAGGGATAAAAAGGTACAACTTTTCGTACTTTAATTACAAAAAAGTAATTGTCAAATTGCCGTGGTATAAGAGGAATAAAACACTTTGAGAGCACATCACCATGCTGTTGATTATTTTCCCATAACACCATGTCCTGTCGTGTTTTATTCTTTACTATAACAAAGAGACATACTATAGAATGAGTGTGGTCGTTTTAGGCACCTCACAATTTGATTAAATTTTGATTGACAGAGCCAAGGATGGGCGTTGTGGCCGTATCTATAGATCTGTATCAATATAAATAAAAGTGTCAAGGACAGGATGTTTTGTGTGTTGATATGGACGTTTTCAAAGAAGAACTGCAATGCATCAAGAATTAACTCATATTTTAAACCAGACAAATTTTACTCTAAAAGAACTTATTGTCCAGAAAATATGGTAACTGTTCTGCTCAATAGACTGAGTGTCTGTTTTTCCTTTCCAAGATTGGTAACACAGCTGTGACCTGAAAGCTCACACAGATCAGTAACACAGCTGTGACCAGAGAGTACACTCTGCAGTTGAAGCAAAAAGAACCATTCATTGGACCAATAGTGACACTATCTCACGCCCACACAATGTCATGCAGAAAATGAATGATAAACTAAACAGCAAGTTGACACTTGAGGCCAGGACAAGCAGGTCAACCCGCAGCTGAATAATTCAGCCTGAGATTCAGACATTCAGCAGGCCTTTCACTCGCTCTGGGGCCAGGTGGAGACACCCGACACATTCACTGCAGGCCAGAGAGAGAGAGAGAGAGAGAGAGAGAGAGAGAGAGAAGGGATGAAGGGATGAAGGGAGGGGGTAGACAAACATGAGGGCGTGTGCCCTTTCCTGCTCAAACAAGCGAGTGTGCTCTGGGGAATTGAATGTGCAAGCAGCAGAGCAACAGCGTTTCAGCCACAAAGCAAAGACACCAGGGCTGCCTGGTATAAATAAGCTAGCCAGGCTACGACGTCTCTCTCTTTCACAGCAAAATGACATCAAAATAATTTTTAGTATCCGCGGTCATCTTGTTTGTTGTTAAACATCCGGTATAAGATTATTTTCAGTCTTATATCCTTAACACGTCATCAGCAGCGAACGAGGAGGTGCATGTGAAATGAAAAACATGAACAAGGTGGATTACTTCATCAATCATTTCTTTCATTCCCAAACTAAAAAGGAACTAAGGGTAGATTAACTAAGCAAACACTGTCCAATCCAAGTAAAAATTATACAAAAAGCCAAATAAGCAAGACATTTTGTGTTACTTGGTTTGATACATGGTTGATCAACAGCAATAAATCCATTTTCTGTTTATTAAACCTGCTATCCACAGGGCATTATGGACTTGAAACTAATCTAGCTGTCTAGCTATCCTCCAGTGAGTGTGTATTTTTATGTGCAGTATAGCCTATGCAGTATAGGCATTACATTCTTATTATTCCTATGATAAGACCTCAACATTCATGGCTTAACCCTAATAAATGATTTGTGTTATTGACAGATATCAGTATTATTAGCCCTCAGATCTACTATCACAGTCAGCCGTCACTAAAAAGCATACCACTGCAGACACTTTCACTTTAATTTCAGGTGCAACCAAAAGCTCACATCAGTAGTATAATCTCCTAAGATCACTAGTGATATTTTAGCACAAAACCAGAAGGGTAAGCTTGGGAGTTTCGATTTTTGCTGAGCTGCGCTGTTGCAACAGGCCCGAGCTTTACACACTCCCTACAGATGTACACTTGCTTCACTACTGCAGCCAAGCAACCTAGAGGAAATATTAGATCATTCAAGCTTGAGGAAAGTCTCTATGAGCAATGTTTGCTATCATTATCATAAGGGTTTATGGTTAGAATATTCCAGGGAGGGACATTTTTTCAGAGACTGCGATGTTTACACCAGAAATAAATGGCACACCGTTACACCAGGGGCAATAACATGTGCTTAATTCATATTAAATAGCTAGTTTGAACTACAGTGTAGTGAAAGCACACATCCTCTGCATTGTCCGCCACAGAGCCCTACTACTTTTAGCCTGCCACATCACGTAACAGGAAATTATATGAAACTGTTTTTGTAATAAGTGGTACGGCTCTCAACAGAGAAAAGAAGAAACAGGCTAGCCAGTGCTCAAAAGGTTCCCCTTTTATGATCTTAAATAAATCATTGTTTGAGAGTTGAATTCCTCTCTTATCAGATGTTATCATACAACTCAATTGTACCATGATAAACGATTGACTCAAATTTTGTTTAGTATTTTATCGTTTCAATGTACATACAAGTGACAAATTAAAGGGAAAAAAACAACAAAGTGTCTTAGTAAGGTGTTGGGCCACTACTAGCAACTTCAACATGTCATGAATGCACAACGCTCTGGATGTGTACTGGACCATTCATCCAAAAGATATTCCCTCAACTGGTGTTCTGATGATGGTGTTAAAGAACACTGTGTACCACGTCGCTCTAAAATCTCCCTTAGGTGTTCAGCTGGGTTCAGATCTGGTGCCTGAAGACCATAGCATGTGATTTACATCATTTTCATATTCATCAAACCATGTCATCGTGGAAACCATGTCACCCAGTCCACTCCCATCAAGACAGAAATGTTTCATCACAGGATAAGGGAAGATCAGTCCGAATAACTTTGCACTGATTTGCAGTGATGCTTGCCTCTAAGGGACGTAGATCATGGCAACAAAATAAATGCCTCTTACACATGTTATGACACAGCCACTAGTTTTTAAGGCCAACCATTTGTATAACAGAAATGTATACATTTACAGTCCAAACTACAGTTTATTTTCTCACTCAAATGACATCATGAGGTATTATGACAGCTTTTTACTCTATCAGGCAGAGATGTGCCATGTCTCTATAGGCTGCTGGAAATACAGCACGAACATAAAACTCATATCTTCCATGACCTTTTAAGAAAACCCACCACATAAAAATTCTGAGAAACTGAGATAACCTGTACTAAGACTATTTTTTTATATAGAAAAAAGAAGCTAGACTTCCCATAATCACTAAACATAGCTATAGTAAGTAATGTCGTAGCTAAGAACTTGGTATTTACCTCTAAGTGAAGACTATCATTAAAAATTAGAAGCATTGTACGAGTGACGGAATTCTTCATTTCGAAAGGCCACACCTTACACCGCACCTCACTCTTTACCTGAAGACCAGAGGGCTTAAAAAAAAAAAAAAAAAAAAAAAAAAAAATATCCAAGTTACACTATAACAATACAATTACATGAGATTCTATAATGATGCCCCCCCCCTCTTCCATCTCCAAGCCTCTGCTTACTGCACTGTTTTTCACTCTTATAGAAACCTGCAATTAACTGCAAACAAAATGAAAGGTCCCGTGTAATATTCTGACTAGCGGGTGGCCTGATTACCGTGACCACAGGTCGCATGCCAAACTACCCACCAAACCACCCAGTAGACTTCTCGATATGATTTACACTTAGTTGATGTTGCTGACAGACGTACTCAAGCGCAGTTTCATCAGCAGTATGGAAACGTAGTACGGCACAAGTGGAGTGGCATAGTAGAGCTAAATTAACTACCGTAAAGTGGACAAAATATTCTCATTAAGGCTGCATTTCATTCATCAGGCAATAAATCTAAATATAGCACCACATTTATCATTCTTATTAGCAGCAATCCTCCGATTCTGTAAAAAGCTGATTGGTTTATTATATATATTCTGATTTATTATTGGATTATATATATTCTGTTTATTGAATTTGAATGTTCTATTCTTATATATAACAATGAACGTTATTTGAACACCATAACTAAACTAAACAGCATTAAAGCAGTATTCAAATTTTACCTTTATCAGGTAACGAGGGTTTCCCCTTTGAACAGCTCTGCCAAGAAGGAAAAAAAAAAAAAAAAAGCTGCACATGGAAAGAGAAATGATAACAAGGCAGACTGATTTGCATTACACAGGTAAATGACAACGCACTACATTGAGGATAGACACGTACAACAAATCAAAAGACAGACATCAGGTTAATGCTAGAAATTCCTCACCTATATACAGACTCGGCTTACAGTGAGCAAAGCGGCACGAATGCTTTTTGTTTCTCGTTCTTAGTGCACCTGCAGGTGAATTCTCTTCATACTAGCATGCAGAGCATTACGCATGACCACATACTGTGTGCATTCCAGATCTCAGGGCCAAGTCTTAGTGGGAAAGCTGACAGTCTTAAGAAGTCCAACTGTGCTGACAGCAAAAACTATCTATAGTACGGCAGTTACTGGGAGTTCTCATGTTTTGACAAATTTATTGTTTACGAATATGAGAATGCATGCAAAAGGTTATTTAATCATAGAGAACCTAACCAATCTTTCAAACGTCTAGATCAATTCATGCTGAAGGTTCTTGCTGAGAGCAAGAACAGAGGTATATTCATGATATGATAACCTGGTCTAAAAATATCATGGTTTCATGATATCACTGTATAAATCAATCTAAAAAAAAAAAACATAAGCTGGTGAAAATTAAAGGAAAAAAGTATTATGAAATATTCGGTAGCAGTGTAGCAGTAGCAGTGTAACATGTTTACAACAGTAATGGATTATACAGCTACAGAGGTTGCTGTAATATGCTTCAGGGGGGTTGTGGGTTGTGAGTCCAAAGGAAGGGGGTTGTGAAATTTTTGAGTAGTCAAAGCCAGACACAAAAGAGATGAGAACCACTTGAGTCAGAAACTTGATTGAGTGCAAAAAATGAGTGGGTAGATGACAACAGACAGGAATGCATTTTAATCAGTATTTTGAAATAGTGGTGATTAACTGACTGAGCAACTGTGACACCGTATCAAACGTAATCCACACACACAACATGATCAATGCATCATCATATTTTGCACCACGCATTAAAGGAAAGGTTTATTTAAAAAAAAAAAAAAAAAAAAACATTTTCACACAATTTCCCTCATCCCCCAAGAGGCAGCTGATCAGCCGAGACATGTCTGGTGTCTGACATTTGCTTATTTACATTTTCACCACAGCTACAAGCCTAACGTAGTTCACAAAAAATAGCTGTCCGTCTCACTCAAAACCTTTTACAGAAGTATGTGCACACAAAAAAGCGCAAACCGCATCCACTAGTTAAGTAACATCGTGCAAACTTGCTGATGTGCTTTCTGTAAAAGATAAGCAAACTTCATCATGTAGCTGGATGCTGTAATATTACAGAGGCAGCCATCTTGGAAAATGGAATACCTTTCTGTGTGTTAATCTTAGCATAATCTGGTACTGGTTCATTTTCAGAGCCCCGCCCACTCAAAGTTTGAAGGAAGAATTGTAGCAAAAAAATGATAAAAATACAAAGATTTGGGCATGTAATTACAGGAAAGGTTTCGGGTGAGATAGTCATCAGTGATGTTCTTGCTACATTAGCCTCGTAGTTCTGGCGCGAAACTAAAAGGCAAACTCCAAAATGCAAATATGTCTTGATTGATCGACTACATTTGATGCAAATGGAAAATGGTACATTTTCTTTTTCACCAAAACAATCCTTTAATTCCTAACATTATAAATTCAAGTGCAACTAGCAGAGGAATGAAGTGCGTGCTATAATATGTAGTCTCTTTTACTCTCTTGCTCTCTCTCTCTCTTTCTCTTTTCTCCTTTTTACACTCACTACCTCTGACACACAGACACCGGAACCAGTATCTATGACAACCAAGGGTTTCTATGGTTACGCTGTGAGATACTGAAAATCAACAGAGCATGACTCACTTCCTCCTGAACTCACTGAGTGTGTAACACGCATGTGCATGTGCATGTGCGTGTGCATGCGTGTGTGAGTGTGTGTGTGTGTGTGTGGGTGTGCCTGTGGGAAGGCCCGTGGACTGACACATTACACTCTATATAGAGCCTCTACTTTGTACAGACGTTTGGGATTAAAAAAAAATAAATTAAAAATACATATCACACAACACTGATTGCAGATTGTAAGCCATGTGATCATGTGCTAATGCCAGCTCAGCTTCTTCACATCTAAACCACTATTTACTGTAGTTACACAGCAAGAAATAGCTCTCTCTGCTCTCTATAAGGGTCCACTTGACACAATCAGCACACTGACCAAAATTAAAGCATACACCATAGACCATGTTTGTCTCTATAGCATGCATTTAACTTTGACTACTATATTCTATAGTATTTTTTCCTAAATAGCGTGCAATCATATATGATGAGGAATAACAGCTGAAGCACGTCAAGCTGTTCACTATCAGACTTGTTTATGTGGTTTCTAACACTGTTATCTAGAAAAATAGCAGCCATCTTGAAGTTGGAATCACTTTCTTCAGCACATCAGACTCCAGTAGGAGGTGTGACCCAAACATCTGAGATCTCAACTTAATACAAGTGATTCAGATAATATCAGCCCAATTTTATTTCATTCGTTCAATACCAACTTACTTAATAGATCTGTTTATGTACTAATTGTATACTTTAGGCAAATCATGTCTTTTGATTGTTAGCAACACTAGCCTTGTAGCTCCAGTGCAAAACTTCACACACCAAACATGTCTTGGTTTACTGACTATGACGATTGTTTAGAAATCACTAGTTTTCAGTTTATGTATTCTGGCAAAAAGCATGCCGCATTATATCTGATATACATATAATGGCCTTCCCAATGGAGATCTGTTTATTGGGTAATTTCGCCAATTCCCAACATGGCTCAGGCAGAGCCATGCAAGAAAACGGAAACATATTACAGAAACTTTGTTACTGATTGCCAAGAAGTGTATTGCTCTGAAATGGAAATCTGACACTGCCATCTCAATAAGTTTGCGGCTATCAGAAATCAACAACGGTTTACCTCTAGAAAAGCATACATACTGGTCAAGAAACAAAAGCAAAACATTCTACAGAATTTGGCAATCCTTCCTTGTTTATATGAAAATACACCAACTGACCAGATGGATTTTTTTGCTTGACTAAGGTTTCACAATGTGCTGAAATTGTATTGTGTTAGTACCGTTTTGTATCGTGCCATTTTATTGCCACTCTGTATCACCCTATAACACTTTTTGTCCTGTTTGTATTGTCTTGTATTGTCTCGTATTGTGCGATTTGTTACAGTTAAAATCTTCAGAAATTGCCCAGGGTCATGGTGGATCTGGAGACTTATCATGGAAGCATTGGGTGCAAGGCAGGAAAACACCCTGGATGGGATCCCAATTGATCGCAGGACACCATGCGCACACACACTGTCACACTCTCACACACACACACACACACACCAATTTAGAGTAGCCAATACATCTACCGGCATGTTTTTGAGAGATAGGAGGAAACCAGAGAACCCAGAGGAAATCCATGCAGACTGTAACCCGAGCTCTGAGACCCTGGAGCTGTGAGACAGCAACAATCCCCACTGCGCCACTGTGCCACTGCTAGCTATCACAAATACTGCAATATCAAAAGTACTGTTGAAGAACCAACATCCGCAATCAAAAAGGAAACAAAACTGTTCTGCATAAATTTGACTATTATCAGTGACAAGAAAAAAAAAAAAGAGCCGTAGCCGCTAACAAACATACTGCACAAACTGCCACGCTAACTGCCAAAGGTGGCGCCAAACTCTCTTTACCAGCAGGTAAAACCGACAAGCAGTGGGTTAAATTGAGTTGGGATGGAATGATATTTACCGTTTGGCCTCTTCCAGATGGCACAGGTACTCGTAGGCCATGTTCTGCTGTCGGCGCTCATCCATCTCCTCGGCCGTGAGCCGCTCCACGCCATCCAGCACAGCTGCAGGGGGGAGCAAGCACGGATCATGCATCAAAAACAAACACACAAAAACACGTACTGTGACTGTGCACTGCCAATACACACAGACGTGTATAAAAAAAGGTATAAATCATATCTTGTCTTTAAATAGAGTAATACACTGCTGATAACACTACTGTGTGAGATGATACATTTTTAGCTGTGTTATTAGTGGTTTTTAGTTTCCGCATACTGAAATGATCTTGGGGCTTGTGCAAAGCCAGTGAAAATCTCATTTATTACGCTGCTACGCATACTGCAGCGCTGCGATAACACACCGTTTATCAGCATATCCAAAAGAACTTGGCAAAAACACACACGTCCGTCTGTAAGGTTCTTTGAGGAAACAGACGGAGCAAAGGGCAATGGATATAGCAAAGATGGATATTCTTGAAAAATTAGAAAAAAGTAATAAGATCTTGAAATATTTTGCATGAATATAATCATGAAATAATAAATATAATAATTCATTATGGTGATTGAGTCTACACAACCACACTTAGGATACTGTAAAAGGTTAACATGCAGCTAATGTGGTAAATTAGTGTGTAAATATTTTTTTTAAATAAACTAAAATAAGAGTATGTTATACAGAAAGAACCTTAAAATGTGAGTCATGAGCTCCTGAGAGACACTGACAGAGAGAGAAAAGAAAGAGAGACATTGACACAGAGAGAAGAGAGAGACAGAGAAAAGTGAGGGAGACATACAGATAGAAGAGAAGGAGAGACAGAGAGAAAGCCAGAGACGAAGAGACAGGCACAGTGAGAAGAGAGGAGAAAAAAAAAAAGAGAGAAAGGCACAGTGAGAAGAGAAGAGAAGAGAAGAGAGACAGGCACAGCTGAGAAGAGCAGAGAAGAAAAAAAGAGAGAAAGGCACGAAGAGAAGAGAAGAGAAGAGAAGAGATGGGCACAGAGAGATGAAGGCAGAGAGTCACAGACAGAAGATGAGAGAGACCGAGAGATAGACACAGAGGGGAGAGAGAGATAGAGAGAGAGAGAGACAGAGACAGAGACAGAGAGAGAGAGAGCACGAAACAGACAGACAGAGAGACGAAGAGAGACAAAGAGACAGGCATAGAAAGGAAAGCAGAGATAGTGAAAGAAACATTCAGAGATATAATCATAGAAAGAGAGAGAACAAAAGAAACAGACAGAGAGAGGAGACAGAGAGAGGGGTGTCCATTCATCAATCCCCTTCACTTTACTACAGTTGAGATCAGTAAAGACAGGAAACAGTTTCATCGCTTCCCGCCTGCGCCGTAAATGTATCTGCTCTTCAAAACTCAAGATTACTCCAGACTGAAAGAGATAACCAGTATATATATATATATATATAGTTTTTTTTGTTTTTTTTTTTACTTTTCACAACTCAAGATAAAGATTTGTTTTTCTTTCAGAACTGGCCGTGAGTGTAAAGATCACTATTTACTATCTTGGGTGTTATATTATCATCATCTCCACCCTGCAGAGAGCTAAGTAATGAAGTATCACCCGCGTTAATGTGCTTTCAGTCTGTCCCAAGCACCGTACAGGCCGTGATACTGGCCTTCACTAAAACAGCACACATTTATACAGCATCAGCTTCACTCTTCATCTCTTAATCAACCCCTCTATTCCTACTTATCACCCTATAACCAAGACCGTACACTCCGAGAGATAAAGGTACCGAACTGTACTTTTTCTTTTCGCAGGGGTGATACCATGATACAGTGGTGTACTGCACCTTTAGCATGCAATTTTAATCTTAAAAAATAACGTTAAGGTACATCACTGTGCCATAAGGACAATTTACGTAGTTTTAAAGCTTTAAAAGCTAATGCACCTCTCATGCACCTTCCCAGGTGAAAGATACATAATAAACATATAAATCATATCCCTTTGAAAGTTGCTCTGTACCACAGTTTGGTGGCTTT
The DNA here is from genome assembly GCF_027358585.1 of Pangasianodon hypophthalmus. Classification (NCBI taxonomy): domain Eukaryota; kingdom Metazoa; phylum Chordata; class Actinopteri; order Siluriformes; family Pangasiidae; genus Pangasianodon; species Pangasianodon hypophthalmus. Next base: position 10,490,479 of record NC_069734.1, read on the forward strand.
ATTCCATGTTTGCAGCTTGCTTGCATGGAAAGGGTGTTTATGTAATAATAATATTTCTGAGAGGGTATAAGTTTGTAGTTTGCTTGGATGAAAAGTTGTTTATGGACTAAATAATATTATTTCTGTAGTTTGCTTGGACAAAAAAGGTTGTTTATGGAATAAATAATATTATTTCTGAGAGTGTATAAGTTTGCAGCTTGCTTGGAGAAGAAGGTTGTTTACGTAATAATTAATAATAAATAATATTATTGCGTCACTAAAGGTCTCAGATTATTATAATAGGCTTAAATCCGACATGAACTACATGCGACTACACTGTTAAATAATTCAGTAGGTAGATTAGGTAGATTAAAAGTCACTTCAGATGAAATGCTTGAGAGAATAGGTTAAACGTGTAAAATGCGGAAGTGCTTCACCACGCTGATGCAGTCATAAACCCAAAAGAAAAGATGGAACTTAGCAAATATAAAGTAACTGTAATAATATACCTTCATTTTCAGCTTTATTAACTGTGATCTTGCACCTAGGACCAGAAAACTGGGCTCCTTTTGGGGCTCCATTAGAACACGTTTAACTCTGTCTCTAAAACACACACACACACACACACACACACACACACACACACACACACACACACCCAAGGCATTAAAGCATACTCACAGCCATATCGTGGCCGCAGCCCGTCTGCTTCATCTGAAGTTGACATGTTTGCACAGAAGTTCACACAAATCCTCAGTTTCTGTCTATATCCGCTGTGCTACTTTGTAGTATTTCCTTAAACTCGGGTGTCGGAGGGCTCCTCTGGCCTCCTCGGTTCTTCTTCACACAGCACAGTCTCAAAAACTTTTTTCTTCTCTTCCAACCCTCCCTGATGTCCTGGGTGTGTATTAGAGTGGGCTCCTGCCTAAATCCTGAAGTTATGCACTCCAGGAACCACCCATCAAAAAGAGCTGAAAGTGAATCTACAACGCCCTCTTCAGCCCACTGTGGGCAAAAACACACCACTCTGATACACACTCACCTTCACTTTATTATGTACACCTGCACTTCATGTAGATGTCTAATCAGCCGATCATGTGGCAGTAGTGCAATGCATAACATCATGCAGATACAGGTCAAGAGCTTCAGTTATTGTTCACATCAAACATCAGAATGAAGAAAAAGTGTGATTTGTGTGACCTTGATTGTGGCATGGATGTTGGTACCAGAAGGGCTGGATTGAGTATTTCGTAAACTGCTGATCTCCTGGGAATTTCACACACAACAGTCTCTAGAGTTTACACAGAATGGTGCGAAATAAATAAAAGACACTGAGTGAGCGACAGTTCTGTGGGTGGAAATGCTTTGTTGATAAGAGACGTCAGAGGAAAATAGCCGGATTGGTTCAAGCTGCCAGGAACTCAAATAATCACTCTTTACAACCGTGGTGAGCAGAAAAGCATCTCAAAACATCGAACCTTGAGGTGGATGGGCTACAACAGCAGAAGACCATATCAGGTTCTGCTCCTGTCAGCCAAGAACAGGAATCTGAGGCCATCATGGGCACAGACTCACCCAAACTGGACAGTTGAAGATTTTTTTTTTTTAATCATTTTTAAGATGATGAAAAGGGTCGAGTCTTACTTCATATGATTGCTCTTCAGGTGTTCTTTCTTAGTAGTGGCAAAGTGAATATGATGAAGAGAAACAGAAAGCTCAGTGTCAAACCATGCATGGGTAGTGATCCGTATGTTAAGTGGTTAAGACAAAATGTAATGTGTTATCATAAAAGTATGGTATGGGCAGACTCCCTTGATTTACAGGTTTTTGCAGTTTTCTAAGGCTAAGTGTGGGGCGTTGATCATTCCAGAGAAAGCTGTTTACATAGGTTATCAAAAATTGTTAAAGTTATTGACCGAGAGAACTTTTAGTAAATAATTGATTTGGGTATTGGTCATTTTAAGGTGTGTCATGGTGGAGTGCAGGTTTCTTCCTGGTACTACAGTTTCCTCCGACCTCCCAAATGCATGTTGGTAAGTGAATTAACTTGTCTAGATTTTTCGTAGGTGTGAATGAGTATCTTGTGTACTCAGTGTTCCTGTAATAGTCTCTTAAACCACCTCAACCCTGATGTAGCTAAAATCCTTACTGAAGAATAAATAAATGAATGAATATCATTTTAAGGACATTGGTCTTGCCCCACAGAGAGAGGTGTGAGCTAGGACCTCAGCACAATCAGAAGGATTTGAATTTTAATGCTGGACTATATAAGTCATGTTGACTCCGGTACAGACTCCATTTCCCAGAATCCACTACCAGTTAATGAACTACAAGACTTATCACCTGATATGTCACATGCCCTGTTACCTCACTCTCACTCGCTGCATTTCTAATCACACACCCTGCTCATAGTCACAGATAGTACACACCACAAACCTCAGTTCACGGTAAAGTACAATGGACATAAAAAGTCTACACACTTATCAATCAGGACAGGGTTACGAAAAAAATTTCCACTGTATTGGATATACTGTGGAACACTGCAAAGATAATAATCAACAAGTGGAGAAAATATGGCACAACAGTGACTTTACTAAGAACAGAACACCCCTTTAAAATTGATGAGAAGACCAGGAGAAACTGGACAGGGAGGCTGCCAAGATGCCTACAGCAACATTAAAAGAATTGCAGCAATTTCTGGCATGCACTAGTTGCTCCCAATATGTGACCACAATCTCATGAATTGTTCACATGTCTGGGCTACGGGGTAGGATGCCAAGACAAGCCTTTTTTTAACCAAAAAAACAAAAAAACATCCAAACCTGGCTAAAGTTTAAAAAAAAAACAAAAAAAAAAAACATCCGATCTCCCAAAATTGTGTTGAATAATGTGTTATGGTTTGAATAGACCAAAGCTGAACTTTTTTCGCCATAATACCAAAAGATATGTTTGGCACAAAAAAAACCACAGCACATCACCAAAAGAACACCATCCCCATGGTGAAGCATGGAGGCGGTAGCATCGTGCTTTGGGGCTGCTTCTCTTCAGCTGGAACTGGGGCTTGAATCAGGGTGGACGGAATAATGAATAGCTCCAAATACTAGTCAATTTTGGCACAAAACCTTAAAGCGTCTGCAAAAACACTTAAGATGAAGAGGAATTTCACCTTTCAGCATGACAACGACCCGAAGCACACTTCCAAATCAACAAAGGAATGACTTCATCAAAACAAGATTAAGGTTTTGGAATGGCCCTGCCAGAGTCCAGATCTAAATCCAATCGAGAATGTGTGGAGTGACTTGAAGAGGGCGGAGCACAGGAGATGTCCAGCCAATCTGACAGAGTTAGAATGCTTTTGCAAGGAAGAATGACAAAATATCATCAAGTCAAGATGTGCCAAGCTGATTGACTCTTACCCAAAAAGATCGAATGCTGTGATAAAATCTAAAGGTGCTTCAGCTAAGGATTAGTTTAGGGGTGTGCACACTTATGTAATCAGGTTATTGTAAATTTTTATTTTTCATTTTCCCCCAAAAATGATTCTCTTTTTTTTTTTTCGGTTTAATTTATGGGTTGCCATTTTAACAGGGGTGTGTAGAGTTTTTATATCCACTGTATCTCTCCTAGCTAATCACTAGTGACAGGGTTACCAAACCTTTACTATGGAGTTTAACTATATGCTGCTTTTGACTCTGTTTAATTCAAAGATTCTCAAACTTTTTGCAGCCAGGGACCCCTTTAACTGGAAAATAAAATTTACTAACCCTCTCCATAACATAAACCAACTTTTCAAATAATAGTCTCATTATATAAATGTATGCAATAATATTTAGGCTTTTTTACTGCGATCATAGGGCATTTTATTCCTGCATTAGGTCCAAGGTACCATTGCTAGTTTTTGTGAAACTGAGGTTTGGATTAAACCCATTCAATTGAAGTGACCAGTCAAACAGGCTAATAACTATGGGCACTCCATAATATTATAACTTTAAGAATGGTGGGTTGTGATTTACAGCACTGTTCAAAAAATAAATAAATAAATCAGGGCCACTCTATGCTCTCTAGGCTTTGCTCCCCATACCCTACTTTGTGAAAGCTGGTTTAGTTCACTGAATTTGGCAACCCTATTTTAGCCATTTTGTTGACTGCCTGAACCATTTCCTGTTTATTACTTCAACTCTGTCTGTGTCTGATTTGCAATTTGCATCAATTAACCTGCAATTGCACCCAAATCCATGTGTGTGCCTGACTCTTATCTTATTTTGGCCAAACTGCCAGGTAGTTCAGCTGATACGGAATTCTAAGAATTTAAAAAGCTGACTGATGATATTACATAAAGATTGTGGGAATTATTAGGCAGAGAGAGAAATATAACATCTCATTTTCTACATATAGCATTATTTCGTTGATGGAGTTGCCTATTTTCACAGAAGATGGGTGTGGAGGCTGTGTCTGATGGGAGACTTGTAATAATATGTTTAGGGTAATTGGAGCTTTCAAAAGCTTTGTTTGCTCTTTTGGCAAAGTGGAGGACCAGGAGAGAAGAGGAACATATGTATCTCTTGGCTGACTGAGCCTTTCTACTCTTAATGTCTAGTTGTGAAAAACAATAATTCTGCTTTATGAGTTGAGTAAATCTGGGGTAATAAATCCGGGGTAATACTTGAAAAAGGTCTCCTTCTGATCAGAGCAAAACAAGCCAATCGTAGACATCTCATGTATACAGAATACACACTTAGTGCTCTCCTCCAAGCATGTTTGTCGATCTGTGATTTTACATGATCAGCAGGTTGAAAAGATGGGTTGGCTAGATTCATGTGTAACAGGAAGCATGTGTTGGCCCAAACCCTCTCAGATTGCTATGTGATAACTAGAATTTGCTATAACTAAACTATGAGAAAATTGTCAGAAACATGTGAAACACCACACAGACTGTAACCCAAGCTCAAAACACTATCAGGAATTATTATTTTTTATCAAATATTATTTGTTTCCTCCGTAGAAACCATACTTTTGTACAATATACTCAGTTGTAACTGAGTATTATGAAGAATTTTAAACTGAGAAAAAATGTAATTCTTGTATTAAATTTAAATCCTGTACACACACTATTCATGTCACAACAATTGTTGTGCTGTCATGTTTAATTCTTCTAAGTTTTACACACAGTGTTAATTGTTGTCATTTTATTTTTAATTACTAAAAACAGTAAGTTGATGCAGAGTGGATGCAGATTTCTGTCCCCTACAGATCTGTGACATATAGTCAGTGTTTCACAGGGGGAAAAAAATCTGATTTACTTATTAAAACCCATTAAACAAACCCGTGGGGCGGGACAACTGGGTTTACTGCCCAGCCTAGAGGGCAGGACATATCTGGTTATAAAGCTAGCTTTTGTAAGAGTGAAACTGCCATCCAGGTTCCTCACTAGTCAGTACTGCTGTGTGATCGAGACATTGTCTCAGGACCATGGAGAGCTCAGGGATTGTGATCGGAGTGCTGCTCATCACTCTCTCTTCCATCATGTGCAATGGACAACATTTACCTGAGATATCTGCAGAGGACCTGCAGAACTCTGATGTAAACCCTGATAAGGAGATGGTATGTACAGGTCATTTTATTTTATTCAGGAGCTTATAAATTCATCTTCAGGATCACGTATTTAGTGGTTTATAGATACAGTAGTCTGGCTCTTATAAATACAGATTAATTAGCATGATATGTTACTCATTCACACAAACTTAAAGAGATTAGAATATATTCATACTAATTGCTTTCGTATTATAGTGACTGATGTTTTTTGTTTACTCTGACATTGCTCATTTACAGAATATAATACACTGCGTATTATTTACGGTAGGTGAATATACTGCACAGGGAATAAGGATCCAAGGATGTTTTCTCATTTGCACAGGGTGAAGTGATGGAGGAACTTCTGTCAAGGCTTCAGAACAGATTTCCATCAACAGAGAGACGCGCCATTCCAGTGGCAAGTTCTTCTTCCCTTTCTCCTTCATCTTCTTATACCTACTTATGCATAATAGTTAATTAGATAACATTGAGCTTGTCAGATATGCTCTACTAGCATGGACACTGAGCACGAATGTAGGAAGAAATACATTATTTATTGCTATTTTATTTTTCTATACTTGGGATTTTGGCATATTGAGATTAGGAATATGTCACAGCAAAAGCAGAATGTAAAATGTATACTCTTACAGTGGATGAGACATTAGACTAACCATTATTCTTAATTATGTGGCTCTAAATTACCTAAATGTAGCTCTAAATTATTATTCTTAAATACGTGGCTCTAAATTCTTGTTGTACTCCAAAAAAAGTATGTTTTGCCCATTTGGTAATGTTATCTAGCATAAGGACATTACCTAGACCATTACTCTGATAAGAGGTTTTGCATTTTCCCAATTTCTGTTAACTTTTTTACATTTAATCCATCTTGCATGTAATGTATCCTTCTATAGAGATATAGATTTTGTATCCTGTCTTCTTTTTTTGTTATTTGCTTTTACTTAGATAATTGACATAACATATGTCATTTTTTGCTTTGTGAATACAATAAATAAGCATGCTTGTAAAAATTCTTTTGTGTCTATTTTAAAGTAATCATTTTCAGGGATAATATGTGAGTGTAGTAATAAAGATCTGGAGATGTTTTTTTTTTTTTTCTCAGTGTGCAGTCGGCTCCCGCTGTGCGATGAGGTTTGGTCCTCGCTTTGGTCAGCTGTGTGAATGTGGCCGAGGCTCGTACTGCAACTCATACCTGCTAAAGTGTATCTGAGAAAGCAGCAGAAGGAGAGCTGTCCTGATCTCTCATTTCAACATTTTCACAAACATGATCACTTACAGAGACACAAAAATGCATTACTTTTAGAATAAAGCAGCTTGTCAAAGTGTGTAACTCTGTAAGGATTTTAGCCTCATTGAGATAGTAAGCATGAGATTTATGTTCTTGAGTGCATGCCAATATTTCTTTAATATTTTCAGTAAATATTTCTGTTTCTCAACACTTTATTGACCCATGATAAAGGTATATCTGTGCAGCAAAAATGTTTACATTTGTACATTTGTGAAGTGCTGGCTTTCCTGCTGGTGGATATTATAAATTATAAACTGGTCAGGAGTTTCAGTTAAAATGGAGGCAAACTGACAAACAAAGGAGACATGTGAACATATATTTGTCCATTTTTCTATAACTCTCTTGTACAGCTTTATGGTCCCAAATAACACAGTGTTGCTTTGTGACAAGCCCTGAATTTTTTCAGGAGTGGAGAATGCATGTTGTGTGTTTTAATGTTTGCAGTTGTGTAGCTATGTTGTTTTTGTTGTTACAGTACAATCTTAGACAATTCATAGCATATAATGACCCATGCAATGTATTATTTTGCACAATAAACCCATGCTCTCATTTAACAAGCTTTTGAATTTCCTTATCAATATTTAATGGCTTGTTGTGTCTTTCTTTCTTTTGATCTGTTCATGGTGTTTTTTTTTGTACCATTCATTCCCATTGGATCTGTAGAGGGATGTGCTGCTCTACCAGCTGGTCTGCACAGTTATTAATGCATGAGAAAACCTATTATTCCCTTAAAGTCACTATTGGCAACTGCTGATACAGCATTCATCTGCCTCGGGACATATACTGAGTGCATAGTAAACAAGCATACTGCAGTTTATAGTGTAGTGCGAGAAAAAAAATTGTTTAGGTGATTAACATGCCAAGACTCAGTCACTGACTGGTCAATTGGATTTTAGTAAGAACTAGTTTGAGCTGTTGCTTGTGGAGAGCTGGAACATATTGATGAATAGTAATGTGGATATAGTCAATTATATCTGTTCTCTGAATCTACAGCTGTTATCTGAATCTTAAAACAAGAAAAATAACCATTCAGAATGAGACAATTCGACATTACCAATCTGTGACCATTGAGCTACAGGTACACTATATTGGCAAAAGTTTTGGGACACCCCTCCAAATCACTGAATTCAGGTGTTCCAATCACTTCCATGGCCACAGGTGTATAAAATCAAGCACCTAGGCATGCAGACTGCTTCTACAAACATTTGTGAAAGAATGGGTTGCTCTCAGGAGCTCAGTGAATTCAAGCGTGGTACCGTGATAGGTTGCTACCTGTGCAATAAGTCCATTCGTGAGATTTCCTCACTACTAAATATTCCACGGTCAACTGTTAGTGGTATTATAACAAAGTGGAAGCAATTGGGAACAACAGCAACTCAGCCACGAAGTGGTAGACCACGTAAAATCACAGAGCGGGGTCAGTAACTGCAGACCTCCAAACTTCGTGTGGCCTTCAGATTAGCTCAAGAACAGTGCATAGAGAGCTTCATGGAATGGGTTTCCATGGCTGAGCAGCTGCATCCAAGCCTTACATCACCAAGTGCAATGCAAAGCGTCGGATGCAGTGGTGTAAAGCACGCCGCCACTGGACTCTAGAGCAGTGGAGACGTATTCTCTGGAGTGACGAATCACGCTTCTCTGTCTGGCAATCCGATGGACGAGTCTGGGTTTGGCGGTTGCCAGGAGAACGGTACTTGCCTGACTCTATTGTGCCAAGTGTAAAGTTTGGTGGAGGGGGATTATGGTGCGGGGTTGTTTCTCAGGGGTTGGGCTTGGCCCCTTAGTTCCAGTGAAAGAAACTCTTAATGCTTCAGCATACCAAGACATTTTGGACAATTTCATGCTCCCAACTTTGTGGGAACAGTTTGGAGCGGGCCCCTTCCTGTTCCAACATGACTGCGCACCAGTGCACAAAGCAAATGTCCATAAAGACATGGATGAGCGAGTTTGGTGTGGAGGAACTTGACTGGCCTGCACAGAGTCCTGACCTCAACCCGATAGAACACCTTTGGGATGAATTAGTCCGGAGACTGCGAGCCAGGCCTTCTCGACCAACATCAGTGCCTGACCTCACAAATGCACTTCTAGAAGAATGGTCAAAAATTCCCATAAACACACTCCTAAACCTTGTGGACAGCCTTCCCAGAAGAGTTGAAGCTGTTATAGCTGCAAAGGGTGGGCCAACTCCATATTAAACCCTACGGATTAAGAATGGGATGTCATTAAAGTTCATGTAAAGGCAGACGTCCCAAAACTTTTGGCAATATAGTGTACATATGCTGTCAAATCTTTAGAAGTCAATAAACTTCAAAACTGACTTTATTTCTTTTGTCTTCAGTGAGCAATAAAAAACTAAACAATACAGAACTGAATCTTTCTAGCTGAACCCAAGAGTGATGCATGTTGGACATTAAGGTTTATGTTTTTTCCTGCTTCATTAATGTTTATCACCAGGAACCCCAAGGGCATGGATATAAAGTGCATTATTGTACACGTTCTCACCATTGACCAATAAGATCAGCAACGTTAATGAGGAAACAAGCAATATGCACCAAATTAAACCATAAATCACACCATAACAGGTTCTGGAATGAAGAGATTCATATAGGCTGTGTTCGAGTCAGCTGATGTGTTATTTGAGTGCATATGGAGTATGAGTGACTTCTCTGTGCCCTAACAAACTTTAGCAAGTCTTGAGATGCTAAACCCAGAGGACCCAGAGCCTCCTGTATTACCTTAGTAAAGACTTACTAAGGAGACCAGAGGAGCTTTGTGTACTATTGTGTACTATTGAATGCCATTATGAACTGTCTTCACACACACACACACACACACTCTCTCTCTCTTTCTCTCTCTCCCTCCTTCTATCTCATGATAGCTCAAATATTAACAGTGTTTAGTACCAGAAAGTAGTTTATCATCTCGCTTGACCAATGGTTAGCACAGATTTGATAGAAAAATTAAATTACCAAAGCAGCTCAGTTCCAAACATTAAAATGCAACTGAAGTGTTAAAGCACTGGAGTGATGCTTTAATTTTACACATTCACCTGATGTTAAGAAGCAAAATTACTCTAGGTTTAAAAGTACAGTAGTACAGTCTTAATCATAATACAACCAAGCACCTGTTTAAATTATACAGACTGAAATTTGTGAATTCACAATCAGGAAGTGCCTAAACAGTGGCATGATTTGGAGTTTGCACATCAGTGTCAATATAACCAAAAATGTAATCTGATGTGTTATTTTTGGAAAGTCTTGATTTCTTAAAGATTTGTGTGAATAAAAATTTGCAAGCTTGACAACAGCTGCAAAAATACATGCAAATTTCTTTTCTAACAGGGTCTGTGGAGAATTGCATATTTCAAATGAGCAAAATAATACTAAGACTGTCTGTTTTGGAGTCTTTGCCCTAATTAATATGCAATGTGGAGTATTTCTACATAAAATTGCAAAACACAGGGCAGTGTCTATGAAAACAGGACCATGTACTGTAGAGTCTTACTGCAGATTAAAAGTGATTTATTTACATTACCTTAGGATGCACACTCATGTCTGTACCCTTTTATTTTGTGTTCATATGGCCTTGAATTTTTCAAAACATCTCACGATTATTGTGTGCATAAAATGTACTTAAATACTGTTTTGTGGTGCAACAGAAAAGCATTCACCCTATAGTCAGGAGACCGTGAGTTTAAATCTTGATGATGCCACAGCCATCTGTGGCCAGGAGCAAATCTGGCCATTCTATCTGGTTAGGACGGATGGCATTGTCTCTCTCTCCTGTCAATCACAGTGACACTAACCAATCATTGGTATGTGTGAGCTCGTGTATGTGGAAGAGGGCAGATAGCACTTTTTCTCTGAGTGTGCCCTATGATGCAGCATGAGCAGCAGTTGATGCTGTTGGCTGACATGATGTCTCTCGGAGGAAGCAAGCATTAGTCTTCATCCTCTGCAGTTGGTAAATGGTCTATGATAGGGAAGAGCTGTCTGGTGGGTGGGAATTGGCAAGCCAAATAAAAAAAACCCATTTATTTATTATTTCTCTATCTACCTATTTGTTTGTTTTATTCATTTCCCTATCTATCTATCTATCTATCTATCTATTTCTCATCTTAATAAATCAGGGCCTCAGGATCTGAAACTAGCCTGCCATGTGCAGCAGTTCATGATTGGGTCTGTAATGCCGTCTCTAATAAATACAGTAAACTGCTTACATCCCATACTTATAATAACAATAATTACACTCTGACTCTGTGTTGTTAATATATAGTGAGTGTTTGATAAGCATTAAGTATAATTAATGGAGACAGTAATGAGTGTGACAGAATGAGTAATGACAGAATGAGAAAGGTTAAAGAACGTTCCCAATAAACCAATAAGGGAAATAAACTTATTTGCATAAACATTCACATAATAAGTAAAATGATGGAAATATATCGTTTGATTTGTTCCCCAGATGCTTGGGAAAGATTGGCTCCAGAAACTGCCACTGGGATAAGATAGATTTGCCTTTGGCCTTTCTAATCAATATTTCAGGCTCCTTCACCACCTCCTACTTTGCCTACTTTGCAGTATATGAAAATCATCCATCATTATACACGTGTGGATAAACAGACATTAGAACATCCCATCAGTGACCAAGTAGGGAACAATAACTGAAGCTGAAGGAAATAAATGCTACGAAAAATAAGAACAGAAAAGAAAATAAATAAAAGATTGCCTTGTAAGCAGTAAAGCACTGGTGCTAAAAGCAAATCTTTAATACTCAAGGAATTTCACTCAGTTCACTCATCAAAGGTAATGACACAACATCAAAAATATAAGAATGTAAAATATAAAAATAGAAAAATAGAAAATATTGAGCTGAAGAATCAAAACATAAATTCTAGAGTCTACTGCAACACTCTGACTGAGTCATTACCTCTCCAAAGACAAATTCATATAACTCTTTTACACAGGAATGTTTCAACGTTTCAAACTTTTATCTCTACACTTAACATTTTCTCCAAGTGATTTACAAAATGTAGTGATGGTAATATGAGAATGGCATGATTTGATCAGTCTGAATCTTGCCTGAAGTGCTATGAATAAGAACAAACAGACATTCACAATTTAGTCTGCAACTTCTGTCTAATAATTCTAGTTTCCATTGGTTTTCCTTATAACTTAGTTGAATAATTTTCAATTTCAGTTCCTCATATTTTATATTTCTGCATGAGCATCCACATAGCGTATGCTGTGGATGTAGCAGCACTACATATAGTAAATATAAAGTTTAATATAAGGTTCTGGCATCACATCAGATTATTTGCTGTTAACAAATATCTTAAGGTGGATTATTTGGACTTTTGTGGAATACCACAGAATGGTATAAAAACTGAGGCTGGGGAGGCCTTTGGATGAGAGACTGCAGTAGACAGACTAAACACACATTGTCCAATCAAGTACAAATAGTTTTTTTGTGTAAATGAAACTGTAAGAACTTTTCTGTTTAGCTTTTTCTGTTTAGTTTTTAGACAAAATATGGCATGAACCCTATTCAGCACTATTCAGTTGAAATTAGAAATTATTAATGCAGCTGCCTGTCTTTGTTTAAGTGGAATGTGTAATAGTTTGCTCACCATCATTCTAATTATGCTGTTGATGAGACCTCATGATATAATGCCTTACTGATAATCCTGATAGTTTTACTTTCGAGTTATTGATAGAAATTAGTTTTTAGCCCCCCTTCTAATATCACCACCAGCCATTATGCACCATTATGTCATAACCCATCAAACAGAGAACATTATCAGAGCATTCAGAAAGTATTCAGGTTCGGAAAAGTAATAAGTAACAACATAAAAATGTGTTTCTGCAACATTCTATAAACATATTTCATAATAATGATTTGCCTCACAATCTAATTGGTTGAACTGTTAATTGAATTGAATATACCTTAATGGCATATTTGTTTTATGAATGAGGTATTTCAGAACTTTCTTGTTTAGCTGCAGACAGTGTGAAGTGCAGTCCACATGTCTCCTGTTGGACAGCTTTGAATCTGATTAGAAAAACACCGGAGTCCAGAATCAGCCACAGGTCACCTATTAAACAACAACAACCTCTCGCTTTGTGATACTTTAACTAACAATTACAAAACCTCTGGAAAGAAACTGAAACCTGGAATTTCTACAGTTTAATTTAAAAGCCCTAAAAGCAGATATGTGTTAAAAGTCCACCTCATTAGCTGACTACAATATTTGCTTTGAATGTTCTAGGATCTCATATTTGTGCTTATTAAACATTGTAGGTGGCTTCTAAATGTGGCTGCAGATTGTAAATAGCAGTTTTGAGAGAGGATAAAAGGAATTAATTTGAGTTCTCTGGCTGGTATTTTATGGTGTTTGGTGTTTACAGATATACTGATTACATTTTTGGCCTGTCCTGTCAATGAGCTCCAATTCCATCTGGGGGCAGTATGATGAAAATATATTGTAATAGAATATGCATCATGCATCATCATATCAGAATATATATTCACAAACTCCTTTCCATTGTATCAAACTGACTTACATATCAGGTGTCATAAATATCATAGAGAAATAAAAACATACACTTTGTCTCTGAGGTGGCTGAACTGAAGTAATACACTGATTGTACTGTATACTGAGCTCTATTTGTATGCTGTTTTTAATAATTACTATAATTGCTGCTTTCATTTGCTCAGCTGCACATCAAGGTTTCATTTTTGGTGGAAAAAAAAAACAAAAAAAACAAAGGGGAAAAATTCCTAGGTTTCTCTATGTATACACTATATGCACACATATTTGTGAATGTAAAATGTTTCAAAGTATGTGCATGTATGTTTGACTGGGAATTACGTCACTATAGTACATGGGGAAGAGAGGGGGCAGTTGTAACAGAGTCAACTGTAACACTAAAGGCGCAAATGCACTTCACTTTTACCCTGCATACTATGCAATTGGCATGGTTTACATACTTGCTTGTGTATCATGTACTGATACACGTGTATCTGCAGGATTAAAAACAGCGTCCATTAGAAGGAATGTCAGAGCCAAAACTCTGTCCACCTGGTCGAACTGTAAATGCTTAGCGATTTCATGCACAGCGAAATCAGATCAAAAACCCTCATTGTACATTGAGAAACATTTACTAATCTAGAAAATCCAGAAGACTGGTACTCAAAACAGACCATAAGGTTTAAGAGGTTTTTAAAATTCAAACACTTCAACAGGAAACAAATTAGTGTTAGTACTCGGTCTAGAATAGTACAGGTATGCGATTAGATACATGATGTTAGTTTGTTTATTTAGTGTCACATGGTGCTATACAGCCTCCACAATGTAAGTTTGTACTGCACCACGCAGACGTGTCACATTCATTTCTGAGGACATACACAAGCAACGTGCCAAATGACTGCAGAATAAGTGCGGCGGCCATCTTGAGTATAAGTCAGCCGTAAGAAATGCTCCAGCCAGGACAAAGCTACAGTGGTGACACTCACTCTGCACGTGCTCAGTGGCATCCTCTACTTTATTGTCAAACGTCAGACTTTGAGATTGTCCCTAATCTGGAGAACAATTTGAATTATGATTTCATTTTGTATGCAAATGAAATCAAAATAAACTAGGTTTGATCACTATCTATTTGATGATCATGATTGTTAGTTGACAATGTTAAGCTGGGTAGCTGACATCAGATTTCAGGATTGTTGACCAATTTGGGGTCAGTTTAAACAATGTTACCAATACTGTGTTAAATATTTTAAATATTTATTGTGTATACTGTGCTAAATATTTATCACAAAAAAGTGAAAAACTCTGGAAAACTGTGACATTAATATGAAAATTGTATTTGTTTGTTATGAACAGGGAACAGACAAATGTATTTATCATGCAACAACAAAACTCATATAATATTTCACTCATAAGATTTAAAAAAAAAAAAGTGACGAATGTTACAACTGACCCCACACTCCCCTGTTCGTTACAGTAATTTTATAACACAATATTACTGAGTTGTTGTTGTTGTTGTTGTTTTACTAAATCTGAGTGTTAGCAGGTGATATTCATTACCATATGACCGTAGTTGTTATATTTGGCAGCATGACTCATAATTCATCTCACTGAACACGGTACAGTGTATTTATAGTTTAATTACTATTGTTCTAATAGACAAACTGTGCATGCTGTTATTGAGTGTGTACAACAGTCAATGTATTACAGCACTGTTACTGTGCCTGGGAGGTTAAAGGGACCCCATCTGGAGCTCTAACAAGGGTATCATTGGCTTATAATTGGATTTGGGAGGAACAAATGAGTTGCCAGACTGTTATCAAATGCAACATTCACACCATCCTCAACATTAACAGACTAGTTTCAATTCTATCAAAAGCATTACTGAGTAATTGTGAATGATTTGTTATTCTACTTTGCCAGTAAAATTAGACATCGGGCTCAATAGAGCTGCAAATCCTCCAGGGGAAAGTCAATGGGTGAGTAATGCAAATCATTAACTTGACTGCAGTATACACTGGTTCCTTCATTATTTATCCCATCCAACTGCAATATCTTGTGCTGTTGCCAGAGGAGGAATGCATGCTGTTTAATGGCCTTTCCAGATACAACCATCAGGTCAACAAACTCAGTTCCCATTAAAAAAAAAACATGAAATGTGAAACACCAAATTCAGATATTTGTATTGTGGGTTAATTAACAGTGTCTGGGAGTCGACATAAACAACTTGTGCTGTCCATTTACTGACCAACTGACTACATCCTTCTGCCTCTGTGTTAATTATACCATTGTGACCTTGTGTCCAGTAAACCTGACCTTAATGTAACTAAAAAAAAAGAGCACAATGCCAAGTTTCTAAAATCACTGCTTGACATCTAAGTAATTAGACTTTTCTCAGGTAGGGATTTATCAAAATCTGTCTGAGTCTGACGATGTTTGCATAACCTAATCCCAAGGACATGCACCTCTGAATAATAACTGCCTCATTTGAACAGTTCCCGAAATAAATATTTGTCACTGCACAAAATGAAAATGTCATATCTTCTGACTGCCTAGACTTATTTAGAGTCTAATCTTGTAATACACAAACATTTGCAAAGCATCTACATGCTCCACAAGATAACAAATCCTGTCATGATATCGATCATTAGTACAGAGGTATATAAGACAAGCAAAATAAACGTATTAGGATATTGTAGGATATTGTGTTACTCTAAGATTGATTTGTTGAATCATAATACCCAAGAATGTAATTCTTCCTCAACCCTGGCCTGAATGTTAACATGGAAGACTAATGACTAAAAAAGGATTATGGGGGTGTCGTGTGGGTGTAGTCTTTTAGAAATATCTTAGCAGAAATTGTAGTTATAAAATAAGCATGTGCCTCATTACTGCAAATACAGCTGTGTAGGCAGGGCGAATGCCTCAGCACTGAAGACAACTTTTTAAAAGACCTTTAATTACCTCACAGTGACTCACAGTGGGTCGACTGCAGACCCTGACATTGCGCACAGCAATGTGGATTTAAAAAATAAAGGACAGAAGAAAGAAAGGGCAGACGTAAGGCACAAGAGCTTTCTATTCATATTAGTCAAATTGTCGAGTTGGCCAACACATCCAAACTTCCACTTATTATACAGACCATGTACATATACATGCTGAACTCCATATGTATGTAATATGTAATATGCAATATGAACTTGTAGCACTGACAGAACTGAACTCCAGTACTCACAGCATACCCAGCTTATATGATGTGCTAGGGATGAATTAGTTATTCAACTCAGTTAACAGGAACCACTAAGGAAAAAATGTTATTTGTATTAAATGAGTTTTCTACCTGATTGAACAGCAGTCAGCCCCATGTCACTTCATCTGTAAAGTTTGCTTGAACCAAATTCAGTGGTGTGTTTTGTTATACTGTATAAAAATACTGTGTCTTCTGTGTCTTCTTGATTCTCATCTTTCACAGTTCTTGATAATCCACAGGAAAAAATTTCCCATGCAGCTGCCACATTAACCATTTTTTTCTGTCCAACAATCCAAGCAACACCTACGACTTTAAACACCTACGACTTTAAAAAGACAGATTCAATATTATCTAATTGTTTAACTCTATCTAATTATTTTCTGCCAGTGTTATGTGAGAGGTGAGATTCACCAACCTAAGCACAGACAGTTCTGTAACAGCACATACACATACTTTATCTGACACCCAGGTCAAAACCAGTGACTCAGATCTGTCCATGATCCCACTACTTTACTCTCCAAGTACTTGATGTCTCCACATTACAGCAATACCATTTCGATTACCATATTCATGGAGAAATTATTTTACAGCTATACAAGAGCTGCCTTTAGTATTAAAATAATGTAAGCAATCAGTGGACAAAGCAATATGTCAAAATAAATCATTGTAATCTTTGCACGGAGATGAACTAATCATTAACTGATCATCAGCATGAGCTCACTGCATAGTATGATTATTGTATCTACCAGGCTTGATTAGGTGGACTAAGTGTTTTTTACCTAAATAGTCTAGCTTCAAGATGATGGAACTGGAATAAATGCTGGTTTCAAACTCTTGTCTGTGTAATTAAAGCCCAGCATGTCACTCACCTAACACTGACGCACAAACGCTCCACTGCAGACACAGGCATGGGGAAAACTACATCAAACTGTGGTACATAATACAGTACCAAAACGTAAATGTATTCAACTAAAATAAAATATATAAGAATACAGAAATATATTTTGTAAGAGTGACACGAGATTAGTTTCAGTTGGTAATGTTAGCATACTAGTGGATGATTGTTAACACTAACGTCATTTGCTATCCTTCAGAAATCACACTAGTGTTCTAAAGTGTGAAGCGTTAAACAGTTATATTGCCTCTTTGGTCTTGGAAGAGTTTAACCTGCTCTTATATTTTTGATCATATGTAGGCAGGATCTTAACAAGATCTTAGCAGCTTTGCTTTCTAGCTAGCATCCAGATTTCTAGCTAGCAAAGCATGGTTTATATATAACCATCCTGTAAAATGTTTTAAAAATGTGTTAAACTTCCACTAACAACAGATATGCTTTTGGCAATATGCTGGATAAAAATGAATCAGTTAACAAATTGCTAGCTCTCCCTTTCCTCCCTCCCTCAGTCAGGCATTTGGTAACAGTTCCCAAACAGAAAACCTTTATTTCTGTTTAGAGAATTTCTAGTCATAAAGCTGCTCTGGTGTGAACTTCTACTTCTACTTACTAAATTTCAGGCTGAGTATATTATTTGGCTGTTAATGTAGGATTTAGGAGGTGGGGGAGATGTAAGAGAACATTACTGTTTAGTTTTTTTATTGAGTAGCACATTGATCACATGAAATATGATTAAAACAAGTTTGAATGATATCTGTTTCTGTCTTAAGCATTTAATTTATTCAGCTTACATTGGGTGGCTAGATCTCACATTTATCCTGTCTTTGTCAGTTTTGCCATCAAAATATGCTCTGGCATAGACATATGATACAATAAAGCCTTCAAATGCATTTAACTTTAATCAAATGTCTTTATACAGCACTTAGTAATTACCTTAAAAACAATTTTTCCAATTTTCAAATGAAGGCATTTCTCTAGAAAGTAGTATGAAGCAGTATTATATCATCAACCCCATTATGCAATGCTATGATTTACATTTCCATCTAATTATAGAGTACATCTCTGATGGTGGAGCTCAGCTCCCCTGTGCTCTCATCCCTCTTTAAACCCTAGTTGTGCCTCTCTCTGCGTTTCTGTTTTCCTCTCTCTCAAATTGTACATTTTGTCATTTGATTACTGTCCCAATGAGACAGTGCTGTTTAGCAAAAACAAGTCACCTTTTTCACATCTGCCAGCAGGGTTTCAGTATAATGTAATCTCAGTTGGCAGTTTAACTAGGTCAAATAAATACCTATATAGTCTATACATACATACATACATACATATATATATATATATATATATATATATATATATATATATATATATATATACATATATATATATATATATATATATATATATATATATATATATATATATATATATACACACACACACATACATATATGTTTTTATTCTATATTCCAAGTGTTGTCCTCTTATCATGTATAGTAGATGGAAGACTATCTGTACCTACCTATCTAGTAGCTAATAAACTCGCAAGTCAGTAAATAACAATATATGCTGAGCTACCAGGAAAATAACAATATACACTATGCGACCAGGTCATTATTTGCAAGATAGCTGCAACTAGTAACCTGGCAACTCAGTGTAAATCAAAACACCCCTGAACAACATAATCCAGTGAGATAGGTCAAAACAGATATTTCCTCTGCGTCATTACCATCTGAATACTCAACCATCTGAAAAGAGAGGAATATAATTACACATCCACAAGAAATCAATTCCAAGCCAAGTCTGTCAGTTCCTTTAATTGGACTCCCTTTGTTTGTCTTGTTTGTGTGTGTGTGTGTGTGTGTGTTTGTGTGTGCTGTCACATGGATCCAGAACATCTGAAACACAAAAACAACAGACCCAGCACACGTGTTAAGGAAGTTAAAGGGAAGAAATAAGTAATTCAAGGAGATAATGAATTCTCAATCTTTCCCATGCACGATCACTACATTTCATTTAAGAACCAGAAAGGCAAACCCGTATCTTCATTACTGTCACTTTATTAGTCACAAATAAAGACAAACCCACATGCACACACTAACACTAACTTTTCTGGGAATCCCTGGTGTGTAGAGCCCAGAACTCTAAACAGAAGATTTATTGTGGAGCGTGAAATTCAAAGTTGTCTATCCTCCATTATTAAGGAGATTATAGATATTTGGGCAAGGAAAGGAAATGAAATAAATCTGTGATTCTCTTCAGCTATAAAGAGGGTCAGTCAGACATTCATGAAACTGAATAGAAGATGAATGCAGCACATCTTTCTTTGTTAAGAAATTAATGAAGTAGCATTACTAAATCAGTGGAGAAAATACTGCAAAAGTATGTGTTCTCCCACTGCTGTGAGTCACCCTCAAAAGCCTAAAATATTCACTCAGTCCAAGTTTTACTGAAGTTTTTCTGACTCATATATCATACACTATGTAATCATAGATTGATGCTGCAACCTTAGACAATACTACTTGAATGTGTATGTGTATTGATTTGCAGCCATCATATTAATCAGTGTGGGGAACCAAAGTAAGAACAATTCACATTACAAAACATGCTTCAGCTGATTGCTGGCAAAAACATATTTCTTCCAGTCAGGTCTACAATCTCCTAAATCCTCAAACGTTATGTACAGTTGCTTTAAAGAGCGAGCTGAAGTTTGAAGTAGTCCAATGAAGAAATAATAATTTAAGTCCGGAATAAAACACAATATGGTAAGCTGTTATAGGAAAATAATTAATGACTGGTGGTGTAATGTGGCCTGGTGGGAAGCAGAGTTACTGTTACCATCCCAAAGTACATTATTTTCCAGTAACAGCATGTCTTGAAGTGTTTTATTCCTCTAATACAACACCAATTTAACAACAATTACCATTTTTAAATTACGAATGAATGAAATGTCATGCTTTTTAGCCATTTATAGTTATATTTAATTTTGCGGAACTATGGTGAGATTCTTGTTATCAAATACATTATTGCAGATATTAACAATTGTTGTT
Source organism: Pangasianodon hypophthalmus (assembly GCF_027358585.1). Lineage (NCBI taxonomy): Eukaryota > Metazoa > Chordata > Actinopteri > Siluriformes > Pangasiidae > Pangasianodon > Pangasianodon hypophthalmus. The sequence continues at coordinate 10,511,050 of NC_069734.1, forward strand.
TAATTAAAAAAAAAAAATTTAAAAAAAACAATTTCCCGAAAGCCAGGAAAACACCATCTCCTCTGCCACGGGAACTTTCCCACGGTGGAGAACCTTACTTACAAAACACTGACAATGGAGACTCCTTCCATAAATATTAAATAAACATCTCCTAACAAAACTTAACCATATCAACTATTATACATTTTTCTTTGTTAAATAAATTGTTTATTATTATGTGGCACATGTCCCATACTAGTCCTTGTGAATGAGTTCTTACTTTAGAAAATGTTAAAGTATTACAATGAGCACATTAATATAAACCTGTGATTCGAATTACAGCGAGAACTTGTCAGAGTGACTGTTAGAGAAAATGAATCAACACCATGGTGACCAATCAGATTCAAGAATTCAAAAATTCCTTTATTTACCAATAACGTGTACTCATTTTTGTTGGTCTCAGCATCCTGTGGTGCTTCATTTCACATCATTCTGTGCAGTGTAAAATCATTCAGTCCTCTCAAATGCACATTGCTTAATTATTCTTGACCATTAGCAGGTAGTTACGCAAAACATTAGTGAATTATGTATACCAGCTGCAATATATTATCACAGTGGCTGTAATGAACTTAGACGGTGCTCAGGGAAAACTTCCTGTATGTGCAGTGTTTCAGGAAATAATTGGAACTGGATGACTCATGAGGTGAATTGAGTTTTGCGAACAGAGTTGTTTGTCTTTAGCTAAAAAATTGCTGCAAATGTAGCTAGAAAAAAGTGATCAAAGTAGTGTCTTTGGATTGAATAATAACATAATTATTTTGTCAAATGGTGATTTAGAGCAATGTGATTTTGTAAACAGTGGGTACTGTAGGTCAAATAACAAAATAACGTCATTGAGAAGGTCAGTAAATACAGTATACAGTATATATGCTATGAATCCATATGAAAGAAAAGATGCCAAAACCTATTAATCAGGTCTTAATAGAGCTTAAGCCTTTTAATACAGCATACTCAGTTTAGAATTTTTACTTCTGAGCAAACAGTGTAAGTTAAGCATGAGTATTTTATTTGTCTTTGTAATAAATTCCAGCAATAAATTACATCAGTTGCAACAGAGTAAATGTTTTAACACAGAGATGCTACAGCCCTCCCCAGCAACTTTGCAAAATGAGTCACATCAGGCGTTTCCTTTACGCATGAACTCCATCGATGATGAAAGGTGGAGCAAAAGAAACCACCGACAGAGACAGATATAAACTGATGGCATCATTGGGAAACACATGAGAAGCTGAAGAGCATGGAGAGCTGCAGAGTGTGTGTGATGGTGTGCGCCGTGCTGCTGTCCTGCGCCTCTGGCAACGAAATTTACCATCTGGATGACGAGGAGGCGGTGGATGTAGACCGGAGAGCCCTGAGGAACTTCTACCCTAAAGAGCCTAATTTAACCAGCCAGAAAGAGCTTGTAAGCTCTACTCCTGAATAATGCAGAAAAATATACTGATATCTCTTTGGTAGTGTTTAAAAATAAGTTGTATCTGAATTGAATTGAATTAAATTTCTGCATCGTGTCCACAGCTTGGGGCTCTGCATGATGTTTTGGAAAAGCTGCAGAGCAAACGGATCTCACTTTGGGAAAAGAAGTTTAGCCGAGTTCCCACGGTGAGTAAAACCATTAAAGCCTTTTAGATATAAATGAATATTTACATAGACAGGTCAATATGACAGTTCATACAATTTTATTTAATTACTGGTATATTTTTAATAATTATGCAAATACGTATAATACTGTTCTATAAAGAAAACAGCGTTGATTGAACATCTATAGTGTTTAAGTACAAATGAACACAGCAGGTGTTAATTCAGTTCTGTAGATGTTAATGAAAAAACAGGAAATAACAGGTGTATACTTACTTATTATCGATTAATGATGTTGTAAACCATCATGCTCAGTCCAGTGCTTTAGACCCTCAGTCAGTGCACATATTTAGTCTATTCCAGCTCTGAGTATGCTTAGCACAGATCCAAAACAGAACCACAAGTGGGTCTGGATTGGGAACCTCTGTAATATACACTAAACACTAAATATAGGTGCAAAAGTTTGCATAGCCCTAAAACAAGATGAAGAAATGAAAAATGTGGGGGAAAAAATCATCCTCCTTTCGGATTGTGATATAAATATTCTGTAAAAAAAAAATTGTTACCTTTGCCTTCATAACCTTTATTATATTGTAATATAATATATTATTATTATATTGTATAGTTTCTGAGAAGCTTTTAGGTCACTTGACCAATATTTGCCCATTTTGTTTTAAATAAATGTTATCACTCTGAGAGATTTCATACATTGCCTTCAAAAAAGGACCCTGAGGGTCAGAAGTGGCACACTATCTTTTCAAATTATTCTTTTGACTTATCTCTTGGATTATTGCTTGTTTGTATCCAGTTGTGTACACATTTTCAAAATATGTTACATCCATTATGTTAAAAGGTAGGTTGTAAAATAAGAATAAATATTCTTTTTTCCTATTCAAAAAACACAGGGGGTGCAAACTTTTGCTCTCAGCTGCAATTGCAGTGTGATGTTGATTTTTTTTTGTCATTGTGTAATTGCAGTGTGGGGTTGGGCAGCAGTGTGCCGTGCGGAAAGGCTCACGTATCGGCAGGATGTGTGACTGTCCGATCGGAGCGGCTTGCAACACCTACCTGCTCAAGTGCTTATAATCCTCACATCATATCCATGCATTCGTTAAGTTAATTAATTTAAGTTTGGGTTTGTGCTGCTTTTGATGTACATATGTACATTTTGTCTTAATCCTTGCTTTTCTAAGGCAGCCTGTCATCATTGTTTTGAAGAAACACCATATCAATTAATTTCTTTCATAATATAATGATATAATAAAGTTATTAAAGTGGGACTGAGTTGCAAATACTTGTCCAATATTTTTCATGCCAATATGATGTTACCATGCATGATGTTAATTAAATTAATACACATCACCTTAATTAGATATAACTGGATGTATCTTTAGACTTCAGAGAGCAGCAGCTGATTATAAAATCATTATAAAAAGGAGCCACACAGCATGAAAAGGGACACGAGCAGTGAATGAGAAACACTGTCATAACACATCTAGGACATTTTGATTGATGTGTCCTGTCTAGATCTGATCTTATGTAAGGCAGGATATGTCTTTGTAGAGACTTTTTTGTCCAGTCACCATAAATGATTTGCTTGTGAAAGCTTTAACTGACTGTAAACTCATGAGTTTGCATCCCAGAGGAGAGGAGAGAAAGACACAGAACTTTCACTGACCGCCCCCGCACAAATAAAATGTCCCTCCGAGGCTCCCCATTTATGGAGGTCAGTACAAAACCAGCCTTCATCACATACATCTAAATTGAGTCAACTGTCCATCAACTCAGGCCTCCGACTGTGCGCTTTCACTTCATATTAGTTTCACTTATGTTTATTAATATTTACCAATGTGCCAGTGGAGTCCGGAGGGCATGCGTGCACACACAAGATACAAATCAAGTTTCATTTAAATGCATAAAAAACATTTTAGACCTAAAGCTATGTGTGTACTGGTGGTGGTTTTTAATGAAGTGCTGAAGTTTCACAATGTTTTGGCATACCACTGTGTAGGGCAAAACATGGCGTGACTAAGAACTCAAACGTTTTACTCTGAATATGTCATATTGACCAATTAAAATGATGACTTGAAGATGCAGAATTGATATGAGAATTAAAGGGCACAAAACAGGAGGCAGTAAATAAAGCACCAGAAACTGTAGATGCTAGCATCACTTAATTAAAGAGCAGTGAAACGTCAGCATATTGTGTTATAACAAACAGTAAGTGTGAGATGCAGACAAAATGTGCTCGAACTCCTGGAGTTTATTCAGTTTTATTAGTTTCATAACAATTTGTGACACTGATAAAACAAAGATACAGAATGACTATTAACTAAGAAAAAAATACTAATCAAGTCCTACCATGACTTTTTATTAAAAAAGTTCTATTAAAGACCTGTGCCTTCTCCAATTAAATGTAGAGTGTTTCAATAAAATAAAAGTTATAGACATTTCTCAATTCACTTATACCTATTGCTTACTTAAAATGAGTCAATTGAACCAAAAAACTACAGGGTGTTAAATAATATATTTTTACTGTTCAATATATGCTTACTTCAAAAACTTAAATTTCTTCAGGTGGAAATATTGATACTTAAGTATCATGACCAAAAATGTGCATTTGTTAATGATCTGACAAGATTTTTTTTTTTTTTTTTAAGTGAATTAAAACAAGAAAAACTAAAGCAATGTAGTAAAACACATTTTGTGAAACATGGGATGCTTTATTAAGTACATACAGAACTCAAGGGCTCTGATTTCAGCATGTAATATTGACTGTTTTATCTGCTGTCAAAACAGGGAAAATAATGTATTTTCAAAAATATTTAGCCAATGTATCAGTAACACAAATCCTGGTACAAGGAAATGATATTAAGATCAAATTCAAGGTTCAGTACTAGCTGCTCTAAGAAGAAGAACGTCACACAGATTCAGGCTTAATCCATCGAAACCATATACACTTAGATAAAGGCAATTAAATAATCCAAACTCGTTTTATATGAACATATAAAGAGGACATCAACGATTGGGATGAACTTTACAACTCTTCATAAATGAACTGACTACTTTGATGAGAGAGAAACCATTTCAAATATCTTAAAACAGACCGAGAGATTTCAGAACGTAAAGATGTCAAGTGTAGTTTGCTTATTAATGCAATAGTAGCTGATATACAGGTCAAATCATAGTCAAGTTAGCACAAAACTTGAAATTACAACCAGTAGACTCGTCTATAAAAGTGGGGCTCAGACTCTAAACAAACCTACACACTTATGCTTGCACTCTAAACTGTTTTGTCAAAAATGAACTGTTGCTCGTTTATGATCAGCGTTTAATGCACAAACATTTTAGTGTATAAAAGTCGGTCCCTACAGCCCTGAACCGTCCGTCATCAACATGACCTTATAACTGCAACTGAAATTAAACAAAATTAGAAGTTGTAGGGCACAAAGAGACAGAGATTTACTAATTAGACTTAAAAAGGATAGCTAAGAGCAGGAGGCAAAATTGAGCTTCTCGGCTGTTCATCTAACAGGACCAAATCCTCTACATCTCGACCCTGGAACCTGCGACGGGAGATCTTCACCGTCACCTTCCGCCCCTGAAATGTTTTAAGGGCCTCCTTTGAGGCCATGGCCCTCGCTGCACATTCGTCACGGCCGTATCCTGTGCCCATGTAGACAGCGTGGCAGCGCAGTTCACACACCTGGCCCTCTCTTTGGGTGCAGCCAGCAGGCAGGTCAGGAATGTCTTTGAGAGGCACAAATACACAAGTAAGGCTGGCCTTGCATGACTCCACACAGGTGCGCAGGATCTCAAAGTGATCCAGGTTGGGGCCAAAGCCTCCTGCAGACACCAGCTTCCAGGCCACTGTTTTATAAAGGCGGTTAAAGAAGGGCTGATGTTCTGCAGGGGCCTCGGGTAGGGGACCTGATTTGACAGCAGCAGCATTCGGACAGTCAGTATTTTGTTCTCCGCCTTTACTGCCAGAGTCGTTAGGAACAGTTTTGTTTTTCTTAACACAGCTCTCAGCATCCGCGGCTGCACATAAGTTGGAAATAGAAGTGAAAAGGACTCATAATCAGTGATTGTGAATGTTGTGATTATCTTAATTTAATTAAAAGATCCAAAAGGGGTGTAAATGTGTATTGATCTAAAGGCGAATACATGTTCATTTGTGGCCAAAATAAATTACTGGACTATATTCATTATCATCATTTATTTTTTATTTATTATTTATTTTCTATATTACACTACTCCAGACATTTTTGTATTTTAAAAAAATCTTAAATCATACTTTAAAAATCTAACCAAATTGACTCCTGTTAAAATTTCAGATTTCAGGATGTGTCAAATCTTTTCTCTAAAATCTGTGAACAAATCAAACTGCTCTACGGACAGAGCTGATGACCCCTAAGTTTACTGCATTCTCACACCTGAAACAGACGGTCTCTTTCCTTTTCCTACGATCTCATCTTTTGTCTTATGAACAGGACCATCATGCACACCAATCCCTTCTGCCATCTCTTTAACCTTGTCCATCACAGGTTGGGGATAGCTACAATAAAAGCACACGATCAAAGTGAAAATCCACTCACATCTATGAAAAACACAGGTATGCAAGCAAGCAACAGGACAGAGCACGTACCGACAGCCTAAGAACGTCTGGTTGGCCCAAACCTTGGACAGAGAAAGAAGCCTGTCCAGACTGGGACTAGTGATCCCTGGTTGGATGGTAGGAAAGACCTCCAGGTTGCGCAGAACAAACTCTCGCCTGGCATGCCAGTGTTTCTTTGTCTCGGAGAGCTCTCTTAAGGATTCCACCCATTGTGCCAGGTGAGGGTTTTGCTGAAGGTACTCAGAAACAACATCCTGTCCACTCCCCTCTGCCATCACTGCAATAAAACGGAGCAATCAAAATATGAGATTCAAGTCAAGTGGCTTTTATTGTCATTTCAACCATCTACAGCTAGTTAGTACACAGTGAAACGAAACAACGTTCCTCCATGACCATGGTGCTACATAAAACAACACAGAACTACATGAGACTACACATTATTACATAAAGTGCACATGCAAACATGTGCAAACAGCATAAGACAGTAAAATAACTACTAAAACAGGACAATAGGCACAGTAAGAGACAGTCCAGCACAGATTAGTACACAGTTCTAGTGTGAAAGTGTCAGATATAACAGTAGTGCAAAAGAATAACAATATAATAAAATGCTGTGAATGTAAACATAACATACTATGATACAGTATTCAGAAGATATGCTTATACTATATATGGACACAGCAGTTATTGGGGTAGCAGCCAGGTAGAGAGTATAGTAATAAGAATAATGCAGGAAGTAAATAAAGAAATGTTCAAAAATTGCAAAGAGAGTGGGATGGTGTTCAGTTGAGATTAGTTATTATTTACACAAACACATTTTGTGTATGTTTCCACTAAACTTTTGTCAGCAGTATTCATTTTTTGGTTAATTTTTCCTTAAAAACAACAAGGTATTTATCCAGAATGTTTTGTGATGGGCAGATGATCTCTGTAGAGCACAGCAACAGTGCAGAATACACGCATTATCTAGCTGTACTTTGTGTACTTTTACCATTGTGTTACTAGAATATAGCAACCTGCTAACATGCCATTTAACTGCTACATTAACGTGTACCATATACTCAAGCTTGATGCCCTTATGTATAAATATCATAATTATCACTCGATATATTAAGTCAGAGGTCGTTAGCCACGTTTATCATTACAGCGTGTTAGCAGGATTGGAAAAGGTAGCTAGCCGTCCATCGCTGGTCATTTCACTTGTTATGTTATCAGTATAAAGTAAATGAAATACTTATAGTTTGATATAAATCATGAAAAAGTAATGCATAACGTTCTGACCTTAATGAGTTCCTTTAACCACTTCTACATAACCATTAACATTAGTCAGATACCGCTAGCAACAACATCAACAAAATATTAGGCTATTGAAAGCCACTTCCGTGTGCGTCATTCAAATGCGCCTGCGAGTCTGGCGCAGTTTATGCTTAGGACGTCATCAGAATGCGACGCACATTTGGCGGCGTTTATGATAGGTAGACGTTAGTGGTTCAATGGATGTACTGTTGTTAGGAAGTCTTTAGTAAAATCTTCTGGACTAAAGGCTGATGTAACGATGATTCACGAGTTGCTGCTTGCTTTAAGCGGGTATCCTGGTACCATAATTACATGGAATAAACGAAATGGTTTGCAGGTATGTATAGCTATACAGTCTAATGTTATGCTAATTTTCATTACCTGATATGCACACAAGCTGTAGCTAGCTAATTAATAATTTACTAACAATGTACTAAACAATTTAATGAGTTGCAGAATAATAATTTAATAACAGTCGACATGCATGGTGTAGTTGTCATGAAAATGAACGTTTTAGCTACCTATCTAAAGATATTTTAAATTAAGTCAATAGCTGAATCCCAGTTGTTCCCCATGTAAGTTTCTTACACTCTGTATAGTGCTCTATATTTCCAACATGGAGTCCCTTGGAGTTGAATCAGTGTGTGTTGCTTGTTGCAGGTGTCCCAGGATCTGCCCTTTCTCCATCCCAGTGAAACCAGTGTCCTGAACCGGCTGTGTAAGATGGGCACAGACTATGTGCGGTTCACAGAGTTCATAGAGCAACACACAGGCCATGTCCACCAACAAGTAGGAGCAATTTGATTAGCAATATATTCCAGCTAGGGATGTACAGAGCCCTTTTTTCAATACTATACTGAGATCAGAGATCTATACTTGGTACTGATCTGATCCTCTAAGTCTCTGTACTGACTCTGTACAATCTTCTTGTTAAATTATGCAAAACATCAGCAGCATGTTGTTAAAGGTTACATGAATTAACAGTATATAAGTATGTCTGGATTGGATCAAAAAATTAACCCTTCAAGCCAGTATGTGCCTGAAATCCATACTCAGTATCTGATTGGAACTTCTCTAGTTCAAATGCAACATGAAGAGCCGTTTCTCTGTCTCTGATTTCTAATTTGTTATATCCAGGAGCACCATTCGAGCCAGCCGAGCCAAAGTGGATTACATGGGATATACCTGAGGGCTTTCTGCACTGGCCTGCATTCCATGTTACAGCCTTACAGACAAGCATTACTAGATCTTGAACAAGAGGTGTGACCTGATCTGACAGGAAAATATTATATACTGTTCAAATGTCATTGATCTTTAATATGAGTATCACATCTAAGACTGAAATCAATCCTTTTAAATGTTTTTGCAGTTTCTTGGTGATCCACATCTCTCCATTTCCCATGTAAACTACAAGCTGGAACAGGTAGTGAACACTGCGTTTGAACTCTCCACTCAGAGTTGTTAAACTAAATGACAAATCTGATCACACACACTCTGTCCTGTGGTCTTTCCTCCTTATCAGTTTCAGTTGCTGTTCCCCTCCGTAATGGTTGTTGTGGAGACCATCAAATCTCAAAAGGTTCATGGCTTCGTGTTTTCTACACATTGATGTAAATAATTACAAGAGTATGTGAATTAAATATGTTAAACGTCCTCTTTTTTGCTCTGATCAGATCCATGGCTGTCAGATTCTGGAGACTGTTTACAAGCACAGCTGTGGAGGTCTGCCACCTGTTCGGATGGCCTTGGAAAAGTGTGTGTCTTACAAAATCAAATATCATTACACACTGCCTTCAGTCATAGCTTTGGGACACTGTAATAAAATGTGGACATGATTAATTTCAGACTAGAGGTTTCTGAACTCACTTCTGAAGCTCTTGATTTTTGAGTGGATGTTTTTGGCATGATTGATGCTGTCAAAAAAATGTAAACAGACAAAAGGTGTGTAAATTATCTTTGGTTGATTCCTGTTTGACTCAATGAGTTATCTTCTAACAAACATTTTGCTTGAGCAGGATTCTTGCAGTGTGCCACGGAGTGATGTATAAGCAGCTGGCTGCATGGATGCTGCATGGCCTGCTCCTGGACCAGAGTGAGGAGTTCTTTGTGAGGCAGGGCCCCAGCGCAGGAGGAGCCGCAGCAGCACAGGAAGAAGAGGAGGAGGACCTGGGCATTGGAGGTCTGAGTGGGAAACAACTTAGAGAGCTGCAAGACTTGGTGAGAAATTGCTCTGCTTCACTTGAAATGAAATAGGGCTGTATATCTATGCCTTCAAGACGATATGATGCACATCAAAATACGTGATTAACAATCTAATGTATGAAAACTGCTGATAAGTTGATTCAGTATTTTATATCAATAATACTGGTTTAACACAACAGAAGGAGATAAAGTAAGAGTCATTGCTGTGCACACCACAAAGAGTTCTGGAAATGGGGGTAGTGTTTCTTTTATTGGACCTGAGCAGCACAGAGGCCACGCTTACTTTACTGGGCCTGAAAGGCACACAAAAACATGGAGGGGAAGAGAGATTGGTTCTAAATATCATTATATCAGTAATATGAAAGACCTGTGCATGTGATTTTGTATACAGAGACACCAGTATTTATTTACAGTTGCCTCACTATTTTTCCTGACACTGTGGCTTGATAAAGCTTGAGACCTGTGCACTGTTTTGAATTGCTGAATCTTTATACCCCTGACATGAAGGTGTTTTCCTGACATAATTCTTTCCTTACACACTTGTCCTTGCAGCTTATCTAAAAGCTCATAACAGCGTCGTCGTACAGTTTAAGTGAAAAATGTAGCAAGCACGTTTACGTGTGGGTAGATTATTAGATTTGTTTAATTATGCACATTCTTGTTTCTATAATGGAGGAACAATCTCAGATTTTCCTGTTTTTCATCAGTGATTTTAATCCTTTTTGTCTTAACACTGAACACTGTTACTTTTTTCTAACTTTCTGTTAAAATCTGTGCCTGTAGTCGACATAGTTGAGATGAAGTGTCTCATTGTGAAATGTCAGGGAATGTAAACACACCCCCAGCCCAGCACTGACATCAATGTTCAAATCCTTTTGCCTAAAGAAATATGAAATATTTTGCTGAAAATATTGTATTTTCTTGGCTTGTTGGATATTCTGAGCTTTCTGATGTTCTTCTTGTGTAGAGACTGATTGAAGAGGAGAACATGCTCGCTCCGTCCCTGCAGCAGTTCTCCCTGCGTGTCGAGATGCTTCCCTCATACATTCCTGTCCGAGTAGCTGAAAAAATCCTCTTTGTTGGGGAATCGGTCCAAATGTTTGAGAACCACAACCAGAGTCCCTCCAGAGCTGGTAAGACCACACTAGAACTTGTGATACATGATTTTGTATACGGGTTTATATAGTATAATCCTTGACCTGCTTTAATTTGTCGAATGCAGGTTCCATACTGAAACACCAAGAGGACACGTTTGCTTCAGAGCTCCACAGACTCAAACAGCAGCCACTTTTCAGCCTGGTGGACTTCGAGAATGTAATCGATGGAATTCGAAGCACAGTTGCTGAGGTTGGTTATGAGGCACAATTTTTTTTTTTTTTTTTTTTTTTTTTTTTATGGTCACAATACCACATAGTAACACTCTCTTTTTCATCTTCTAGCATCTATGGACTTTGATGGTGGAAGAATCTGATCTTTTGGGTCAACTCAAGGTAAACAGGAGGATATGTTATAAACAGTGATGTTAAGAAGCAATGATAATTGATATAACGATAAATTTAACTATAGTAAACGTTTTGTAATGTAAAATATTGCAGGTGTAATCAGCTTTGATCGACTTCACTGTTACTCACAGCAGCATAAACAAAACCTTAATAACCAGGTTATTAATAGTTATTATTAGTTTTTAAAATGTATTTGTGTATGTGACATGTATATTGTAATGAACTGTGTGTCATGGGATTGTCTTTAAATATTGTGACATGATTTTTTTTTTTTTTTTTTTTTTTTTTTTTTTTTAAATACCATGTCTACCTTTAATTGCTGTACATCGATGTTTTTCCCCATAGATCATAAAGGATTTTTATTTGTTGGGACGAGGTGAACTGTATCAAGTCTTCATTGATCTTGCCCAGCACATGCTTAAGACCCCACCATCAGCTGTGACAGAACACGGTGTGTATGACGTGAGCTGGCCAGGACCTCACATAAATTGTGCTGCTAATTTATGATTTGTTATCATCATTTATGACAAAAAAAAGATCTCATTATAATAATTTAGAATTGATCATTGCTGTCATTTAGTTATCACTCCAACACATTTTTTCAGATGTGAATGTGGCCTTTCAGCAAGCTGCTCACAAAGTTCTGCTTGATGATGACAACCTGTTACCCCTCTTGCATCTTACTGTTGACTATCAAGGGAAAGACAACAAAGGTACTCATCACCACCACTGACTATTTTTTGCTTATTGTCCATGTGGAACAGCTGCTGGCTTTATAATATTTAAGCGACACTTTTGCAAAATCTGTTGCAAGGGCTATTCTAAATCACATATTTTTCCAGATGTTTGGTTAAAGGCATATAGCACCACTTAGTGGTGGCAGTCTAATATTTCTAATATAAGTCAGATTAGATTTCTTAGAGCGAATTAGTAATTTTTTTTTAATCATTTGGGGAGGTAGTGATCGTATTATAAATTGTCATCTAGTATAAATGGAAGCTTTAGTTCTTTAATTGCTGGTACAAGATAAAGCTAAACTTGTTGCAGTATCCCAGCAGCCTTTGCATGGCGTTTGTTTGAATAAAAGCAAATGAAGTCATTGTTAGAGTAACAGACGCCCCTGCCTCATGCAAATGACCTGGTATTTTACAGTGGGAGTAGAATATGATGTCGTCTAATGTAGTTTTGATTTTTTCTTTTTTAAATATCGTACCATATACCCAATTTTGTTACTTGTGATAATGAAGATGAAACCTCTTTGTTAAAATGATTTGAATGAATTTTGTCCTAAAGGTCTGTAAAATTTTTCACTCAACTGTATAAAAATTCAAATGACACCAGATCAAGAGTGTTCTGTAGCCTGAAATGTAACACCAAGTTCATTTGAATTTTTGACCATTTATTTAACTCTTTGAGGACCCACATACACCCTGTCTATAAACTGCAAAGTTAATCAGCGTTAAGTGCATTCTTTTAATGCAGACGTTATGTCTGTGTTCACAGAGGCGTCTGGGACTCGAGAAGGCACCACGCCTCCTCAGGATTCTTCTCCTCGAGAGCCTCCTTCAACAGGCTGGGCCGCACTGGGACTGGCCTATAAAGTGCAGTGGCCCCTGCACATTCTCTTCACTCCTGCTGTGTTGGAAAAGTAAATCACTCAGTAATGTGTGGGGTGCATGGCATTGTTTCACTATGTCCAGAGCACATCATAGTTTGGTGAATTTCCTGCTAAAACAGCTCTGATTCAGCTAAGACTGAATTCACAAACTGTGGCCATACAGGACCAAACCTGGAGATGTCTGTGTTTCATGTTTTGAATTTGTTTCATTTCATCTGTTCATTCGATTGTATTTCTACTGCTCTTTAGGTATAACGTAGTGTTTCGATACCTGCTCAGCGTGCGCCGGGTGCAGTCAGAGCTGCAGCACTGCTGGGCCCTGCAGATGCAGCGCAAACACTTAAAGTCTAACAAGACTGACGCAGTCAAATGGAGGCTGCGCAACCACATGGCCTTCCTTGTAGATAACCTGCAGTATTACCTACAGGTACTGTGCTACCCGAGTAAAATCATTTCTATATTTTACAACTGGTTTTCAGCACTGACCATCATTTCTACAATTCATATCCCACTCAGGTGGATGTCTTGGAGTCACAGTTTTCGCAGCTTTTGCAGCAGATCAACTCGACACGAGACTTTGAGAGCATTCGTCTGGCTCATGACCATTTCCTTAGTAATCTCTTAGCCCAGTCCTTCATCCTTCTCAAGCCAGTACGTCTGAAAAGCTTCTCAGATTTATTAACCTCTTAAACATATTATTATTCAGTATAATACAGTGAAACTGATTATGAGTGTGAGGAATAGAAGTCTGGACCTGCCACTTCAGAGAGTTAATCCCCATTCATATGTCTTTTTCTTGTCTTTTTTTTTTTTTTTAAATCCCTAAAACTGACTTTCCTAGGTGTTTCATTGTTTGAATGAGATTCTGGATCTCTGTCACAATTTCTGCTTGCTGGTGAGTCAGAACCTGGGGCCACTGGACGAGAGAGGAGCAGCTCAGCTGGACATTATGGTGAAGGTCAGTCCACTCAGTCTGTTATTGTATTCACATTGAAGTTAGGAATGCACTGAAAATTTTGGGCAATGGAAAACTTCAGCAAGAAATGTTAGGAGTAAATTTGCTGAAAAGTTGACTGTGAAGTTGACTGAAAAGTAGTATACTGTTTGGAACACGGCCCCTGTATTTGTGACTTGTGATTTCTCAGTATTATAGAAGTGTTATGAGAATAAAATAATTTATTGTACACATCAGCGTGGCTGTGTACCAAATGAAAGGGCAAGAGCTTGTCTTTTAGCTACCGTCAGCCACCTTTAGCTCTTAATGTGACTGCCTGGTAAAGCATTGCTGTACAATATTTTTCCCCCTAATTCAAAAACCATATGTTTTCATTTTAATTAAAAAAAAAAATCACACCTTAGCGTTAATACCGCAACATATTAAAATGTACCATTGCAAATAAAAATTAGATATGGTTGTCTGAAAGTCAACTCCAGTGACATCATGCTTGCCTAATTATTTTTTTTTTAGGTCATTTGCAGTTGTACAACAGGCAAGTCACTTGTTTTTCCTTTAGATAAGTGCCTGAACAAATGCAGATCTCTAGAAATCACCCATCCACCCTCGTCTATATTAGGTTATTCCAACTGAGTCGTATCTCAAATCAGCTTGTAATTACCTCAGTAGTGCTACTAAAGAGATGAACCTACGAGCATGCATTTTATAAATAAATAAACTAAAATAGATAGCTATTTTAAATAAACTGCCCATTTTTAATTTCACAACAAGCCTGCTTGATTGTGATTGATTTTTATACAGATAAATCCACTAACAGCATCTCAAGAGCACAACCTGTTGATCCAGAAATTACAGAGGGAAGCGCAACAGCTCTGCAGTATAGTGGGCATGTTTATGTATATAGGATGAATATAAATAGAGGCAGAGCAAACAAAGTCTGTAATCCTCAACACAGTGAGGGCTGCGTAATGGAGGCTTAGAAATGGAGGCTTAAATAGAAGCATGTTTGTGTGGGCTGGCTGGAGAGTGTCTGGTGTGTGGACCCTGTAAAGAATTGGGACCCCAGCTATGTATCCCCATAAAAAAGGAAATTTAAATTTAGAAAAATCAGGCACTTAGTTTTCAATGTATTGTCCTCCACCATGTTTTGAACTTTGATTTTGGCCCATTATTACTGCATCACTAATTGAAGCAGTGGTTTCAGAAACTAGGCTCCTAAATTATAGCCTAACTGTAATTCTGAATTTTGTAATATGAGCCATGCTGCTGTTTGAACAGGGTTTTAGCCGCCAGTCATTCCTGCTCTTCAAGATCCTCTCCAGTGTGCGTAACCACCAAATCAATTCAGATCTGGCTCAGCTACTACTGCGTCTGGACTATAACAAATACTACACTCAGTCAGGAGGCACGCTGGGAAGGTATGTGTGGTGAAGCTCAAATAGTTTGTCACATTGTTTGGTAATTACAGCAATTGTAATTGTAAGTTGTATTTCTTTTTGTCTGGCAGTTTTGGGCTCTGAGACAGAACTGGAGGATGCATTACCTCAACCTACAACGTGTAAATATGCCCTGACGTCATCATATTGCGTAATACGATTTTACATTTGTATTAACACACATGGTGTCTACCTTCTGATATTTATGTTGGCTTGTCTTCTGTGTGTATGACATTTCTGAAACTAAAGTTGTGTTATACTTGTAAATACTGAATTATAAAAATAAACCCAAGAAAAAAGGAGACACACAGTTTATTATGTCAAAAACAGTTTTAAAACTATATACAGTAAAAGCAGGCAAATGCTAAAACAGTACAGGACGTTAAAAAAATACAGAAGAGACAGAGCCTAAGAAGAGTAATCATGATGATACTCAGGCTGACTGTCGTAGGCCAGACGTTCTCCACAGATCACACACTGAACCAGCCACTCCAGAGACACCACAGGAGTGTTTGTGGCCATCGCACACTTCAGCACCTCTGCAGGACACGGAGACGCAGACACCACTAAGTCTAACCCCTCTGCTGAAACTTCTACAAACCAGGACAAAGGAAACAACTGTAAATGTAAAGCTTCACAAGTCAAATCATGTCTTCAGGTTGACTTAATATCCACTTAATATCCACTTCCCAGAACCTACCAGAACTGTTGTTGCTTATTTTATGTTGCTGGACCTTTGCAGCACCACACATGGTGAGCAAGGAAGTCCATAAATCCACACGATCTTCTGAAACCAGCAGCACCTTCAAAGCTTTGAAAGGGTTACAGCGTGCATGCCTGTGGGAAAACAAAACATTTTTTAAATCATTCTGAATTGGGATGTAATATCTTACAATCAGTCACAGGGTTCCTACGAAATTAATTTCTTTTTAGGAAATTAATTCCATACATGACAGCAGTTGCTCATGGAAGGACATATGACGACGTACCTGTGACAACCTTAACATTAAAGTAATAATACAATCACTAAAAAAGAAAAGATACTTTACTGACTAATACACACCACCCAGTGCTTTACCAGCTATCAATTCATCACGAGTTTTACTGAAATGTATGGACTGAAGTATACAGAAGTACTGAATGCTGTTAGATCCCAGCAGCTGGATTAAAACACTCCTCTCTGTATCTAAGAACCATGCAGAATATGACCACTGAGCCTCATTTATCAAGGTGGACACAAACAAATGTATCTGTAAATCATTTACACAAGAAATGTGGTATTCATGAAAATCCAGTTAGTTTGGAAAAATGTTTGTATCCTATTAGTGCTCCTGTCACTTTACTTCTATAAAGGAGACTCGCTAATGTGAACCCTGATTACTTGGCTTTAAATTGTATAATTGGCAATGAGTTATTGTAGATATAAATGTAATGAAATCAGTAGTTTCATATGAATGTTTTGAAAGAATGCAATCCATTCAATTAGAACAAAAGAAATGGCACCCTCTAAAAGGAGGAAGTGTTTGTGTCTGTGACAGCTAATGCATTGCAATGGCATTACTGGAATATTTAGCGCACATCGTGTTTAGAAGGCACTGTTTCAACATTTATTTATCATTTTTCAGCTTGTTTCAGCTCTCTGTGAGCTTTTATGGTGTTTTGTGGGCAGTACTAAAGCAAATCTACTGTGTCATGAACGCAATTGGTAATAAGACTGGAGACCCCTGATGAAGAGGGAGACCCTTTTCCTCCGATTTTAGATATTTTAGATATATAAGGTATACATTACTGTGCAAAAGTCTTTGGCACATGAAAAGAAATGCTTAGAGCAAAGATGCCTTCAAAAATAATGAAATTAAACATTTTTACATTAAACAAAATACTACAGAGAGCAGTGAACAGTAATAAATGAAAAAGTCAACATTTGGTGGGACAACCCTTTGCTTATAAAAATAAATAAATAAAAATAGTAGTCTCAGGTAGAATTTGTGCAGTTTTATAAGGAAATGAGCTGTAAGTTTTACTGAGCATATTACAGAACCAGCCACAGTTCTTCTGGAGACTTGGACTGTCGCACTTGCTTCTTATTTCTGCAGCAAAACCCAGCAGCCTTCATTATTGCTTTTTTTTGTCTAAAAAGTGTCTTATATAACATGACGCTTTTTTTTTTTACTGACATACAAAAGTTTTTCTGTAACATTTAATTTTGTGCTGGAAAATTAATTAATGTTTGGAATTCTAAAATGTTTTTGTACTGACTCGATATTGTATAAGTCATAAAATAAAAATAGAAACAAAAAGCAAAGTTTGTACCAAAAAAAAATAGGGTGTCTACGACTTTTGCACACTACTGTAGTATGCAATGTTGCCAGAGGAGAAAATGATGCTAAAATAATGAATATATGACCTAACAGACAAACTTTACAATTTGCCAGAGCCTTATTAATACATTTAGACCTGTGCAATATGCTATAACAATAACACAATAAATTATGTCCCATTACATTTTCTTGAAATGCCTTTTATATTACAAACTCTGAAGGATGCAGCTGATTTGATGTTAAAATTGAGTGTTAATTAATGAACATATCCTTGATGGATTTACTTTTTTAAAAAAAAGCATCGCTGCTGTTTTACTGGCACGGTTTCTTAGCAAACCTATATATTGTGATGCATGTCATTTATCACAGAAATCTTTCTTTAAGTATAATGGTATTTTGGTCATATCACCTACCACGATCCAAATTCAATTTTCTGAAAAAACTAGTGTATAACCTTCCAGGACATGTGGAAGCCCTGAATTACCATTCTATGATTCGTTTCTCAGGCCCCACTCCAGCAGGGAGCAAGTAGTTCCTGTAGTTCATCAGCTTCTTCTCTTGACAGCAGTCTCGCACCCAGATCTGAGACACACAGGGAACTCCACCTGCCACACACAGCAGGTACGTCTGCGTGCGGCAATGCTTATCAGCGATCAACAGGCTCTGATACGCTGCTTTACACTGAACAGACAGAACACACAGGAAGCTTTAGACTTCAGAGACCTCAAGTGCTGCAGAAATAATTCAAACTGCTAAAGGTCAAAAATGAGGTCTTACCTGTTCTTCATTAAATTCAGGCAGGATCATTCCTCCACCAGCCTCTAACTGCCTCTCGGTGTACTGCTTGTTATATGGAGCTGTTGGCACGTATTCTAATGACAGAAAGGAAACAGGAGAGTCTGACAATCTATCCACAGCTTGAAATAATAAGAGTTCAAGTTGTGATTAGAAGCCTCTTTTCTCACCTTCCTCTCCATCGCTGGTAGTCTGGTTGGACTTCCTGTCGTTGTCAGAGGATGCAGTTAGCATGAAGACAAAGCCCATGAAGAGAGACGTGCTCTCAGGAAGAGGGCCGTGGGTCACCAGCAGGTCACTGGGGTCAGACGGCAGCTCAGCTCCGCTCCCAGAGGTATCACATGGAGCCATTCTCAAACCTAAACCCACATATTAATATAGAAGATACACAGTGTGATTATATTAATAAAGGATAAAGCATTGGACCAGAGGAAAATGTAATTACACAATTTTCTACTTATCTTAAAAGGTGTCTGACTTTCGCGTCATAAGTTTTGCTCTAGTTTCAAAGCTAATGTAGCTAACAAGTAATAGAGGTCTCTCTCACCTAACATTTTTTTATAAATCCATGCCCAAGTCTTCATAGACTTGTTCAAGCACCATTATGGAAGCTATGTAATATCATTTTTAATAAATAATTTAGCAGAAATAAATAATCTAAGCTTAACTGGGATTATATAATAGAATTCAAATGACTAAGATTCAAACTTCAGGAAGAAAGACATATCATTAATCACTAATATTGTTCCATATAAAACTTATCAGTGTTGTGTATAAAGATTTGAGCATGTATTTTTTGGAATAGATTTTGGATGAGACAGACATCATTTACTCGTTGTAATAGCTTCATAGCTATATTACAAGAAGCAAACGTCAAACACAAAACTACATTTAGGGCAAGAAGAAAATTGTGTAAATTCGATTTTTTTTTTTTTTTTTTTTGCCAAACCATTTCTTTAAACGCTAGAAACCCACACACCATATTTAGAGCTATTCATTTGCAGAGAAACATGCAAAATAAAATGAACCACCACCCTGTGAGCGGACACACACGCACCAATTCCACCTGCCTTTCCAAGTGCACCCAAAATCTACATACCATCCATAAGAGAGCTGGATCTGCTGCTCATTAAAACTCAAAGAACGGGATCTTGATTCATGTTTGTAAATGGCTTGAAAATCACAAATTTATGTAAAATTTCTAAGGTTTGTTAAAACAGTAAGATACCAAACCAGGGTATATGTGTTTCTAAAATATATTTAAAAAAAAAAGGCAATTAAAACCTAATGCATATTTTGAAAATGAGTTTAAAATGCAGAATGTCTTACATCATAATAAGATTAATGCAATTGATAACATGGATAAATTCATGAAGCCATTATTAAAAGCATGTTAAAAACAGGAGCTCAAAAATGTCCTCAGTTCGGGATGTTCTGCTGTAGCTGCACGTCATTAATCTCTGTCCGGATTGTGCACGCATCCGTACCCGCTCTGGCCCCACCCCCTCTGCGTCCTCTCTTTGCTGGTGTCCTCTCGTCCTCTGTGGAGCTTGCAAGTTTCCGTTTCGCTGGGGTTCTTGGGCTGTTTGTGGAGCTGCTGTTCGGCGTTCCAGGCCCAGTCCCGTTTCCTCGACGCCTCCGCTTTCCTTCTACAAGGTTATCTACAGGGAGATCATGAACTGTTAGCACACATGGGCTCCTTAACCATCAAACATTAACAGCAGTAATTCATGTTTTCTCTCTCTCTCTCTCTCTTTCCCCCAAAGATATCATGCTCAATTAACTGCTTGTCTTCAAAAGTAGGGGAAAGAACTATGAGAAGGGCAGTGGGACACACCGAGGCTGATATCAGATGCCATGTTCTGAGGAGTGGAGGGTTCGTAAGGCCCGAGGCCATATTGTTCCCTCAGGCGGTTGCCCTGCTCCATGGTGAGAATCACCGCAGTCCTGCTGTACCACGTGCTCTGGCCATCTTTCTCTATGCAGTACAGCAACTCGGCACCTTGACGCTTATATGCCTTCACTATACCTGTCAGCAAAACACATACACACACAAATGCTTAGCCTTCACTGCTTTTTTAATAGTACTTGCAGGAAACACAGGGTACATGGATAAATGATTTGTGACTAAATCCTCCAAGCCTCTTACCTGTGTTAAAATACTCCTCCTCAGTCAGTGCCGTGACCTCCGTCTCCAGCGGAATGGGATCACACAGCAGGATGTCCTTCCCCTGTGCCTCACACTCCTGATTGTCGTCGAACAGTAGCCGGAAGCGGTTCTCTCCCAGGTCCTGGGTGATGGTCCCCGAGTAGAAAAATGAATTGGATGACCACTTGGCCATCACGCGCAGTCCGATGAAGCTGCTGCTGCTCCCTGCACTGTTCTCAGGGGACGTGGTGTTCAGTGCGTCCAAACGGCTTGAGGGGACGCGGACATTTGGACGAGTGAGGTGCTCATCTTCTGACGAAGACATGGCCAGGCCATGAGCGCCTCCTCTCTGTGCTGACCTTCCACCTCTGAGTGAGAGCAGCAGCAACAATCGGCGAGAGAGACAGTCATAAAGGCAGTGGTGACACATTTAGCTTACTACTAAGAGGTTTTTGGAGACAGAAAGGTTAGTAAGAATTTGAAGGAAAGGGTACTAACTTCAAAGATGTTAAGAGTAGGAGTTTCCATCCACATGTTTATGTAAATATTTTGTTTACACATAAGGAAAGTTTAATTGAAACACCAGATTTAAAAAAATAAATAAATAAATAATAATAAAAAAAAAATCACCATGTCTTTTTTTTTTTTTTTTTTTTTTTTTACAGCTGACTAAAGTTAAAAAGTTAAGATTATCATTTACAAACATGACAAAGTATATTTTAAAATATGTTATTTACTTAATTTATTATAAATAATTTTCATTTTTCATAATTTCCATGAATTTTCATTTTGGTATACCATTTGATATTAACAAATAGAAAATTTAGATTAAAACATTACTTGTTTTTAAGCATTTCAGCAGTTCCTTTATTTTCACTTAATATTTGCAAAACATTTGGATGAAATTCTACCATTCCCATCAGGTTTTAAGGATAGTATCATGTACGAAACAGGTCTGTGAGCCCTCACCTGGACGGTGGACCACGTGAGGGGGGTCTTCCTCGACGCCCGTGGCCTCTGGGGCTCAGCGGGGCAGTGGACGGAGAACCCCAAACACCTGTTAGCTCTGACCCCACTGCCTGTCTAACCCCTCGCCTGGGGCTGAGAACACACACACACACACACACACACACACACACACACACACACACACACACGGAGCGGTCAACAGACGCGCCCTCAGCCAGCAAGTGTGTAGTAGCAGCAGTGGGGAAGTAGCTGTACAGGCCATGAGTGTTCTCTTGAAGTCATGTGTTTACACAGTGTATGTGTGTGTGTGTGTGTGTGACGGGAAGAGTTAAGTGCTACTGACAGCTGCATACATGCTTAGAGATGTCCATTAAAATATCAAAATGAAAAAGGAACTGATGTAATTCTTTTAGCACTCCCAATTCTAATAGTAAGACAAAAAATGTGCCACTTTGCCTGTTAATTAATCTCTCATCTGAGGCAAAAATGAACTTGAGTAGCTGTATATATTATACATAATTATATCCAGGGCATGTACGCAACATTCAGTAGAAAGGTATAGTAGTAGTGAATAGTATTAGTGTTAGGAAGGAGTCATGCAGAGGCCACAGGATAGACTCAACAGCGACTCACCTGCCAGTCTTTGCTCCACGGCTGGGAGGCATGACAAAGTCAGTGATCCTGCTGGGAGCTGGACCTCCACTGCTGGTCCCGCTGGAGCTGAAGTGGGACGCAGCTTTAGATGAAAGCGAACTCACATCAGCCAGGTCTCCTGAGGTCATGGAGCTTCCTGTACGTGAGGGAGAGATATCGCTGTCCATGACGCAGCGATCCACCACTGGCTCCTCAGACTCCTGGAGAAGAAACAGATAAATTACCATTAAAGAGCATCTTTTTGAATTTAAGTCAGCTCCTGATACATTCTCTAATCTCACTCCTGAAGCTCCCTACGGGATGCATTGAGGAGTGCCTCACCTCAACGACCTTACGGTCCACCTCCCTGCCGTCTTCGTAGTACACGTCGGTAATAATGCGAGTGATGGTAGTGCGCACTTCTTGGATGGTGCGGACATGTCTGCGGTGAGAAGGGCCTGACTGTGAGCGGGTTGGAGTGACTGGTTCCCCCTAAAAAAAGAAATACAAGAGAGCACATCAGCGTTGCCATTTAACTGGTAGCTTTTTTTGTACAGTTTTGTTAATAACACTTGGTCATCGTAGATAATCATAGTGACACATGCACTATGCTTTTAACAATTATTTTAAATTTTGGCCCAACATTTTGGGTAAAGTGAAAATTGTGGTGTTGTTGTTCTTCATTCAGCTGAACCCGTTAGTGGTCACTGGTCCATGGGTCCGTTGACCCATGCCTAGCCACAAAACCAAAAGGACTATCAAGCTAATAACAGTTTATTTTGGTTTAGTCCGGATATTTTATTTGGCACAGTTTTTACGCCGGATGCCCTTCCTGACACAACCCTCCCCAATTTTATCCGGGCTTGGGACCAGCACTGGGATTGTACTGTCGCATGCAATGCCAGTGGCTAGGGTGGGTTCCCTAGCCGGGAATTGAACCCGGCCACGGCGGTGAGAGCACTGTGGCCTAACCACTAGTCCTCCAGGGACCCTAAAGTGAAAATTGGGTAAATTTCCTTTTTTGGCCACACTGTTCCTGTAACATAACATTAGAATCATTTACTGAAAAAAAATGGGTGAAATTCCAATTTTATAAACTGATCTTTTTTATTCCATTTCCAGTGCTAGACGTTGACTGGTACTAACAGTATCAGAACTTCTAGGTTTCGCTCTTTTGAGTACCGAATTTTTTTTTCTTTACCCATACCTAGCCACAAAACCAAAAGGACTATTCAAGCTAATATTAACAGTTTATTCTGGTTTCACAACCAAACTAAGTGGAAGATAAATTCACAGAGAACAGAAAGTTTACACTTTACTTAGGTGTGAGCGGAAAAAACAGAAATAGCAACAAACAGTGTGACCTAATAGCTTACACTTTAAACACATCCAATGCAGTTGGTGTGTACTGAAGCGCTTGTTAAAAGAGTAACGGCTGTGCGTGATCAAAAAAAAAAAAAAAAAGTTTGGTGTAAACTGGCCTGAATGAAGCCAGAAGATGACAAAACACAGAATGAGAGTCAAATACTCAAACATATCTTGACAAATATAACAAAAAGGGGAGCAGTCAACTGGAAATCATGAATATCTGAATATTTTTGAATATTTTGAAGATAACTGAACAGTATTTTTCTTCATAACTCAGTCTTCTTTATTAAAAGTAATATACAGTATGGTTTGATTAACACACCAAAAGTACCAGCACTTATTCTTTACCATTTTAAGCACTGTCTATTAAGCAAATGGCAATTTAGTATGTGACTAATGTAGTGCATATATAATCATAATAATCAGCAGAATTAATTGAGAAGAGCTGATTATCTGATCATATTAATCAGTAGTGAAGTCTCTTACCCTGCCTGATGGGAGATGTGGTCCAGAGGCATCAAAGCTGGTCTGTTGTGATACTGCTCTCTGATGAAGAAACATGGGAAAAAAAAAAAAAAGAAACAGAACACTGTTTTAGCTCTAGTAATCATTTCCCTCCTAATACAACTTTTATTCTATGCTGAATGTCTTACTTTGCTGAGAGGACTTGCTGCCGAGGACAAGTCCACGCTGGTTTGCTGAGACACAGCTCTCTGGCCGATGAGTGACTTGCGAGGTGCGTGTCCAGAAGTGCTGGGAGCTTCATGTTCATTAGCTGGGGGGGACTGCACCTCAGCCAGGGGGTCTGAGTGCATGGCAGTGCCGTTGGTTTGCTGTAATATCTGCTCTGGCGTACCATTACCTACTGCTTTGGGAGGCGGATCAGGGTTCTCACTGTTAGGGAGGTCAGGTTGGCTTAGAGGTCTAGTAGTTCAGGGGAGAAAAAGAGATAATGGCAGGTGGGCAAGCGTTACATTGCTTCAATATGTTATTAATGTTTAAAACAGGCTAGTATTTACATGTTTAATACTGAACTTAGAATTTTACACTATTAAAAATATTCTGTTGAATCACAAAGTGAACGATATTTTCTAAATGCCGAGGTAAGTATTAAGAGGGCCCAAGAACGTCTCTACACATTAACCCCTCAAATAGAACACAAGGATCTATAAATATGCATGGATATGCAAACTGGAAATCCTGCAATCAAACCTAGTGATGTCGTTAATGATGTCTCATGAAGTAACTGTTCTTCTGAAACAGTTTTTTCATTTGAATCAAACATTGTGTACCTTCTATGTAATAATGTAATGCTTGTCATAAAATTGTAATAATACACTACATATCGTACTAAAAACAGCCTGAATAAAGCCTGTTAGCTGGTTTAGTCCAGTGTGTAGGTTTGAGATTGCTCAAATCGTACAATTGATTGTATAATTTGACATACGACTGAAATGGACAGTTCAAAAGATTGCAAAGTTCAACAGGTAACCTGAATCCCATTACTAATCCAAACTCCTTTTCTACCCCCACTACCCTGATTACACTATTTATTACTAGTCATTACAAAATGATTAGCCAGACTGTGGAAACAAAACACTATCTCTGAACCTCAAACTGACCAATCCTGAAGAAGAAAATCTGTTCACCAGCACTGTCCAATGTTTTTCACATGCTTAAGAGAAGTGGCTCGACTGATGGGAGATTAGAAAAGAGGACTTGTTGTTGAAAATACCTATTAATAGTCCAAAAACTAGAATCGCATCTTCCCTTTTCCACGTTTGTCTACAGACTTAGAACCCAGAATAGCCTCCTCAAGGCACTTCAGATGGTGTAAGTAGGGCACACACCACTTCACTGCATACCATCACTCTAAGCAAACAGGGCACTGTGAAACCAATTTAATGGTCTCCAAAAATACCCTGAACCAAGGGAGCTCTATTTATAGCCCGCACAAAAACTCCCAAGGTCAGGCATACTCCAGACATTAGGAAGAGGATCACAAAGAAAACCTGTAGCTTTTTATATCCACATGCCTTATACAATACAACACATCATCAGTACATAAACAGTGTTGCAGCATTAATGTCAGTTCTTCTGTAAAATGCCTGAAGTGTGCTGATGTGATTTAAAAAAAAATAGAATTGGTGACATTTGTGCGCAGGAGAGCAGCAGCACCTGAGTGACAGATCGCTGGGTTCCTTCTCTTCCTCCTCCACCTGTAGCTGCCTGTGAACCTCACGAACCCGAGTGAAGATGGACTGAGGGCTGAGATAATGGACACAGAGCAAACAAAAGTAGAGTTAATTACACAATAAAACGGTCATACAAAGATTTGAACTATAAATAGAGTTTACTTAAGTAGTACATTTTGTTTAGCAGAACATTGGGCTCGATGTTTTTGAATTTGCAGCGATGAAAGGAAAAGTCCCTGAAACGCAGTAAATGTGTTTATATTGAAGTATTTTATATGCATTATCTGACTTGTGACGACCAACAACCATCTGTCTCTTTTGTTTTGAAAGCCTTTTAGTTGAATGCCTAGCCCCTTGACGGATAACGTAAGGGAGGAAAGATATATCAAAGGCAACAATCATTTAAATATAGTCCCACCCTCACAAAGGCAGGAAATGAAACATCCTTTTAGTCGAAACAGGTTGTGGGTGCCAATACTTTTGCTACATATCGGAGACATTATATAATTTTAAAAAATATGAGAATAATTGTCAGAAGTAAATATTATTAGAATATTAGAAAACATTTTTGCTTCTTCTAAAGAGTGCCAGTAATTCTATAGTTGACAGTATATGTATATTCAATCAAGATCTTTTTTTTTTTTTTTTTTTTTTTTTTCCCTGTATTCCCTGTTGGTGTTTTTTTTGTCAATCATGAACCTTCCAAAAGTTACCACCACAGGCTGTGCAGGAATAATCAAGATCTTTTTTCAGAAATGAGCCATAAATGTAAGTGATCATGAATCAGCAGCTAGGAGGGTGGAAAAATGGCATCCAACCTCACACACACACACACACACACACACACACACACACACACAAACCACACACACACAAAATGATCTTTCTCACATAGCAACCACCAGACGTTACCTGGTAACAGCCTTGGCAACAGCGGTAGCCTTGGAAACGGAGCCTTCCTCATCTGATAAGGACGGTTCTGGTGAGGCATTTGCAAAAGTCAGCAATTGTGAATAGTGGCTACAATAAAGCCAATTTTTCTCATCCTTACAGAATGGAGATGAACATTTCTACATTCATATTGATTGCTTTTTATATCTAGGCCTAATATTTGATAAGCGACAGATACATTAAATAAAAGAGACAGAAGAGAGAGCAGGTTCTTACTTTGTAGGCTGAAATGCTCAGATCCTGAGCTGCCCTCTTCTACAGGGGTCACCACCTTCATTCTGAGACTCAGTTTCCCATCACCCCCCTGTGCTGCCAGCTCCTCTCCCTCTCCACTCTCCTCGACTGAGATCTCACTGGCCGCCATCGTTGTCTCCCTGGTAACGTTGGCCTCCGTCCGCTCACGGAATGTACTCGTTTCTGCAACATGCAAAAACGTCTGTAATCAACGGTATGGCAGGTTACAGAAAGAGATGTGCAGAACTATCATTTCCTGCGTCTCCCTTCAGAATTTATTTCTATCATGTGCATACAGCTATCAGAATGTCACATAACAGGGACGCCCACCGATAGGAGTGCTGTGGAGCGGCGTGTTCTTTAGCTGTCTGACGTGTGGAGGAGTTGCGCTTGCAGCAGGCCCAATCAGCTCTCCTTCTCTGGGAAGTGTGAAGTGGAATGGAAGATCTGCAGAGCGAAAAAGCAAGATCTATTAAAAACCCAAAATGAAAATAGAGGTGATGGCACAGCATCTACTTCAACCCTTAATCAATGGAAGTCAAAAGTATCAAAAGTATTAAGATCTGAAGCACCATTTGAAATATTAAAATCTGAAAATAGTTAATGCAAATACAGTCATGTGCAAAACCTGGCAAACCACTAGGACAAAATAAGGACACCAAACAAGATATTAATTTTTGGTTTCACAGATGTTCCTTCAGTATCAAAAGTAACATGTGGATCATCTTAACTGTAATAAACTTCAAGAACTTGATTATTCAAAAAAAAAATACTGTACTAACCATTTCCTACTCTCTTGTTTTTTTTCTCTCCACTTTTCTTGTGATTTGTGGCACATTTTTACACATGGGTGGGTATTAGGAGAAAGCATACATCTTAAATATCTATCAGTCACCTAGAAATTGGAGTGAAAAGTTCAGCGCCACTATACAAACTGGACCAACTGACAACAGTACAATTTACATTATCTGGCCCATAATATCCAAAAACAACCACAACTCGATGTGAATGCCGTCGCCAGGATGTCTCTGCTGCCAACAAGTTTAATCCTTCTTGTTACTAATTTGCATGTCTAAAATACCCTTAAAATATACTCCAAACATGGAGGAAGTTATTGAAGAAAAACTATTTCAGATGTCTGACCTTGCTGTGACCCTGAACCTGGTTGGATCAATCCCAAAATCTAATCCGCTGGTTACAACAATAATTCCATATAATTCTTAATATGGAATTATATGGGAGTTTTTATTTTAATAAATTAAGTTTGATTTAATTCTTACTGTTTGCTACATTTAGGTTGTTAATGCCTACAATTTTGCTTGTGGATCTTGTAATTACGAGTAATGATTTGAGCCCCAAATTAATTCTATATTAATCCTACCTCCAGAGCTGTCACTCAGGCTTTTGTTGGCCACATTCAGGTCCTGTGATCCTCCACTGGGTGCTCCATCACTAGCCTGTGTGTTACTGGCACCAGCTCTAGTGGCCACCTGCAAATTCTGGCCCGAGCTGTTTGGCTGGGAGCCCGTCACTTTTCTGCCAGGCTCAAATTTCTCCTTCGGGGATCCTCTGACAGGCTGTGAGGAACTTCTGAACACCGGTGACCTCTCGACGAGCTCTCGCTCCTGGGAGACTCTCTCGCTCTCCTCCAGGACTATAACACTGAGGCTCTCCTCGTCCTTGCTGCCTCCAGGTTGGGCGACTTCGCCTCCATCCTCCATCGGCTCCGGAGAATTGATTTGGCTCTGCGAAAGTGCCAGGCCGAATCCAGAGCCTTCTGTCCTGCTAGTGCTCTGTACTTCTCCTTCCTCCTTTCTGTCCTCATCTTCCTCATCAACATCCTTAGGGTTGCTAATACTGTCAAGTCGGTGACTTTGAGACATGGGCTGGCTCAGTCTTTGGTCACTGTCAGCTCCTTCTCCTTCACCTGGAGGATTCTTTTGAGAGAATATGACAGATTGGGATTGGGATTGGGACTGAGATGGAATAGAAGTTGTGCTAGTGGGTCTCCCAGCCTGTTCTTTGCTTTGTGAGCAACTACCCAAGGTCAGCTCTTTACCCAAACCCCCTTCATCCATCTGCTGGGAGGCTACTGTGTTCGAAATACACTGAATCTCCTGAGATTTAGCCACGCTGTCATTTATTTTCCCGTTCTGCCCCCTTGAAGACTGCAAGGACAGCTTTTGAGAGGAACATTCTTCATCCTCTGTAGTTTTCAAGGCAGGCTCCTGGGAAATCCCTTGTAAATTAGCAGCTTTATTAAGGCCACAATCCATGCTGCTTTTGTCCGTTTTCTCATTGTGGTGCACAGCGACTGAGTCTCTCTCATCCTCTCCTACAGGCCCCTGTATTTCCTCAATCTGTGTGGCCTGACTGTCATCATCCACAGTGAACGCTTGAGTTTTCTTCTCAAAAACACTATTTTCACTGTCCAGCTCCAACTGGAAACACGTAGCCACTTGAGAAGGCTGGTTGCCAGCAGGTGTTTTGACCGCTTCTGCATCGAGGATTGTAGATGGACTTTCTTTTGGTGCTTCTTTTTTCTTCAAAGCCTCTGGATCTTGACTGCAGACCCCAGATTCCGAGGATGGCGTAGGCACAAAAACATCCTATTCGGGATTAATAGCACATGTTAGAGAATGAGAAGAGGAAATAGGTTTTATACCACAACATTTCTGAATGCTTAATTATGGTTGGTTAGACGGGGTTGTTTAGTTTACAGCAGTTCTAACAGTAGTGTTAGGTGTAATTAAAATCATAGGTTTATGTCAATGAACTTGGTCTAACATTGTTACTATAGTTACAGCTCTTTCACAGGAACTTGTGTGGCAGGTGCTACATATAATCTAAAATTAATAATGGATTTGAAAAAAAGATTTAGTTAACACGGACAAAATGTATAATTTTTGACATGGTGATGCTTGGAGCATGTATGGAGACATTTACTGAATGTTTATGGAAGGAGTCTCCAGTGTCAGCACTTCGTAATGGTCAGGAAGTTTTCTGCAATGGGAAAGTCTTCAGGATTTGTGCTTTCCAATTTCTCATTAAAACGACAAACTGCTTTTTTGTCTTATTAACTGTAAGGTGGAAAAAAATGGTGAGGGAACGACAGTCTATGGCTGCTGTAACAAATGTGATAACAGAAACTAACAGGAAGTTTGCAGACGTTCGACAACATTGAATGTAACCATCATCAGTTAAAAGGATCACGTGACATGCATTAATAAATTAAAAATTGCAATCACTGGCAAATTGCTGTGGTATAAGAGGAACAAAACACTTCGGTGGTGTGCTGCTATGGGAAAATAAATCACACCACCACAATATTTATTATTTTTCTATGAGAGTATTCCACATCATGTTTTACTCCTATTGTACTACAGCAGTTTGCCAATGATTCCAATGTGGAAAGGAATAGAAAATTTGCAATTAAGAGTTTAACTGATCTGAAATTCTTACATGTGAAAATTCAGGCTGTGTTGGCAAGGACAGGCTTTTCTCCAAAGCAAAACTGGGGGAATTCTGGGATACTATGTTTGACACTGTGGGCTTTGGGACAGGATCCACATCCATTGGTTCTTCCTGCCCTTTTTGTGCTTGGTCATTAGGGGTCCCAGAGTTCTCCTTTGCTGGTTCGTTAAAATCTGGATAAGATTTATGAGGAAAGCGATTAGAGACCAGGCTCTCTCATATCTTATATCTTGTATATAAACCTTGTCTGCATATCTGAAGTCTTACCTTGCTCATTCTCCTGTCCTGTGGGTGAATTTGGGACAATGAGCGGTGTTTGGCTTAAGTTGTCCTGTGTGGCTGCCACAAAATCAACAGACTGCCTATTGCATAAGAAAAAAAGAACCGCTTACTGTAAACACTGTATTTATCATTTATGCTCAAGAGAATACTTTAAAGACACTAGAAGACCATAGTTTTAGTAGCATTAGTTTGAGTTTATCTTACTGTGACAGGCTCTCCTGCACCAGCGTTCCTTGGCCAGACAGATGCAGCAGGCGGAGGCTGTGAGCAGGAGTGCACGTTGGATCCTGCTGCTGCTGATTCTCAAGCTCTGCTACTGTACTGTCGACCTTAGAGCCTGGGAAACAAAAATTATAATTAATAAAAGACAGTATGAAATATGTGCATGCTAAAAAGCACATGTCGATGAAGATGCATACTAGGTCAACTGAAATTTATTGCCAAATGAACCTCGCTGGCTGGTGTAGAACAAAGTATCTGAATAAATACTACTGTCATTTATTTCATACTTTATTTACTCATATTTTTATAGTCTAGTTAGTATAAATCTGTATGGGTCCTAAATATGATACATTAGAGTACTTATTTTTCAGTAAGCATGCATATAGTGCTCTATATAGGATCCACTACACCATTATATTTTACCCTATGTAGTTAGCTTATATTGTGAATAGGAAGTGACTTGGGACTCTGCCAACTGTGTGCTGGCACTGTGTGCTTAAAAAAATAATAATAATGTGTTCTTGTGTGAAGATGTATCGAAGAATCTCGTATCACCTAAGAAATGTAAAATTTAAACCAATAGGGGAAAAAAATAATTAAAACAATAAATTGTCTAAAAATACAGTGGGGTCCAAAAGTCTGAGATCACTAGTGATAATGTTACTATTTTGCATTCTCTGTGTTATTTAATGCAACAATTTTCATTACAAATTATATTACTCACAACAACCTGAGTGAAAAGTAGAATCTTTGAAATATTTACGTGAATTTCAGAGTTTCTTAGTATTTGGTATGTCCGCTTGTTGCTTTAATGACAGTGTGCACTCGAGCTGGCATGGACCTTATGATCCATTTTAGATCAAATCCATCACAGTGTCTTCTGAACACAAGCTTCAATAGAAGAGATTTTATTGTTATTTATTTATTTATATTAATTGTTGACCTTTTGTATAAAGCAGTTAATACGCTCAATATCACACATTTGCTTACATTTAAATAGGGACGTAGAAATAGTGCACAATATTGAATATGAAACATTCACGATATTGAACATTTATTCTCTTTGTTTTAATTATTTCAAAATTCAACATTTATTTCCAGTTTTAAATAAAAAAAAAAATCACAGATTTTTAATGTGGTCTCAGACTTTTGAACCCCACTGTATATAATATTGCTTCTCTGTGATTTTTTTACTTAAGACAATGACATTTCTCATCTTCTTTATGATAAGATACTGGAGTGCTACTGCTACTGTTCCCTATGTCTGTCAGTATGACAACAAAATACACATGGTACTGGAATACTATGGCATTTAAGTCATTAAAATATATTTAAATTATATTGTACACACATACAGGAATTCAGCAGTCCTAGCAGCCCTAACTAAACATACTATATTCAAGAACCTAGCAAGTTTAGAACCACAGTTACCACTAAAACTGACATTTTTTGATCCAGGCGATTCCTTTTTCTTTTTGTCATGGACTAATCAATGTACTGGCAAGACAAATTATTTATGTCAGAAAGACGTCTTATCAGTTCTCACCATTCCTCTCTCCGTCAAACAGATCACCCTGGGATGACATAATTTCCTCATCCTCATCCTCATCCTCTACAGACTCAGAGACCTGAGAGTGGAGTATGGCCTGGACACTCAGTTCTCTGCCTTCTCTTCTTGGAGGAACCAAGGCACTGCTGGAGCTCACCTCAGGCCTAGAGAGAGAGAGAGAGAGAGAGAGAGAGAGAGAGAGAACCTTAAACACAACAAACTAGTATCAAAAAATTAACTCCATGTATTTCTGATCAGCAGCTTACCTTCTAAATCTCTCATCTTGACTGTCTGATGCCGTAGAAGAGCTTTTCAATCCAGCTGAAGAGCACAGAAAAAGGGAGATGAGAATGTCAGTAGAGTTAAAGGATGAAGTGGTGTAACATATGTGCTGGAGAGTTAGATTTACTTTGATTGGCTGTTTTCTGGCTGTCTGCTGGCCGGAGGTTGGCAGGTGTCACCTCTACATCCTCATCACCACTCTCTATATTTTGTGCCTCGATATTTAATCCCTGACTTTCCGACAGCTCCAGGAGGCCAAACTGAGACATTCCCTCTGAACGAACACGAACACACACACACACACACACACACACAGAGAGAGAGAGAAAAACAGAACTTTGCTCAGTCCATCACAATACCAATCACTATAATATTATTATTAATTTTTTAAAACTCACCTTCTGTTTGTGCACAGTGAGTGGTGGAATCAGCTCCAGACTCCATGTCCTCTTGGTTACTTCTGTACAAAGAATAACATTAAGATTGTAGCATTGGAGCAGAAAAAAACAGGTTTAATTCCAAGCAATTCTCTTGAAATACCTTTTTGTTTTAGGAAGGGAGCAAACTTCAAATACTTGACTATGCTCTGCAGCTGCTGAACTCAGATTAGTCGGAAAATGGTCTAAAAGGGAAAAAAAAAGACTGTAAACTATGTTAAAATGATACATTGCAATTCCAAAGACAGATTAACACCCACATACCGGCCTCTATTACACTATTACTCTTTTCAGTCTGGCAGTCACCTTCAGTGCATCTGCCTTTAGAAGGAGAAGCGATCAGTTCCTGGACAAACAAAACACAAACACAAAGTAGCAGAACATCTTAAATGAACTACACTGAACAACAGTTTAAGGCTAAGAATGCAGTGGTGGGGTTCGTGGGAGATCTCACCAGCACCGGGCTGTGGGAGGTGGGCTGGAGGTTGGAGAGGCGGCGGGAGAGCAGGGCACGGTAACTGCTATCGGGGTCGTCCTCCAAGGCCACACTGTCAGGCTGGGAGTCTTCGACGATAAGGCAGGGGTTCTCAGTCTGAGGCAGACTCGACTCCAGATCACTTCCACCTGGATCCATGTGGCAGCATCAGGGTCAGCAGGCAACTGCATGTAGAGAGTTAAGCACAGTGGAGTGAGGGGACAGTGGGCGGGGCACCATGTGGATCAGTCACGTGGTGTAGTAAGACCCAGGGCCCGGGTCTATAAACACAAAACATACGTGTAGTATCAGCTTCTGAAAGATCTAACACATTGCAAATAATCACATTTTAAATAATGGAGTATAGATTATAAATATCTGAAATAAAAATAACCCTTAGAAATAAAGAGCAATCCAAAACACAACAACATGAACTATTGCTTTAGCTCAGACTGGTGTCTCTGTACCAAACTACTCAAAAACACACGAATACAGTGCAATCAGTGCATTGCCCATGACTGTTATTTAATCAGATAAGAGCAGTGAAATAATTAACATAGTTTTCCCAAATATTACCACTACAGACTGAACTCAGCTAGCCAGCTAATGCTAACCATCACGCAGAAATGTACTGCTAGGCAAAACTCCTCCATCTATTAAATAAACAATCCAAAAAGTGTACCTTTGCTAAGTTTGTTGCTTTTAAGCATCCTGAACTGAATCCATACACATTAGTGCAACAAAACATAAAGAAACCAGTGCGCGCTGTTTTCCTGGCCAGCTCTCCCTCTCCGCTCACCCCGCTGCAGTTCAGCGGCAAAAGGCCAGAAAAGGAAACAGGTGATTGGATAAAATCCCTCTAGTAGCAGCAGAGCACGACCAGTGATTGGCTGAACTCTGGGAGGAAACCCAATCATTCATTAGAAAACCCACTAAGCCCGCCTTACAACAACCACAACTACACCGTTGATTGGCTTAATATTTAATGGGTGGGGTTCTCTGTCCTGTATTTCTTTTTTTGTTGTTGTTGTTTTTATTTATCGCAAAAAAATCCTAAAAACTAACCTATAAATAGCAATAAAACACAAAGAAATAACTCCCAATCACCATGAGAATTTCAGACATTTGTAAGAAATAGTTACAACACGTACAATTCCATATTAATTTTAAGCTTTTAATTTTAGAATAGCTTATTAAATTGCACCGGTTTGCCTGAAATCAGGATCATCATCCACTAAAATGTTTTACATTTATTTTACTTTCCTGTTTTGCAACTATACATATGAAATAACATACATAGGAAGTCATTAATTTTAATGCTGCCATTACATTTGCTCATATCCTGTGTGCTTTAGAGAGCTATCGGCTCTCACTCATTTTAAAGGTAGCAACAACAAATCTGCTATCACCACAACAGAACAAAACAAGGACTAAGATGGACTACACAGTATCATCAGTAAACACTGGCATATTTTGCATAACCCAAAATGTACCAAAATGCCTCTTCTTGTTATTTGTCTGAAGTCGGAGAAAACTACAGATGTGGCAGTTTGCAATCAGTGGAACAATACAACATGTGTAAAATATTTTACACACCCTCACACAGCTAAATCAGATTATGATTGGATAAAGTAGAAAAGAGGAAAGCAGCACTCTGAGGCCAATCATGGATCTTCAGCATCTTTACAATTCACTGCTCTTGACCAGCTAGAGGTTGATGTACAGTGGATATAAAAAGTTTACACACTCCTGTTAAAATGGCAAGTTTTTGTGATGTAAAAAAAATTAAAAATAATGTCAGAAATATTTCCACCCTCAATATGAAATTATAACGTATAAAAAATAAGTGAAAAACAATCAAACATGTTAGGGAAAAACAGGAAAAATAAAAAAGTTACAGTAACCTGGTTGCATAACTGTGCACACCCTTTTATAAGTGGGGATGTGACTGTGTTCAGAATGAACCAATCACCTTCAATCTCATGTTCAAAAGTAATTATCATACAGCTGTCATCAGTGAAATAATTCTGATTAATCCCAAATAAAGACCAGCTGTTTCGGTAGGATTTTCTTCAAATCGTCTTGTTTTTTAATTTATCAAGGTTTCATTTTTCACATCACAAAAACCTGCCTTTTTAACACAGGTGTGTAGACTTTATATCCACTGTATTGCAAAATGAACATTTGCTCCCTTTTGGTCTAAATTATGACTTTCATCTGAACTTTTTTAAGAACTGATAGAACCATTTTCTCCATGCTCTTACAGAGTTATATTCTCACCTTTCTTATTTTTTCTTGAGACTATGTTTTATCCTACTGTATATAACATAAACCCATTCACTGCTTTTATTTTTCAGTGTGTTTAATAAATTTTATAGATCTTATGCAACATAGACTTTATGCAGGTAAGCATGTAAGTTTGAGCATTCGTGTTACCTGGTGTGATCGCTGATGAGTGAAGAATAGAGCCTTGAGTCAAGAACTGAGCATGATTTGTATTCCGTGGGACATTTATGCACTATTTTACTCTTTTTACATTAGCATTCCTGTTTTGTTCCTTTTTTTTCCTCTTTTTTTGGTTACTTTAGGTAGTTTATGAATACAGAATACTATTGAACTCCATAGCATATGGACAGAAGTCAGACTGATTGTTTTGTGTTATCTGCTATCTTGTAATAGCCTACAGATCAGATCTGGACAGTTTTCAAACTCAGCAGGCTCGTTTGCAGAATATTGACAGAAAGGGATGCATATTTCTGGAAACTTGTTGCTATGTCTAATAGTTCTGACTTTCAAGTTCGATGGCTGATGTCCAGTGGATTTGCTTTTGCAAATCAGACCATAGAATCAGATCCCAGAAATCACAATGAGCTATGTTTAGTGTCTAGCTCGGTTAGATTAGTGCAAATAGACTAATACCAACTTTAAAACCCATAAGAATTGTGGCCTATAACTCGAGTCTACATAAGAAAAAGCCCAATGTTGAACACCTACAGTGCTGAATGCCTGGACACTGGACATTTCAATCTAGTCAAGTATAGTGTAACTATTAACACTGGACATTTTTATTGTGTAACAAATATGGGACTCTATCTACAGTCAATATGTCCTGCATCCAAGTATGTGAGTGAATTTCTGAGATTTAAAGATTACGTCATTGATCATGACGATAGTAACTGAAACTGTATTTCATTGGCTGCCCTTTCTAGGTCTGCAACCATATGTCATATGCCATGGAGTTGACATCATGATTAACATCAGTGTATTTCTGAAATGTATTTTACTGAAATATGACAAACCTACCATGCAGTTAGTGCAGTAGAGACCTGCAGCTTCTTTTAGTCCCTGTCAGGCATGTTAACCTAAAGCCAACAAATTCATGCCTATAATCTCATTTGTAGTCTCTCTCAAGGTAATAAATATTCCATATATATGCGCAGTGACTGTAGCAATAAATTATTACCTAGGAAAGCAAAAACAGGCGGAAAAAAAAACACCTCGGTTCCTGTCTATCTATAATACACCCATATTAAAGAGCAATCTGTCATCAAGCCTCGTGCACAAAAAATGACCTCATTCATGGCGTAAAGCTTTACAAATATTCATCTGTTACCTGAGTGGAGAAATTCTTCTAGCCTACGCAAAACGTGCGCGCTTCGTTTCCATAAATGATGAGGAAGAAATTGCATTGATGTGCTCAGATGTGCCCTCTCTTCCCTGGCAGATAATGGGGTGTGTTAATGGTTCCACTGGTGTCACTTAAAGACGCAGAGCACAGGCGGAGCTTTTTACCGTTAAACCATATGGAGGCAAGCTACTATAGTCCAGTGCACATTGCACATACAGTATAAGCATAAATGCAGTATTGCAGTAAAAAATCTACACTGTGATGTAACAGGAAATGGCAGTGAGGCTTGTAAAACAGCGGCAGCATCAGCAGCAACACTGGGCATTTGTTTTTTGTTTTTGCTTTTTTTGTGTGCTCATCTCACTCTTTGTATACTGATAAGTGATTCTTGAAAGAATCGGTTCCTTAGTGATTCATCGCGAATCGATTCGCGAAAAAAAAAAGATCTGGTTCAAGTGTGAAGGTAATCCAACACACATAAATAAAGAGCTGGTTCATTTTACAGAATGGGTGCCTTTTTTACTTAGTAAGTTGTGTTTTTTTTTGTTTTTTTTTTTATAAATTAACTTTTTTTTTTACTTTTTTAAATTATAAAATAGGTTTGAGATAAACATATTGACCTGTCTCTGGCACTTGTAGCCTATCACATGGGTTATATTCTATTTTTCATAACATAAGCCATGGGAGTTTCACACAATTATTTGATACTGAATCCAGTGTCTTACAAACTAAGTGTAACTTATTACTGTATTAATTAATTTAATCAATTAATTAAATTCAGTAAATAACTATACACATTTCTTCTCAATCACCTATCACATTGATGGTGATAACCTTAAAAGTTTGTTCCTTTATGGCAGCTGCTCTAATATAAATGATTTTCTTATTGTTATTGAGGGGGGAACAGTGTCTTAGTGGTTAGCACGTTTGCCTCGCACCTCCTCCACCCTGTTTGCACAGAGCTTGCATGTTCTCCCCATTGCTTCAGGGGTTTCCTCCCCAGTCCAAAGACATGCATTGTAGGCTGACTGGGATTTCCAAATTGTCCGTAGTGTGTGAGTGTGTGCGTGATTGTGCCCTGTGATGGGTTGGCACCCCATCCCGTGGGTCCTCCGCCTTCTGCCCCAAGTTCCCTAGGATAGGCTTCAGGCTCCTCATGCGACCCTGTGTAGGATAAGCAGTATGGAGAATGGATGGATAGATGGAATATGTAATTGATCCCCCATTCCTCTAATGATAGTTTATTCATTTCATGCCATTTTCTGTTTTTATGACATTATTCACAAATGTCTTAGTAGCATAGCTGACATAAGGGTTGATGGCAGCAACAATGTTTAAGATACAAATGACACCTAATCTGCAAATATGTTACTCTTTTTCTATTTTGGGGGGAATCAGGAGATAAGGGGATACAAGTCAAATAACGAATCAGGCGATGTGGTCTGTAGTTTGTTAACTGGCTAAGGATCTTGGAAAATTAGTGGCTGGGGTTTCTTCATTCAAGGGACCAGGAAGCATGGAAACATGGAAGGAAGGGGATATGTGGTATTGAACGTAAGTTGCAAGATTTTGAAGAAGCCAGTGTATCCGTGCAACAATGTCCTGCAACTATGTCTTAAGCAAGTATTTTTGAAATTGATCAAAAATAATTGTATTGTGGTTTTACTAGGAAAATGTACCAGATCAGGAAGAAAATCCATTGCTAGGTGTGACCATGGATGTTGGGGAATGGGCAGAGGAAGGAGCTTACCCGCAGCCTTGGGTACAAGGTATCAGGACTTAAACATGCTCCCCTGCATGGCCTGTGGTTGAGAATGAATGCACACAAGTTATGAGCTTGTGGTGGCATATAAGTTTTTGTGGCTGGGCATTGCAGAAGTGTGGGATGACTCTCCCGTTGGTGGACTATTTCTTGGTCTATATTGCATGATTCAGGATTTATGGATTCTGGGGTCTCCTCTTGGAAGATATCAGAGTGTATGCATTAAAGAGCATTTGCTGCTGTATTCTTGGATGCTGGCTCATACAAGATTGTGGTGATCCGTAAAAATCACAAAAGGTTGCTTAGCTGCCTCGAGCCAGTGGCATCATTCCTCCTAGTGTGGCTTTACAGCCAAGAGCTCTCTGTTCTCGATATCACAGTTGCATTCAGCTTGTGTTACTTGGAGAATAATGCTACTAGATGGAGCTTCGGGGTTTGTCCCTGTCACTGGGATACAATGCTCCTGCTCCTGTCTCTGAGTCATCAACATCAACAATAAAAGGAAGCATCAGGTCAGAATGCTCCAGGATGGGAGCAGTGGTGAATAGTTTTTTGAAAGCTGGCTCAGCAAGTAAATCTCACGCTAGTTTGCACGTGCACCCTTTCAGTAGGGATGTGAGAGGAGCAGTGATTGAGCTGAATCCAGTTAGGAAACATGCCTTAAAATTTTAAGTAAGCTGAATGAAATGTGCAAGTTGCTACAACAAACAAAGGCAGCATTGGTGGTTTATTTGTTACATAAATATGTTCAGGTAATAAACTTTGAAGGTTACATGGTCATACGCCAATTTTTTTTTTTAAAAGAACGACCACTAAGCTGCCTGTAACTATTGAATGGCCTTATTATTATCATCATGGCCTAACAGACTGAACTGGCAGCTTGGAACACAAAACACCATTGGTAAGGACAATGTAAAATGTGTTCAGACTTAAGCTTCATCATATAGATCACTTGCTACACCACAAAATTCATATATGAAGAAAACTGGTAATGAGAAAAAAGAACTAATTAACAGAAACATATGCAACAAAAATGCTAATATGCTTGGAAGCTCTGAACCAAACTATCCTGTGAGTTCAGGCTTCCACTGGAGGCTTCTGTCACCAAAGATCAACCTACAATATTGTTGAGATATCATTGGTTGGTATGAGAATAACTGTCTAGCTAGAAGATGCCTGTTCTTAATGTAATTTAACACTTTAACAGAAAACATACAATAGCTACTTTAAAACCTCAGCAAATTTGACTAGAAAAAAGAGACTAATAACTACATAACTTAGCTAGCTAGTTACACCACCTCTTAAATGTACCTTCTTCCCCTTCCCAGATATTACACATAATATAACCTTCATTTTTTTTTTTTTTAATATATTTTTAAAATGATAATAGCACTATGAATATGTAGCTCTGGTAAGTAATTATGGAGCAACATAGCTAATGTGACGCTGCAGCTTTCCACACTGTCATCCTGCTCTGCTCCGCCCCCTCACTCAGAACAGCCTCAGTGCACCACTGCGCATGCGCTCTCACTGTGTTTCACCTGGGATTCTGCCTCACTTTTAACAAATACTTAACTAAAGTAAACAGATTTGCCAGTGTTACTTAACTGCACTCTCACTACACCCTTGAGTCATCATAGATAACAATATAGATAATAATATATGATATATCATATCATATATCAGCTTCAGTGTTGGCTGTATCTCAGATGACCAGCAGGGGGCAGGAGTTCCTTATATTCCTTCAGTGCACCTGCACTATACATGCAAATGCTACAGAGAGGTCTCAAGCTTCTTTTGTTTTAGTTGTCTAGAAATCTGACAGCCTTATTGTACCTTTCTTCTGTGCCTACATAAGTTGCAAGTGGTCCAGACTGCTGCTGCCAGAGCACACAGTCAAAGAAAAACACAACATACTTCTAGACTAAGTATTGCTAGTGCCCAAATTCTATCAATCCATCATTTGTTTCCTGCTCTTTTAATAAGGCATTAATGTAGAGAAATACACTGCTGCTCTCCAAATTAATGTCTTATCCAGAACACAAATCAAAATCCGCTTCAGAGACTGTATTTTGCTGGTAATATAGCTTTTGTTGGTAGTGTATGACTATTTTAACAGAAAATAATAAATATTTATTACAGTATACAACAACATAACATTAATTTATGTTAATATTAACTGGCTATTGTGTTTTTAGTTGTTAAAAAAAAACAGAGTGTTAAACTATGGTCCTGAGATTTGTTTCCTTCTCTTCTAATACACCAAATTTAGCCCATGGTGATAAATAAATGATGAGTTAAATCATGTGTGTTAAATGAAACATAGTGCTACATTCATGCATGAAAAACAAAGAAATAACATATGTACAAAAAATATCTGTTAAAAAACATAAAGAAAAATATGTACATATAGATATTTGTGTTAATGTTTGAGAAGAAAATTTTGATCTGCATGTATTATGCAGACTTGGGATTTTCTAACCTGGTACTGCGTACAGACCCTTTCTACCAGATATACTTACTGCTTAATGACTTTAACAAAAGAGGAAACTCAGTACAAAGCCTTCGGGACATATTACATGCCATTTTGAAATAAAGACGTACAATAATTAAATCAAGGATAGCCTTTGAGGCTCTAGCTGGCACAGAGCAGCTCCTGACACAGAAAACATCTTAATAATCTCATGCTTTTTCAAAATTGTCCTCATTTAACAGCAGCAGAAAATCTGTAATGCCTTTCACATGACAGAATTTTACAGGGATTTTTTAGAAATATAAAATAATAAAATAAATATTGGCCAGGAGAAACACATCATATAACATTATTACTTTCATTTCTTTATATACATTTGAACTGCTGTCTCTTTTAAACTGTCTTAATATGCTTATTTATCTATTTTTAATCCTATACTGTGATTTATTTTAATTTACTATGTAGTGTTATTATTATTATTATTATTATTATTATTATTATTATTATGTTAGAAAGTATTTTATGTATTTAATTATTTATTTACTTACTTACTTACTTATTTACATTAAACTACAATATTGAAAATATGAAAAGTGTTATATTGGCCTGAACGTAAAGCTATTACTAACCGTGACTAATAAAAGATTTGCCAGAAGCAAGCAAAAATGTTTTTTTCTCTCTTCATTTATTATTAATCTATGTTTATCTATATTATCTACGTCTAACATACCTATTAGCCTGGTAAGTCACACTAGCATGTCCTATACAGTGCAGCACAGCAGTATGCAGTTTATAATTGTTATTTATGTACTCTGATTAATTTGATGACGTCAAATAGCCATACAGTCAGCCCGCCAATCAGAGAGCCTCATTTTGTGGCGTGCTCTCCTATTGGTCCTTCTCTAATTAGCCCCGCCCCTAGCTCAGTCGACTCTTGCATGCAGTTGTCATGGTAATGGCAGTGGTTCGCGCGTCGCTCCTGGTGCTGTTGCCATGGCGACGGAGGTGGGTGCCGCTCGTGCCGCAGTAGCCGCTCAGGAGCAGCGGTGTGTCGGTCAGACTTTCTGCTCCACGCGCTATTATCTGCTTATAGTGATTGGGGACATTTCAGCGGATCATCAGCTGAACAAAGTCAAAGAACAAATCAAACAGGGTGAGTTTTCTGACAGCTTGAGGAGAATTTAAACTGCGTAGTTCAGTGTTAGCATGTGCAGGCTATGCATGAATCAGCACAGACAGAACTAACTTTCATACACTGAGAATACTAATAAACTGTAAATTACAGTCAAGATTAATTTCCATCCTCACTTGCAATTACCTACAGCAATATGGCAACACTATCATTACACTGTGCACACCATCATCCCTGCTGTGCACTGCAGAACAGCAGATGTTGGAAGACTTGGACATATGTCAAGTCTTTATTTTATTAAAGTACACTGCAGTTATTGCTTCTTTCTTTATATAAATATATAACATATACATCCTGCTGCAATTAGTAGCCTAAAGCCTCAAAAAAGGTATTAGACATATATCACTGTGATGGTGCTCTTACAGGTTCATCTACTGTACCTACTTAGAGGAACATAATTGTAACACAAAGACACATAGTTGGGTCCCAAAGACTGCAGCTGCACCTTTGGGGAATTGAAATGTACCTGTACATTACCCTTTTCTCAC
This sequence comes from Pangasianodon hypophthalmus, assembly GCF_027358585.1. Classification (NCBI taxonomy): domain Eukaryota; kingdom Metazoa; phylum Chordata; class Actinopteri; order Siluriformes; family Pangasiidae; genus Pangasianodon; species Pangasianodon hypophthalmus. Next base: position 10,554,170 of record NC_069734.1, read on the forward strand.
AGATTGTCTCACAATTTGTGAGAGAAACTCTGTAATTACACTGTTTAATACTGTAAATCAGCAACAATAGTGATTTTGTTGTGTTTTGGTGCCTGTACATGTGCATGTCTTTCTTTTGTTGTACAGAAGATAGAAGATCATGGTACGGTGTCTTAAACTGAAAGAGGGAAAGCAGTTTTTTTGCAGCTAGATTGCCTTTTTTGCACCATGAAATGTTAATAGTACCAACACTACAGGAGAGAGATACCTTGAAAAAGTATTCAACCTCCTTAAAAAGAACAGCAGATTCATCTGGATTGTAAATGACACTTACACGTTGTTCCAGCCAGCTTTTTTTTTTATTGCAAACCGATATGCTCTTAAAGTAAATTTTCAAAGTCAAAATTCATTATTTTGTCAGCAGATCTTTAAATAAACTGAAAAAAAAGAAAAATTCTATTTGTATAAGTATTCAGACTAGTAATTGGTAGAACCATCTTTTGCTGCAATAACAGCTTTAAGTCTGTTGGGGTAAGTTCCTACCAGATATGCACACTGTTTCTGCACCATGATTTTTGCCTATTCATCCTGGCAGACTCACGCCAGGTTCTTCAGGTTGGGTGGATGTTGTTTACTGACTGCAATTTTCAACCGGTGCAACAGATTCTCAGTGGGATTCAGATCTGGACTTTGCTCGGCCACTGTAGAACATTCACTTTTTTTTGTTTTTAACAACTCCTGTGTTGCTTTGGCCTTGTGTTTGGGACCATTGTCCTGCTGAAAAGGTGAAGTTTCTCCTAAATTTTATTTTTTTATGAGACTCAAGCTGGTTCTCTTGTAATATCCCCCTGTATTTTGCTACATCCATTCTCCCCTAAACTGACTAGAAGGTTCTGAGGATGAAACGTGTCCCTAGAGCGTGATGCTGCCACAACTATAATTCACTGTAGGCGTGGTGTTAATTACTGTATGACCTGTGTTAGGTTTGCACCACACATACTGCTTTGATACTTGCCCGTATACTGTATCTCCATCTTGGATTCATCACAGAAAAATAATAATAATAATATAAGAAATTATTAAAAAGAAAAACAAAAAAAAGAAAAAACCCACATCTTCACTGGGTCACTCTTGTGCTTTCATTTGACTCTTTCTGAGCAACAGTTTCTTTATAGCCCCTCTCCCATACAATCCTGAATTATGCAGAGCTCTTGAAATGGTTGTCTATAACTCCTTCAGAGTGACTGTTGGCCTCACTCTGTCTTGTTATGAGGGAGGGCCTTCTCTAGGTACTTATTGGGTGGCATGATGCAGCTTCCAATTCCTCACTATTGATCCAGCAGTGCTTCCTGGGATGTCCAACCTCTTAGATATAATTTTACACCCTGTTCCTAAGTTATGAAATTCTATTACCTTATCTTTAACCTAATTAGAATGCTCATTAGCCTTCATTTTCACTCCTTTCCTTCAGAATGAAAGTCTCTTCAATGACAGTTCAACTGAGGTGGTTTTTGTTCAGAAAATGGGAGCTGTTTTAATATTTCACAGGTGAAGGACAATTATAAGTCTGTTGTGCCCTCGTTAGAACAGTATCTTTCATCTGAAGATGGGGGGTTGAATACTTTTGCAAGCCACTACATAACAGATAACAAGACAGGTAACAGATACCTGAAATGACAGATAAACACTGTTGAATCCATATTTTGTTGTATTTTGTGTTGTTCACGCAGGGCTCCGCTCATGGGAGATCGATCTGACAGTGTGTGATTTGGACAATGAGCTGCAGCTCTTCAAAGCCAAGCATTCAGCTCAGTTCTCTTCAGAGGTGAAAGGTCAGTCACATATGAGATGAGGATCAGGTGGGACAAAGTATTTTAATTAAAGCTGTAGATTACTTGTGCATGCAAACATAACATATTGTAAGATTGTGTATGATTATGTTACGTTACATTTCTTTTTTTTTTAAATTTATATTTAAATCATTTATGAGTGAGGAGGTGAAACCATACTCCTGTTGCTTTGGTTTATTATGCTGCTTGTTGTTTTTGTGTTCTGCAACTCATTTGCATTAATTTTGCACACATCACATATTGCATTGAATTACGTATTCAGATCTTCACACCATTTTCTTTTTTAATTTATTATTATATTTTTGTTTACATTTGCATTGAAATCACTGGATCTGGTTTTATTTAATGTTATTTTTCTTTACTTTTAATGTTATTTTTCTTTTCTTTACATTTTTTTAGTTGCAACCTGTTAAGCACATTGTAAAAAATCTGCATGGAATTTGCTTTATAAATAAAGCTATTAAATTGTTAAGTTTTTGTTACCTCTTGGTAGAGTTTCTTTCTGTACACTAAAAAAGTCTTTGTCAATTTTTCCATTAAAATAATATAATAATAATAATAATAATACCCTCACAACAGATTATCTAGTATATTATCTATGCTCTAAACTGGATACTGACATTTAAAAATAAGTAACATTTTCTAGATTACCACATACTGTTTATTTTGCCATAATATTTAGTATGGTATAAGGTTTGGGACTTTTATTGTATGCCGGTTAACCTCATACCTATCCATTAAAAGAACTGAGCACATGTACCTGGAATACACTCTTTGATTCATAATACGGTTTTCATTCTGAAATCATCTTCAGTAGAAGTGTGCTGTTTTTTTATATAACAGAGAGTCACTTTCTGCGATCTCAGCCTTGTCAGCTAATGGATTTTGTTCGTAGGGTGTTTGTGAAGCCATGACTCCTAAAGGGCAGAAGGAAAAACATCTTATTATCTTACAAAAGGTTATTTCTGAATCACAGAAAGACATCTCTCCGTCTACAGCAGCATCGGTGCCTAAGAACTGCCTAGAATTGTGTATCACATGACTTACTGTATTAATGTGGTTGTTTTATCTGCATTGTATTTTGATCTGGATCAATAATGCTGATGCATTGTCATGCTTGCTTAGAGAACGCTAGTGAGTATAGTGTAATGTTTCTTCATCAAGCAGCTTATATGAATCTTCTGAGAATTTTCATAAGTTAAACAATCCAAATATACATAGGAAACATTGCCTGCTCATATTTCCAACCTTCAGCTGCCCAGTTTCCACGAGCCTGTGCCCACTGTAGCTGAGATCCCTGGTCATGGCTGACAGGAGTGGAACCCGATGTGGTCTTTTGCAGTTGTAGCCCATCCCGCCTCTTGGTTGGACATTTGTGCATTTTGAGATGCTTTTCTGCTCAGCACGGTTGTAAAGCGTGGTTATTTGAGTTACTGTAGGCTTCCTGTCAGCTTTGACCGCTCTTATCAACAAGGCATTACCTCCAGCATAACTGCTGCTCACTGGATGTTTTTTGTGTGTTTTTCGTACCATTCTGTGTAAAGTGTATTTACTGTTGTGTGTGAAAATCCTAGTAGACCAACAGTTTATACTAAAATACTCAAACCAGCCCATCTGGCACCGACAATCATTCTGCAGTCACTGAGATCATATTTTTCCCCCAGTTGTGATGTTTGATGTGATTTTATACATTGTCCTCCTGCTACATGATTGGATAATTGAATGAATTAGCATGCTACAGCTGTTCCAAACATGTATAAGTTAAAAAAAATGGAAAATTGGAAAAACTGGAGCAGTTCTTTTCGCTGAATGATACTTTCTATTTTCTATTTTGAGCTGAGTTCACAGCTTTGTAGCTTAAAAATGGTTGCATTAATATTCACTCTATTTTGTGACTGTGCTATATTTAGACTTGACCTGTCACCAGGAGATTTTAACCCAATTAGTGGGCATGTATTCCTGACGCTGCAGAAGCGAATAACGCCATGCTGCTCTGAGCACTTTATCCATTGGCTCAGCAGATATTAGGCTTTAGGGGATAATCCTTTAAAATCTGAATTTACTCTCTTCACAGTATGGCATAACAACACCAACACCAATGTTCACACATGCACGTAAGTGCCCCCCCACCCCTGCCCCCCCCCCCAACACACACACACACACACACACACACACACACACCCTTATTTCCTGTGCAATATTTATGACGCCTTCCCATCGATCTCTCTTATGACTGCTGACACAACCTCCATCTTGGCTGCACTCTGATGAATTATGCATCCTTTCCACCTTCAGTTCTTTTGCCATAAATAAAAACATTGGTAGCCTGCTTCCACCAAAATCCCACCCTGACACGGTCTCTTCCTCTCTCTCTCCTTTCCCTCCATTAATGCAGTCCGTGTGAGGCCCATCAATATGTAGTAGAGACTATAAGGGCATCAGGGGTGTTGGAGCAGAAATCAATCACACTCGCCACTGGAGGCTCCGTTCTAGACAGCAGGGATAAGGCTCTTTTTCAGTTATCTGTCTTTTAAAGTCAACAAATGAAAAACAATCTGTAAACACGTGCAATGCATTTTAATAAACATACCTCATTATAAGGCGAACACCTTTAAGCAATAGCAGTAAACAAACCACAATTCCAGTGTGTGGGTGGTCTCAAAGGAATTAGTGCGAACAGAGGCAGGTTATGAGTAACAGCTACGAACTGTCATAGCAACGCTCTGTGATGTTTGGTCGCTGCATGCGATAACTCTGCTCTGCAGAATGTACTTGAGTAAAGATGGCAGTTAATGAGCAGACCTGGGGAAGGAGATGGAGAAATAAAGAGGCATAATGCACCACTGCTATGAAGCCTTGACGCCAGAGTTGCTCTTTCTCAGAAGGCACTGAGTTTTTAAGCTGAAATTGGAGATACAAACCTGACCTGACAGTAAACTCCACTTGACTTGACTTGACCTCGAAAGATCTGGTTCAGAAATTATTTATAAGCTGGCTGAACATTAAAAAAGGCAGGATATGCATGAATGGGCAGTACTGAAGGAACCAACAGGGTGGACAGTATATAGTCATAAACATTAAGAGGCCATAATCAACATAAGAGGTGGCACAGTGGTAAAGTGGGTAGTGTCGCCATCTCACAGCTCTTAAGATCTTGAACTCGGGTTGCTGTCTGTGCAAAGTTCTCTCAGTGTCTTTGTGACTTCCTCTGAGTTCTCTGGTTTCCTCTCATATCCCAAAAACATGCTGGTAGGGAAATTTGGTGAGATAAATTGCCCCTAGGTGTGAATGTGCGTATGTGTGTGGGGTACAGTGCCCTGTGATAGACTGGCAGCCCATCCAGGATGTATTCCCGCCTCACTCCCAGTGTTCCTGGGATAAAGCAGGACAAAGCAGTTACTGAGAGAGTGAGTGTGTTCATGGTACTACTGATCTCAACTGTGATAGTCAACATTTTTGATAAGTCAGACAAAGTTGCTTTCCCTCAGGACTGGGATCTAGCTTTAAAGAAACATGTTTTATTCTAAATGTAGTCAATAAGGCTTATGTAGGGTTGGGTTAGTAATTGTACATGCACACTTTGCATATACACAGTTTCATTAAATATCACAATAAGTCAGTATGAAATATCCAACTCAAACTGGAACAATATTATCATTCAAATTTATTCCATCTTCAATCTTCAAACCTCCTGCCTGAGTCTGATGCTTATAGGGAAAGATAGCAAACTTTGTGCTGAGGATGAATGTGATTATGGATGCTAGTAAAATTTCCAGCTCTGCAGTGCCCTTTTTAACAGGTAACATTTTTATAGATGTGTTATACAAACCACATAAGCAATCTGTTTGAGACTTGAGAGTCCTTTAACATCCTTTCAACAGCATACAACATCACATCTAATCTAATCCCTTTTATTGAGTTTGACAGTGTGCTCTGATTTACTTTGACAGTAACAGAACTAAACTGATCACTGCAAAGTTTGCTGGTATCTCAAATAACTCTCTGAGCACAGGTCATCACTCTGAGAACAAGCTCAAAAGCGCAAATATCCTTCTGTATGTCCTATTATTTCTACTCAATTAGCCTCCTGGCAGGGTGGACTGCCAGGGGTCACTTAGTGGCTCTGAAACATTAAGCTATCTGTTTAAGTCTATTTACATAAAAATATCTATTTAATGCACATGAAAAGGTCTTTTCAAGACAACAGCAAAGAGGCGTACTTTTAGTGGGGTTTCATTTATGCAAGTGATTTTACTGCACTCCAGAGAAAATTTCTAAACGGCAATTATAATTTATTTGCTTTAATATGTGAGAACTGTAATTATAGGAGTGTCATTTTTCTTGGCAGGATTCTTGTGATTGGAACAGTCAATTACTGACCTCAACTCATTTATATAGCAAAGCCATGCAGTAGTACAGTAGATCAACTGGTAGAGCACTTATAGTCATAATTAAGACTATTTAGAAAGTATTAAGTCACGGCATAATATGTTCACTTTTATTTACACAGAAAGATATTGTTTATTCCAGACAGGCCTGCATGCCTCGGTTAACAGACAGCGATGGAAACTCAAACGGAAAAGACAGACTTTATTAGTTGACGTTTTTGGCAGCTGGGACATATGCTGGCACTCAGCTTAAGTAATAAAAACATCACGGATGTAGATTGGCAGGCTGTTACTGTAGCATGAGTCCACAGGGAAGAGGAGAGTAGGGGGAAGTGCAAGGGATGGAGAACACGCCCTGCCTCTTTTCACTGAGGCTCACTGCTGGCTCTCGCTGCCCTCTCATCTGATCTCATCCAGGGAGGGTGTGTTTGTTCACCCTCTGTCCTGAGATTGTAGTCACTCTCTGCTACATTTGAAGAAAATCCCCCTCCTTGTCTCAGTTGGATGAGGAAGGTGAAGCAGGAGCTCGGCGCATGCTCAGTATGACTCGCCTGTCTTTCCTACCACTGTGCCCAGAATACTAATCATGCTTTGTGGAATGCAAAGTCATCATAGCTGTCTAGCAACGGCAAATGTGTGACTGGTGCTTAGTGGTTTTCTTACAAAGCGATACCTGTGTGCATTAATATTTTAAATCCCAATTTGATCAATATCATATTTAAACTTAAATCTTCTCCTTACCACATGTTTCATGTGTAGGATGTCATGTTATTGAACATGAATAGACAGACAACACAGGCTTAGCTTAAAGGGTTTAAAGGATTGAACATTGTTAATATGCAAGCCTGTTATTTTCTTAAACCCCCACAGGTAACAGACGTTCTGTAAGGGAGACGGTGTCTTCCCAGGGTGGAGCAGTGTCAGCGTCTCGGCATTAGGAACAGAATAGAGCTGTGTGGAGAGAGGAAGTGAGGGTTATGCTTTGCTGACAGGTCAGCTGAGCTTGTGCTGAAAGGCTGACAACAGAGTAGGACAGATACTTCGAAATGACAGCAAAGGTCAGAAAATAAACTCCTTTAGCTCCAATAACAATCAAATGCTCTGAATCAGATATAAACTTTTTCTTCAGAATGGTTAAAGAACAAAAGACAAAATTAAAATCTCCAAAGAATGTATATGAGAAAGGCACCAGAGAAAATGAGTATGGGTACATGTACAAAATAATAGTGCAACTTTAAAAATTTTGAAAATGTGTGTGTGCAATATGACAATAAGAAAATCTAGTCTATCAATATCCTGAATTCTTTCCAAATTAATTTCATGAATTATTTCCATTTTCATAAATTATATGAACACTTGAAAAAACAACCTGGTAAATGCCAAAATCAGATAATACTAATACTAATTATAATCAAATGTAAAGACTTTTACAGTGCTTTGAAATGGGTGCTCGTATATTAAAACACTTTCAGTTTACTTCTGTTTTTGCTGCTTCAAGGATGCTTCCCTTGATCTGATTGTTCCATGGACATTAATCTGCTTGTAATTAGCCACAGATTCAACTTTTTTGTAAAATCTTACATGGGAATTGTTTCTTGTTTTCCCTAGTCCAATTTCGGTATTCTCTGTTGTCCTTTGCAGGATATTTACATGTGTTGACTGTGTCTATCTGTGCCGAGCTCTGACTAAAATTTGGGAAAATGCTTTTTGCGTTAACTACTGCTCAGTTTTCAAAATAATATCTCCCTCAGCTTGCAGTTTACAATAGGGCTTTTGGAGGACCATCAACATCTCATTACCTCCCCTGGGATAAGAGACAGAGGCTGGAATGGCCACCATGGACTCAGCTGCATGTGCTGCTGCTCAGTTAATTACATTCTCTGAGCATCTTGACACAACATAATGACTGCCACTATTGCTCACTAGAACACTTACTCTCGTGACAATGCTGACGTTACTGACCAATGCCTTGATGATTTTTTTTGTTGTTGTTGTTGACATACAAGTGTTCATATGGGCTGGTATGGGAGTGGTCTGTTGGTAATAAAGTCAGCAGAAGGACTGGACAAGGAGAGAATTAATGACCCCTACAGCTCACAAATACATATGCAGGACCTACAGGAGCTTCTTTGGAATATTAGGCAGGTTTGCAGTTCATAAACTTTTGTGAACTGTGGCATTTTATTATAAAGAAAAATAGATTTTATCCACACATTTGGCCCCAGCCTATAAAGGCAACACCTTAAAGTGCATTATATTAATGAGAACAGCCAGTATATTTATTGCTGTAGTGGTGGGAAAGTTACTGTAAATGTTTCAAACATTAAGTTCTTCTTTGCACCTCCAAGATGTGCAATAACGAAAAATGTAGAGGTGTAAATAAAGTGAAGCTGTGTGACAGGATGCAGATCTGTGAACATCTCACCTTACTTAGAATTAGCATTAACACCGAAGGCAAAATCTCTGACTGAGACACCAGGCATGGTGTGGCCATGGAGCTGTAATCCGTGCAAGGGCGTGTGCCTGTGTTTTAAGAGATCATCAATAATTCAGAGCAGGTTATTGATCCCAGTCCTTTATATCTCTTCTGCTTTCGCATGAGCACAGAGCATCAGCACAAGGCCATGGCGTCACCAGACTGCCATCAATCATCCACCACCCCAGCCACACACACGCACACACACACACACACACACACACACACACACACACACACACAGAAACCTGAGATCACATTGTTCACAATGCTAGCCCAGTGGAGAGTTTGCTGTATTGTGCAGAAAACAGTGTCTCACTGTCTATCAAGGGCAAGCATGTCTGATACTACACCCAAGCATGCCAGGGTTGGAGGAAATGAGAAAATATGCATTTTATGTATATAAAAATGAAATATTCTCATATGTAAAATAATACATAATAAAGATAAATTGTAATTGTATCAGACTAATGCAGACACAACCCTCGGCCTTGTGATTAGATGATGACATGGTCGACACAAGTCAGCACGGGGATACAGCTTGTCTGACAGCCTGGGTGTGGCAGCGAGACTGCTGTTCAAACACTTGTCTAGGATTTGGCTGGGATACTATTTATAATCCTGTAATAATACCATTTTAGGTGAGATCTAACACATGCAAATGCTTGAGAATGTCCCACAGAATACAAGGTGTACTCTCATCTATGCTAAATTTGAATCTTTTTTGTGTTCGGGCTAATTTGAAGTTATGACCCCTGACTCACAACAACACACTACCAGTAGTTATCATAAATTAGATCTTATGGTAGTCTAGTCTGTCTGTTCAAGAAATGTGGTTGAGAAAAAACACTGATGGAGTCTGGTTACGTGAGACGGATTCAGACAGTCCCACCCTGCAGCTGCTGTGCTAGACATGGGATGCATTAAAATCCCAACACTGCCCTCCCTACCCTTCTTCTGGCAATATAGTTGCAGAATATAATGACATGCTTCGTGGATCACAGTCCACAATCTCTATAAAGTCATATAGCAAACAATGAATCACAGCTCTCAGTATAGTCATATATCCACAATCTTTATGTATTGTTTATATTTGCCATGTCTTTGTGAATATACTTTGGGACATTGATAATAAAGTATTGATTAGTGGAGAGGAATGTGTTCAGTTCCAGGCCCTCGTTGCTCCTTCACTGACTTCAGCCAATCGATAAAAGGCATGAGGTTTCGCCAACAGGGCTGTAGGATACGATTACACATTAAACCAAAAAGATGAACCAGCAGACAAAGTGGATGAAATAGATGGAGCCTAAGGTACTCATCTCTTTCCAGTGTAGCCTGTTTTTCCCAGCAGTAGGCTTGTTTAAGAGCTTCTTGATCTGCATGACAACCGAGAAACCAGCTGCAGCCTTATTTTAGGTCAATCTGTTTTTGACGTTATTGACCATGAAGGAGGATTTTCAAAGGCATCTCATTGAGTCAAGGAACCAAAAATCTGTCACAGTAAAATTGCTGCCATGGTGGCGTTGAGAATTATGGGTTTTCTTGGAGATTTACCCAAACTCACAAGGCAACCCACAATGAGGTAAACAGAGATGAAAACCTATATAGATATTCCATGTATATTTGTTACATAGACTCTCAGAAGGAAAGGGTACTAAACTGTACCATCCCTTGTCACTGATCTGGTACCATTTTGCACCTTTAGTATGTATCTTTTACCTAGAAAAGTAAATATAGTGTACCTTTAAAGCTTTACTCTAAAAGGTAACTATGGTCCAGTTAAAGGTGAAAGGTTCATCTAAAAAGTACAAAAGATAAGCAACAAGGAAATGTATAGTTTAATGTAACTGAATTTGTTGTAACTTATCCCTCAATATAGTAATATCACTGACTAAAAAACAGTCTTGAACATTAGTTAGACAAGGCAGTGCCAGCTGAGGGTTTCTGAGGGTGTGAAATGTGGGTGATGTGTATTCATTATGCATGTGTACAGTACATAATCATCTATATTTGTGTTATTTGTTTACCCTGACTCGCAAGCCCCGCCCACCTCGATGAAGTTGTATGCTTACAAGTAGGCAAGGATGACTACATCCAGGAATTGTTTCGTATACCTCTATATTGATGCTTGAGATTTAGAAGAACGTGTAACATGGTCGCCATTAAGTTGCTGATTTTGAACAAAACGGCCTCTGTGTGTCCGCGCGCTCCAGCCCCGCCCACTCCCTGTCCCGTGCGCGCTCGTGTGTCTGTGAGCGCGCTCGGCTCGAGACACACATGCGCGCGCGCTTCTCAGCATCACCAGCGGTAAGTCTGTTTATTATTTTAGGATTGAAATGCATTTTTATCAGAGCGATTGAATAACCTGTTAGTATCACTCATTTAACCAGGCTGGGAAATGTAGTAGTGCAGATTCGTACCTCCTGTTAGCCGACGCTGATTCTGTTTTGATCAGTATATAGCGTGTATATATATTTTTATTATTATTATTTTAAATTTTTGAGAAGGAGATTATCTATTTTTTGTTGTTTTTAGTAGAGATCAGTTAGTCGCTTATGGTGAACGTCACGGTGTCTGGAATGTCAATCAGTTGCTATAGTGACAGCGCGTGATTTAGAACGGCAGATTTTAATCGGAAATGCTTGTAGAGCTGAGAAGAGAAAGGACGAGTGGTTACATTACTGATCACTACAGGTTAATACATATATATGATCTGATTATTGTTTCATATACATGACTGAATGGTGGGAAGAGCTGTTGTTGTAAACACAGGGTTTGGTATTGATCTCCTTGAACCAGCTGAAGGTTGCAGAATCTCAGCAGCCTCTTGTCTACCTGTTAATAGAGGAAAGCTCCTCTCCTGAGCAGAAAAGTCATGCTAGGCATTGCTTAGCTGACCTACTTATTTATCCTGGCTTTAATATGGACTCCGGGGCTTGACGGGAAATTCCACATATGGACAAGATGCAAAACAGTCTATTGAAATATATCTTGGATGCAAATATACACAGAGCTTCAACTGCAACTGGAGCATGAAATTTTCATACACATAATTGTGAGGCCTAGATGTACTACAGTAATGGCCTGTTTATTAGGCTGAAGCCATTAGATGCATTATGTCTTCTTAGCTGATGAAACCCTCTTTTAAAAAAAACCCAGTTCTTTAATGCCTTTTAAGGGTTTCTTTTGATTATTAAGGGTAAAAAAGGATTCCTCCAGAATGGGCTTTAAGGGTTCTCAAACTCTATCAAAAGATTTAAAGATGATTGCTGTGTATTCTGGTTTAGCTCAGCTGGTTGAGATGCACTGAATCAGAGAAAGTCTGCTGAACTGAGCACTCTTAATTTAACCCTGCAGGTGTTAACACCATAGGTGTTAAAATGACACACACACATATGCTCTTATTTTGACACCTGTGCTGTTTACCTGTATTGTAGATCTTAACCTGTAAACATCAGACCTGATCCTTTACTGAAGGTGAAAGAATGGTCTTTGCATCTCTGTATATGATTTCAAAGAAAAGTACAAGTATCTGCCAGACAGTATGACAATGCAAAAGTGGCCGAGGGTAGTTAGGCCATGTGCTACTTAGTGCCTCTGGTCCTTGAGGTCACTCGTTCTCTGTAGTTATTTATCATGTTTTAGCAGACCATTAGCTCTTATATATTTAATAAATCACTGCACCGTTCTAAAAATAAAAATTACCAGAAGCATTAACGGCCCTCTCTCCCTTTTTTAATAAGGTTTCTTCATCCAGCGAACCCTACCTTAAAGAACAGGCCATTCAATCGACATAAATGGATTACTGTGGTTTTCGAAAGATCCAGAGGATGGCTCCTGAATAGTGGACAGAATTTTATTGATTTTATTGATGTGATTAAAAAAAGCTTAACAGGATTAAAAGCAGAATCTTGCACTGCATATTAAATCAACAAGTGTAGATTAACTGGGATACACACACTTTCTCCTTGTAGTTCTCTTCCTCTTTCCTCTTCTCTATCCATTTTGCTCTCGTGCTCTCATAACTCCATTAATGGAAGGGTTGTGGTGATGGACAGGAAGCAGATGAATTGATATAAAAGGGCCTCGTCAGGGAATAAGAGAGATCATTTAGTTTAATGCAGCTTAAGTCTGTTCTATTCATGGACTTTCCAAGTGCCATCATAGCAACAACTTATGTTTAAGGAAAAACTCAACAGAAATGTCATATAGGGGTTTTAATGATGGCAACGAATTACTCATCATACTTATAAGAGAAACACTCAAAATTGAATTCATACCTTTGTTTGGTAACATACTGAAGCTAACATTACAACAGTCAAAGCAAATCTTTATCATTTAGCCTGATAAAAAAAAATGGACAATGATAAAATAGAAAATATAGAAGAAGAAATGCTTCTCTAAGATTGTAGCCCACATGCTTTATACATTATTTTTGCATTTTTATCAAACATAAAAATATGTAAAATTTTATGTTTAAAATTTAGGTTGATAGAAGTTGCACAAATCACTTAAATCAGATTATTCTCTAAAGCATAACTTCATTTTACTTTCTCATATACTAATATTAGCTGCAGGCTGTTGTGACAGAATATGATCTAAATCACATCCTTACATTATTTTTTATTTCGAGCAATATAATCAATATTAATATTAATCAGTACTAATTCCCTGATTTGGGAAAATTAGTAAATACGCCTATTTATAGGTGTAGGTTTCAAATGAACCTAACCAGAAAGCATTTCATGTATATCAGGAGCTGATTAAATTAGTATTAAATTAGTATTTAATTAGTATTTTATTATTACTAAATTAGCATATGTATTATGCATATGAAATGCTAAATTAGTGTGAAGCATACTTGAGTTGCATACTTTATTTATTTATCAGAGTCGCTCTGATTTTTGTCACTATTCAAATGGGAAATATCTTACATCTGCTTTGGAAATATTTTTTTACCCTCTTAAACAGACAAAACTTTCTGCTATACTAGACTATAGTATACTGTACTATACTGTACTTTACTGATTCTGTGATGTCTTAAGAGAAATTGTGTTTTCACATCAGAACCTTAGTTGAGAAGGATTTTGTATTTTAAACCTTTCACAGCTACATGAGTAATGCCTTTCTCAAAGCACGTTCTTATTGTCTCTATATACACAAATAACTACCCTTATTAGTAAGTACCTATAAATCTATTATGATTTTTATTATTCATTATTATGTGGTCTTGACTGGGCTTTGAGAAAGAGCGCTCAATTTTGTGTTAATTGAGTGTTAATTGATCTCTAGATTTTTGACACTGATAAAATCAGAGACAACGCTTAAATCAGGCACACAGGCGTGTAGGGCAGTGATGAGCTTACAGCACAATCATGCTGCCACTCTGATTTCATTTTGGATTGACAATAACTGTCAGACATCTCAGGTTGCCTCGTGTTGGCAATTAATCTCCAAACAGCACTGTCTTCCTGGACATTGATCTTTCTTGGCATGTAATCTAAAAACATTCTGATGAATATAGCCTTGATCCCATTTGTTAGCCATACCACAAGCTCAGCTGGCAAAGAATTTAGCTTTGAATTAAATAAAGTGTAATAAAACTTAATAAAACCCCAGTCCCTAGGGCAAAAATATGCCTAATTCCAGTGTAATGATCTATACACCACCTTTACTCCAACAAACACCAAGCATTTTTAGATGAACTGTTCTAAAGTGAAGACCCAGAGATCTTTTTTGTCTATTTAAATACAATGTTCACATTCGATTTTAAATGACCCAAGCTCTTAGTTAACTGGAAGAGAGTAACCTCATGCGGTGGAGCCTTTTGGTCGCATTGTCAGCATCATTGCATTTTAAATGTGTTTTTGGAGGCAGATATACTATATTTATAATAACATACATGTTAAATAGTTCTTTGTGCAGATACTGTACTTAACTCCTCTTTTCACTCTAAATCCTCTGTTGTATTATTGGTTTCTGTTCAGCTGCAGTGTGACTTTGTTGGCTTAAGGCCCCCGTCTGTCTAAATGTGCAATGTCACTGGGGACTTTGCTGTCTCTTTTTGCTCTTCATACCATTATCTATTCTCTGTTTTCCTTCTGGAAGCACATTTGAAGGTCATATTGTCACAGTACAATGCCTCTACACAGAATATCGTGTTTGGCTTTCTTATTTCAGATTAATAAACTATTATCTAAGACATTATGAGAAAGAATCAAAGTAACCCCAGTAAAGGCCATTTTAATTAATTCACTTTTTTGTTTTATTTCTGTAAAAAGAAGTTGGTGTCAACTGATATTTCACCACTTTTTGCACTTTTCTGTTTTATTTTTGGGTAAAAAATAAAAATGACCCAAGCGTAACCTGTAACTGTAACAACTTGTAACCTGTATATAAATATGAAGGGGGTACAGCAGAATCACCAAAAAGAAAAATCGTCCTTTTTCATGTTCAATAGAGAAAATGAACCTAGCACATTGTTTTTAGTATGGTTCCACTTTAAGTGAAAATGTAATCAGGTCATTTTGACCAGAACAAACCACAAGGGTTAAGAAAAAAAAACTGGTCAAGGTTATACAATTAAAGACTCATTTGTATATGAGACTTATTAGATGCTGGTCTCCGTATCAGTGCATTAAGTTTATAGGCAACTGCTCACTATGACAATAGAAAGTCCTCACTGGGGTAGTAAT
This sequence comes from Pangasianodon hypophthalmus, assembly GCF_027358585.1. Lineage (NCBI taxonomy): Eukaryota > Metazoa > Chordata > Actinopteri > Siluriformes > Pangasiidae > Pangasianodon > Pangasianodon hypophthalmus. Next base: position 10,569,558 of record NC_069734.1, read on the forward strand.
TCGCAGTTCACATTGTAAAACAGAACCTATACGCCACCGTATTAGTCTGCTTTGCTCTGTTTAAAATAGCATTTGTTTTGTCACTTCAGAACATTTTTACCCAATTCTTAGACTTTCTTGCAATAATAGTGGTTTATACAGACATACATACATTACAGCCTGATTCTTAATTCTTATCTCTGGAGATGTAAGGGTTACATTGTGTGTTAAGCTGGGAAGACAATAAGTAAAGCCCCACTACTCATATTTATGTTATTTAAATGCCAACTCGCTTGCCCGTCCTCCACTACAATGAACATTACCCACACCCTATGGAACAAGCTGTTATTCTTCTGTAGCTTTTACACAGCCAGTGAGAGGTTCATGCTTAATATATCATGACATGCCACCTGGAAGTCTCTGCGTGAGGCCACTGATCTGTTGCGATGCCGCACCATTTTATGTGCATTAGATGTGAGGGCTTTTTTCACTCCCTCTCACAGAAATGCTGCAATGCGTCGGACGGCTCCAAGACTGGGTCAGTGTAACGGCGGCAGCCGCTAGCTCACCATCCCCATGGCAACAGCCAGTAGAAAGGCTTACAGGAGCTATGCAATGTTGTTTTTATTTCACAAAATTTAATTTCTGTTTTCCTGAGATTAGTGAAGCCTTGAAAATTTTATAATTGCATCTTCCTCAATAAAATGACATAATAATAATAATAATAATAATAAGTATCTCTTGCATTTTAGTAATATATATATATATATATACTACCTCCTTCAGGCTTAATCATATGTTCAAGAACAATCATGTGTGCCAATGCCTCCTTGCTTTTTTAAGCATTTCTGCCATTCCTATTTATTTGTATAAATATTTTGTCCTGTGTTGTCCTTCTCCTTTTGCAGGACAAAGAATTCTCCAATACAAGAGTGATGTCCTTGAGACAGTTGTATTAGTGAATCCATCCGTGGACAATATTGCTATAGAGGTAATGGTGGTTTATAAAAAAAATTTTACAACCTGATTCTTATCTTACATCTCTGCTACATGATTTTTTTTTCTCTCAACCAGATCAGAACACTCCTCTGTGACTCAGCTAAACACAAGTTATTGGTCCTAAGTGGTCAGAGCACTGAACAAGGTGGTGACATCATCCTGAACGGTGGAGTATTTGACTGGAAGAATTTCTCTGACATCATCACAAGTGAAAGAGTAAGCATTTATTGTGCTGCCAGAAACTGATAATTCAGTAAGGATTATTTAATCAAGACGCCCAGCACACATGCTGCATATTGAAAAATACAGAGAAGAAATCAAATTGTAATGGATTATATTTTTGCCGTTTCACCTTTTTCAGATTAAAAACTTCCTGAGCCAGTCAGATCCAGGTGAGCGAGCGTGTCTGACTGTGTGTTGTGAAGGAGAGGGGGCCTGGAGCTCCCTAGGGCTCAACCAGGAGCAGAACGTGCTGGACTACAGATTTAACCCTGACCCTGTGCTGCCTGAGATGGAGGGTGTTACAGAGTTTACAGATTATGTTTCTGAGACTGTGGATATTGCTTCCCCATTTGAGCTCCTGGAGCCACCCAGCTCAGGGGGATTCCTGAAGTTGTCCAAGCCATGCTGCTACATCTTCCCTGGAGGCAGAGGTGACTCTGCCCTGTTTGCAGTCAATGGCTTTAACATTTTGATTGATGGTGGTTCAGACCAAAAGTCTTGCTTTTGGAAACTGGTGCGACACTTGGATCGGATAGATTCTGTTCTGCTTACCCACATTGGAGCCGACAATCTCCCTGGGATAAACGGACTATTGAGGAGAAAAATTGCAGAGCAAGAAGAGGACCATTCTCAAGGCTCAAATGCCTATGGAGAATGGATGAAAAACCTGATTTCACCTGAGCTTGGTGTGGTTTTCTTCAACATTCCAGACAAGCTAAAGATGTCAGAATCAACTTTGAAAGTTAAAAGGAGCATTGAGGAGGCATCTCTTACATTGCAGTACCTCAGCAAACTGGGCATTAAACCTGAGCCCCTGTATCGAGTTGTTAGCAACACAATTGAGCCTGTCACCCTTTTTCACAAACTGGGTGTTGGCAGATTAGATATGTACATTCTAAATCCAGTCAAAGACAGTAAAGAAATGCAATTTTTCATGCAGAAGTGGGCAGGTAACAGTAAGGCTAAGACTGGCATCACCTTGGCCAATGGAAAAGAGGGAGAAATTTCTGTTCCGTACCTTACATCAATAACGGCCCTTGTTGTCTGGGTTCCAGCCAGCACTACTGAAAAGATAGTGAGGGTATTGTTTCCTGGAAATGCACCACAGAACAAAATTTTTGAGGGACTGGAAAAGCTAAGACATCTTGACTTCTTGCGTTATCCAGTTGCTACTCAAAAAGACATATCATCTGGAGGGTCCCCTTCAGCGATTAAACAAACCAAACTTAAGCCAAGGACTGATAGCAAGGAAAGCCTCAAATCTTCACCCAAAATACCTGCCACTACTAAAGCAAGCAAGAAAGAGGCAAATGAGGACATTGAATCAAAAAGCGACTCAGTAAAGGAGACTAAAATGGAAAAGAAGACAAATAAATTGCAAGAGAGCATTAAACCTCCTAAACCAGTGAAAGCCAGTGCAGATACCACTGATACAGCAACGCAAGAGAAAAAGAAGTTGTTAAGAGAGAAATCTCCTAAGAAACATGTCAAGACATCTAAAATGGAGGAAAAGAAGGATAAAGAAAAGAAACAAATAAAGAAAGAAAAGAAAGAAATAAAAAAGCAAGAATCTGTTAAGAAAGATGACAATAAGGAATCCAAAATGAAGGAAGAAAAGAAGACAGATTCAAGTAAGCCAGAATTAAGAAAAATCACCAAACCTGACTTAAAACCCTTTACCCCTGAGGTCAAAAAGACTCTTAACAAAGCAAAGGTTCAGACCAAGCCGAAGACAGAAAAAACAAAAGCAATCAAAGAGCGAGAGAACAGACCTGCTGCACGACAGGTTTCAAAAGAGATACAGGAAAATGACAGATCCCTGGTCTCCTCCCCAGAAGATCTTACCAAGGATTTTGAAGCACTAAGACAAGAGGAACTTTCTGAGCTTGCAGAGAGCAAAGAGCTTTCAAATCTTGAATCTACAACTTTTCCTGACACAAAAGTCACACATATTGTGTCTCCAGATGAAGGCATACCCACTACTGACAATGAGACTGAATCCCCTCATGAGGAAAAACACATATATGGAGAAAAGACAAATAAATCCCTAACAAAAACAGCAGACAAATTTGAGGATGAGGGTGCTGCTACAGAAGATGACTATGAGGAAGAATACAACACTGAGACCAAACCAGCTAAAAGTTCAGATCTCACAGTTAAGGCAGATGACAAAGAATGCCTGGACATAAAGAAGAATGAAGATCTTGAAAAGAAACACAAAAAGAGTGACAGTGAGGAAGAAGAGGATGTTATTGAAAAAGCTGAGCTGGAGGAAGCAGAGGATATAGTTCATGAGGAAGAGTTGAAATATAAGACTGAGGAGGCAAAAAAAGAAAATATTAGTAAAGACTGGGACACCAAACAAATTGACACTAAAACTATCAAACCTGCTGGTGCCACTGAACACATCTCGTTCATCCAAGATGAAACCATCCCTGGATATTCAGAGACCGAACAGACCATTTCTGATGAGGAGATCCATGAAGAGACAGAGGACAGGATCCCTCATCTCCGCTATGATGACGTCTCCGTCCCTGATCAACCTGACTCTTTCTTCCATGGCGTGAAAGACATAAAACCCCCAACCATATCTGTTGCACCTGATTTAACAGCAAAAACGAGCAGTGTGGGCCAAGAGCCACCTTTATCTACATATTCCACAAATATCATTGCAGCACCATTGGCTGAGGAAGAACATATATCCTCAGCCACCTCCATTACAGAGTACGATAAATTATCCTCTTTTGCAGCATCGGTTACTGAAGATCAGTCTATTGCATCAGTGACAGCACCACCGACTGAGGAACTAGGAAAAAGCTCTTTACTCCTGGACAAAGAAAATAGTATGCAATCATCCAGTCGTACAGAAGGAAAAGAATACCTACATTCAGCTGGCACAATCTCTCCAACATCATCTTTAGAAGAAGACAAATGCTTTAAGTCACCTCCATCAGAAGAGTTCCAACCCACTGTTCCAGAGATGGAAACCACTGGAAAACCCACCACTCAACCACATGAAGATGATGATGAAGATGAAGAAGATGAAGATGACCAGACACCCAATGTTGACATGCCTCTTGGAAAACTCCATGAGGGTTATGCATCTGCCACAGTGCAGGAACATCTTGATAAATGCCCCTCCTCAATGGTACCTCTTTCCTCACCTGGAACACCTTCTGTCTCACAAGAAAAGGATGAAAAAGTCCTATCTCCAGATGAACCCAAAACAGACGGTGCTGGGAAAACACTATCTTTTGCACCCTGTGTCTCCAGCACACCAGAGGCAAGTGGTGCTTCAGAACTATCAGAGAGATGTGTAAGTCCAGATGATAGCACCATGAGAATAGCCTCACCTACACAGTCAGGCCCTACTAGCATTGGCTATTCACCTACTGAGGAAAAGGCACCAAAGTCTTTATTTATGGAGAAAGAGGACAGAATGGACAACGACACATATGATGTTCAAATGTTAACTAAACATGAAACAGTTGTAGACAGTGACACAGACAAAAAGACTGTTAAAATAAAGGAGGATGAAGGGGACCCATTCAAAGGTGGTTTCTCTAGCACAAGGGCAACATTTGATGATTCAGGTGAAGAAGAAGATAATGTTGATGAAGAGGAAGAAGAAGAAGTAGTAGAAGAAGAAGAACAAGAATATTTTGGAAAGGGAGATTTTAAGACCTGTGTTAAAACAAAATACAAAGAAGAGAGAGAGAGTACATTCCTTGATGAAGATGACACTTGTGAGCCACAAGCTTTACAAGAGGAAAACCTAATTAAAAATGAGAAACAGGAAGTGGATAAGAAAGATAAACCGCAAGACATGACCAACTTGGGGAAAGAACACCAGTCCCAGATGCTGAGCTCTGAAGAGGAGGAAGAGAGTGAAGATGAAGAATGCACTTACTCAAGCATAAAGGGGCCTCAGGACAAGTTTGATTCAGTGTCAGCAGCCTATAGCAAAAAAGATGTGTCATTCTCAGAGAGAGACGACTCCACAATGACCTTCAAAAATGGCGATAAAAGTGTACACTTCAACTTGTACTCCTTCCCTCAGTCTGAAAAGGGTATTAAAGAAGACCATATGAGAGAAATACGACAGGATACACCTTATGTAGGGAAGAGTTTTACATATTCTGATGTATATGACAGTAAATCTAGTTCAGTGGATTCGTACTCTCCTAATTTACCAAAAGACTGCACTGATAAGTCTGATGATCGTAAGGACACCCTGAAGGAAATGGAGAAAAAAGATTCCATATATACCTTCATGGAAACTACAAAGATGTCAGATTTTGAGGAATCTCACCTAGAAGACGTGTCATCATCATGCAGTGAGACCAAAACAAGTGTGGAATCGAACGTTGGACACATTTTAGATGAAAAATCTACAGACATATTAACTGATGTTAAACCAGAGGCCAAGAAATCATCACCAGAAAGAGATCTATTTTCTGTTCAGTTTGATAAGTCTACTGTTAGTGGAAAGACAGAAGCAGGTGATACCCCATCAAGCCATTATCAAGATGACCTTGCCACTTCCGGCTATTTCGCTGAAAAAAGCAGCACTTCTTTGGCAGCTCAGTCTTTCAGTGAGGTGACAAGAGCAAGTGCACTAGACATGAAGATGTTGGCACATGGAGAGGATGATGATGATGATGAAGAAGAAGATACTGATGAAGATGAGGATGATGATGATGATGTTTACAGGAGACGTGTCAGTGACAAGGATACGGAAAAAGATGCCAAAGACGGACCAGCGAAAGAATTAAGCCCGTTATGTGGTGCCACCAGCATAGTGCCACCTGAATTCAAGGAGGAAAAGAAGGACACCTCACAGGACTATAGTTTTGGCTCTGTCAGCTATGACACGCCCCCAATTCCTACTCCTTTTGAACCGACAAAGAGTCAAAAAAGTGCAGAGGAACCTTTTGACATGGGTAGAAAGGAACCATCTTCACCACTGGCTGGCAGCCACATGACAGAATATTCTGGTTATGAATATTCTTATGGTGAGGTGAAAAAGTCTGTCCCATCCAGTCATTTAGTCAACAAAGACGATAGCTATGGTCAGTCTTTCTTACCTCTGTCCACAAAACCAAATGAAGACAAATATTACCATGGTGACAAAGACCTTGATTTTGAAAAGGAAAAAACACCAGATATTTTAGCAAAAAAACCTGGAGATTCTGTTTCACCAGGCTTCAGTTATACAACTACATCAGCCACAGCATACTCCTCCTCTTCCTCCTACAGTCACTCCTCCTCTGCCTCTGCCTCTCTCTCCACTAGTCGGCAGTTTGGAGATGAGCTAGAAACTCCTGCCAGTGTTGGATATGAGTATTCACCCTTTAAAGATGAGCACTCACCTGTAATAGATTCACCATTCTCCAGTTCTGGTGGGCTGGTTAAAGATGAGTATTTGGAAGTGTCAGAGAAGATGACTCCTGCCACCACCACAGCTGAGTCCACATCCAGCCTAGCAAGGTTTTCACCTCTATCACCTTTTGAGGAGATCAAGCCCTTACCTTCTCATCCACTTTCCTCTAGAGCAGATAAAAGAGAAGAACTTGCCAGCTCTGCAAGTAGTGCTTTGGACAAGGGCCCCCAGAGTGCATGCTTTTACAAGCCAGAATGGGAGGCACATACAGGTTTGCAGGCTGAATATGGTGCTACTGGACCTTACAATCCCCCTTGTGAGTCTGCTGAGAAAGACACTATGAAAAAAGATACGTTTGGTGCTTCCTCAACACCTTGTGCTGATTTACTCGAGAAACAATATTACGAAGACACTGAGAGTAGTGAAGAGGAGGAAGATTATATTTGTGAGTCTGAACAGGACAAACTGCACTACCAGAGATCTCCATTTACAGCTGAAGCAGACAAGAAAGATGATCCTTTTTCTGTGACTGAAAAACTGTCTTCTGCCAGTAAGGTAGGCGCATTACCAGATGTGCTAACATACACTTCTTCAATACCACAGACTACAAAACCAGATACTGCAAATGGTCCTGCAGAGGTCACCATGGCAGCACCAGAAGCCTTTGCTGACACCAGCAAGGTTACATCCAGCCTATCAAAACCTGAAGTGAAAAGTGAGCAATTTGAAGCCTGCAAAATAAGGAACCCATTTGAATGGGAGCTGCAGCAGCAAAGAGGTATCTACCCAGGAGAATCACCACCTCATTATCGTCATGAGGATGAGTATGATGAAGAAGAGGAAAGGGAGCCTGAGCATCCACCTCGTCCTCTTTCCCTTTCATCTGCAGATCAGTCTTTCCCATCCTCCTACCATAAAGAAGATCCAAGCAGGCATGTTGACTTAGATCATCCTTCCGATACATATATGGGTGCCGGCTCCTTCTCCTCTTCCCCAGGTTACTCTTCCTCTGAGTTCAAACAGAGAAAGGGAGACACTTCCCCATCATTTATCAACCCAAGCATTTGCCAGCTGTCAAGTGATGAGGAAGATGAGGAACAAAGAAGCCAGGATGTAGATCAGCAGCAGCCAACAGGCAAGAAACGATCCCACAACCAGCCGCAGCATGGTTCCTACAAAGAGGACAGTGAATCACAGCGCCTCTCTGGAGCCATGGCTGCAGGCACAGGCCTAGCTGGAGAGGACACACCTCCAACCTCTGTCAGTGAATCTCTGCCCTCACAAACAGATTCTGATGTTCCACCAGGAACAGAGGAGTGTCCTTCCATCACAGCAGAAGCAAATGCAGAATCTGATGAGGATGGGGATTATCTCCCTGTAGACAAATCGTCTGGAGCCTATGGTGGAAAGCACTTCTCATCCCGGTCAGAGAAAAGTCATGATCCACTGCCCACACCGATTATGGATCCAGCCCCTTACCCACCTCGTCCTGATGTCTGCATGGTAGACCCAGATGCTCTCTCCAGCCTTACTGACAAACCTTTAAAGAAAGACCCAAAAACAAAGAGCCTTCGCAAATCAAGTAAGTCAAGGTCACCGGCCAAGAAAGCTGATGCCATTCGTAAGAGTTCTCCCTCAAAGGATTCCTCTCCTCGTACCACCTCTCTGAAGAAGAAAGACTTAGAGGATGATCTGTCCAAGTCAAGTCACAACATGGGCAAGGGCCTTGTCAATGGAATTAAAACTATTTCAGGTATATATTTGGATATATTAGACATTTACCTGCAGTTAAATATACAGCAAAATTTTAATGAGGGAAGTATGAAAGAAGAACAGAGTTTTGTCCAAAATTTGCATTTCAGTTAAGGTTCCCCCTATACGATTTTTCACTGATAATGCACTTGTTTTGACAGGATCAAACACTGCAAAATCTAGTTCTGCCTCACCCTCTGGTTCTCCAATCTTTGTGGACTTGGCCTACATTCCCAATCACTGCAGTGCTAAAAATGTCGACCAGGAGTTCTTCAAACGTGTTCGCTCTGCCTATTATGTAGTGAGTGGGAATGACTCCAGTAGTGGAGAGCCTAGCCGTGTTGTCCTGGATGCACTGCTGGAGGGAAAAGCACAGTGGGGATCTAATCTACAGGTAGAACTTCTCATATGTCTTCACAGGTCTCAATTTGTGAAGGCCAACAACAAAATAGCACCTAATGCTAATAGTAATAGTAATGATAGTGAGGAACATATTACAAAATCCGTCTTTTAAATGGCTACATAGCCATTGAATATGTTATTTAATATGTGATAAATAATGCTAATTCTTCTTGGTACTTTGAGGATAATCAGTTATTCCGGAATAAATTAACTGCAACGTATCACCAGTTGATAATGCATAAATTTGTACCTCTGCTCTGCTTTAGGTGACATTGATCCCTACCCATGACACAGAAGTGATGAGGGAATGGTACCAACAGACCCATGAGAAGCAACAGGAGCTGAATATCATGGTGCTGGCCAGCAGCAGCACAGTTGTGATGCAGGATGAATCATTCCCTGCTTGTAAGATTGAGTTCTAAGTCTGGCATGGCTCCCAGGTTCACACTTTTACACTTATATGATCCTTTCTCGCCTTATTTGTCATTTCTTCAGTGTAACAAACTCCCTTTGATAACATTGTGCATAGTCACTCAGTAGTCCCTATCTCTCCAAAAACGGTTATGGCTCTTACAATATTCGCTAACCTGAACGAGCATGGTATTATCCAGAAAGACTTGAGGAGGATGTGCCTTTAACGTTTGGATTTTCAGTTTACTGTTTCCCTTTAATGAAGAAAGAAATACATACGATCTTTTCTGTTGGTCATTGTTTTTCATTTTTATTAATATAATTTCTATTAGGACATTGTGTTGTTGAATGATGCAGTTACAATAAGGTTAAAAACCATCCTTAGATCAGTTTTGTTTATAAAGGCACATGTATGTCATTTAGAGCTCATTTTGGAGTTTCTCCCATTGTTACTTTACTGTTAATTTATTCTCATATCATTTATGCATGTATCATTCTTCTGCACGCAACTTCTGACCTACATATATGCTCTCTGTTCTCTCGCTCATACACATACTACACAGGAAATCATGTATTCATCATGTACTCTATTCTTCAGAAGCTAATGACATGCTGGCATCCATACTTACAGTTTGCAGAATATTTAACAGTTAATCCAGATAATGTTTATTCTGTTGTCATGGTCAGAAGTACAAAATAAGTAAGTGTTTTCTAACTAATAGCACCGCAATGCACCCGCATATTACAGTGTAAAGACCGTTAAAATGTAAACATGTTTAATGTGTCTGCCTCTATACCTTTAATCAGATCGAGAGGACAAACCATGATGGAATTACACGATATGAGACAAGACTGAGCTGATGTTGTTCTCTTAATGTAAAAGTGAAGAAATAGGATTAGGCGTAGGATAAGTCAATGTTTACTGATGAACATTCATTTGTGCTCTATGCGCTGTATGCTGTCAGAGTTGATCATAATTTATAATAGCTTTTATTTAGATTTAACAAAAAAGACCTGTCATTGTTATTACATTTCCCAGTTGCAGATTGATCTCATGAAATGTATCAGCACTTTATAATAATTTATTTTATTTTACTTTGTTTAATGCTTTGTAAATATAGAAAAGCTGACAGAGGTGGGAAAAGAATGAGTCTAAGCCAAAGGAACTTGCAATAGAAATAGATAGTGAATGTTGAATTTTAGGGGCGTTGTAGTCTATGGTATGCTGCAGAGGGTGTGGATGGAATAAACTTGGATAAGGTTACATGTTTGCTGCACAAGTGTGGGTGGAATTAATGACTGTGAATAACTGGCATCTTTTCCCAGGACTTAATATTGGTCCAGGTTTGCATTTAGTTATAGGATATTAATAAGCACATTCTGGCCTCTGCTAGGGATAAAATGATTTTGGTTATTAGAATAATGATTTGTTTATACATATCTTCATTATTGAGCCAAAATGTTTAACCTTATATAATGTTTCCCCTACATTACACTTCAGCCATTTTGGTTATTTAAGTATTTTAAAATCTGGAACAGAAAACGTTTAGGCTTTTAGAGAGGTGTTTTAAGTTAAAAAATATAGCTTCAGGTTGAGTGGAAAAAGAGGAGTCCCTTTCTGAGATAAAATTAACAATAAAAAAATTACAGACTATGAAACGTTTGCATGTGTAAAAATGAGAGTCAACAGACGAGATAAAAATAGCGGATGAACATGTTTTGAAGATATATGTTAAAGTTCTGTCTCAAACAGTTAAAATAAATGGGATTCAATTCAACATATCACCATTTTCACTCATTATACACATTAAATGGACAAATAATTTTTCTTGTAAGTTGTCACTAATCAGTGAGCCTGGTTAATTTGCAAGAGCCAAATATGCTTTTTTTTTTTTTTTTTTTTTGGAATAGACAAATTATTGGTTTATTGCTGGATAGTACGGTGGAGTGTTGCCAGTTGTTTTCTGAAAATGTCTCTGGATTATCACTTTAATGTTTACAACAAATTGTAACTTTTTAGCTGCTGGTTATAAGTGCTAAGCGGACGCTTCTTCGCTAACAGAATATCAACATGGATTTAAACTAATTGGTTCAATGTACAAGGACAATAAATGCTAAGCAAACAAAATGATATCGTGTACCTGACTGCCAGATCATGTGACCAGATCACTGATCATATTTTATATTCAAGGTTTCCAAGTGAATTGTCCATTTTTTCGCGAGTAAATGAACAACTTAATGAAAAAAAAAAGATACACAAAAGAGAACTCATCAATGTGCTGTGTAAAAACCTCTTTTAGTTGCATTTTTAATGATCCACATCTTGACAGTAACAGATCATTAAAATCCTGCCTTCCATTCAGCCTGGCTAGTTTCTGCATGTGATCTTAAATTTGAAAGTGTATGTTCTAGTTAATAATGATATTAAATACAGTACTATTTTAAAGATATATATTTAAATGCTAAATGTCTCAATGGTCTCAATGGCACATATAACTCAGCCGCGCTCTCATTTAGCTCTGTGCGGTGCTTAAGAACATACTGTGTGCTTTTTTTATTTGTCTTCTTTTCAAAGTTACTTTTGCTCTGTTTCTCTTTTGGTCTTTTATTTTATGTGCAATATTCTGTATCTTTCTTTGAAGTTTCTCTAAATGTAGAATATCTACAGATTTGTTGTAAAAGGGTAAACCTGGTGATCACCAATAAAATACAGTCGTTGAAACGTTTCACAGCGTCTTTGACATTGACAATGTAGAATTGTTGCTATTAAAATCGTTCAATTTATATATTATAGCAAATCCCATAGAGAAAAGACTCTGCTCATGCTGCTAGGATAAGTCAATAAGTCGATCAGTAATATTAAGGGAGACCTGAAAGACCTCTTTGTTTTTTAGGTTAGTGCAATACAATAATGGTGATATTAGGAGTGTTGTGAGCTCTCTTTGCTCAGAGGTATTTGTGTAAGCACAGGGAAAAGGACTCTGCATAAAAAAGCTGTATAATAACTAATTAGGTGGGAAGGCACTGATAAAGAATGAGGTGTCTTTTGATTATAAAGAGGGAGACATAAGCTGGAAGAAAATTCACTTTGTATGACTAGAGTACTAAATCAAATCCTGGAGACAGATAATGTTTTATGAAGGAGATGACAGGAAATGGTACTTCTGTGTAATGCCTTTGTACTTTTAATATGAGCAAATTCACTTAAATTCAGTTATATGAATAGGCAACAAATTAATTATTATCCAGCATTAAGCGATTCAGGAATACCAATTATGTCATGGTTACAAGAACATCACAGTGTTATGAAAAATTACAAAAGCATATTTTACATATCTGTTACAACAAGACCATAGTCAGAGACAAAACAAAATTTTATTAAACCTTCTATATAAATCCCAAAGTGTGCAGCTTCTCCTATGTACTATTGATCATCATGGTACGTGGTGTTACGCTGCCATTCTGTACCTATTTACTGGCACATTCTCACTAGACAGTGATGATATTTTCATACCCAAACACATGACTCTTATGTAAATAAGCAAAACACTACACTGTTGTAGTACAATGATAGTGTTGGCACCCACCTACTACAGAAACGCAGTTGGCAAAGACTGAATACAAAGGACTACGATATCACCGTCTGGGTCACTGGATCACTATTATTCATCTGAGCCCATCACACCCCGATCCTACATGGCTGGTCTTTTTTTAATTCAGAGATGAATGGGGAGGAACAAAGCTCTTGTGTTTGGGTAAAAATGCAGTGCTGGGTACAGCAGCTGTACCAGCAACAGAGCCTCACTGTTCTGTGAGCAACAATAAATGCAACGTTTTGGTTGGCAGCTGCTGATATGATTAACACTCAGATGGAATTTGTATCAGGGGTGAACTGGGAACAAAAGACAGCCTAAAAAATCAGTCAAAAATCAGTTACATTTTCTTTAACATGGCCCCAAAATGACACATGAAAGTGCATCAAGTAGTATTATGTACAGTGGCCTGTAAATGCAAAACACATCGACAAACAAAACACATCGAAATTTGGAAACGTAACAGGAAAACCAAGAACATAACAGCAAAACCAAAACCAATGTCTGAGGCTGAGACTAGTTAACAGACTGACAGGATCTTAAAGCAGCAGTATGTAACCTGTCAAGATTTAGCAATTTGGAAACCTCTTTAGTAGAAATATGTCAGTGCAGATAACTAAAGACCATTTTGTAGCATCATTTGCGCTTCGCATTCCTCTCCTGCATGAATTCTTCTGAAAAGCTTGTGCTAAATCCAACATCCAGTCCAACTGATTTAAGAAGTAATACTGACTTTATAAATTTTTAGTGACTGACTCTGAATTGGGTTTTTATTAGAGATAGCACCGATCTGATACTCATTATCATAAATAGTGAAACGAATATCCAATCCTCTAACAAATGGCAAAGAGTGGAATTGGAAATGTTTACATATAAAGAGACTTGATTGTTTTATTATATTTATACTTTATTATACTTATTATACACCTGACCATCATATCCATATGTGCTTGTTGAACATCCCATTCCAGATTTAGTCCCGCTTTGTTGTTATAGTAACCTCCACTGTTCTGTGAAGGCTTTCCACTAGATTTTGGAGCAGGGCTGTGGGGATTCATGATCATTCAGCCACAGGAGTACTGATGAGGTGAGGTACTGATGTCAGGTGAGGAGGCCTGGGCTGCAGTCGGCTTTCCAGTTCATCCCAAAGGTTTGGGCCATTTGGTGCCAGTGAAGGGAAATTGTAATGCTACAGCAGACAAAGACATCCTATAAAATTGTGTTCCAACTTTGTGGCAACAGTTTGGGGAAGAACCACATATGAGTGTGATGGCCACAAACTTTTGGCTATATAATGTATTTACAATGTAAATGATTTCTCTGACAAAGTATAACTGTGAATGAAAATTAAAGCAGTTTTAAAGTAGTTTTTTAAGAAAAAAAATTTCAGACAGGCATCATGCCATCTCTACTTTCTATATTACTCCGGCTGACTGAGGCTGAAAGAAATGAATGAACTAGTATGTTTATGAATTTCACACATGGATTTTTTTCTCCTCCCTCTATTAAAAAATATCATCGGAATTGTAAAAGAACGCAGGGACAATTGACCAGAGGTTGCAGACATCATTATGGGAATCACACTGTTAATAGTTTGGTTATGACAGATGATAATTGAAGGCAAGAACTCAAGAACAATTAGTAGATTATTACTCTTCTGTCTTCCCAAGTTGCCTGCACAAAGATCAAATGCAAAGTATTATAGATCTGCTTATAAAAGACACTCAGTAAGTAAAGACACACAGAGTAGCATACATCAACTTTTATTCAGAACAATGTCTGGTACACTGAAAATGCCACTTATATATAAAGACTACACCGACTGCAAACATAGCACCAGCAGCACTACACCTCTGCAGTTAGAATGTCATTAAAATGGTTTAATATGTCAGTGATTATGAAACAAATAAACATTAATTCAAAAATAATCTCCCTCAGGTTATAATACATTACATCTGTGGAAATTACTACTGGGATGTTACAAAGAAATGTCAGTACAGCAAATAAACGTTTTCCCAGTTGATTGCCCTTCTGCAGTTTCTGTATACAATGGTGTAATAGTAGTATTAGACAAACATATAGGTCAGTCAAAGTAGAAAAACTCGTCAGACATTTTATACGCCACATTAATGTGCACCATCTATAGTTCAGATACAAATCAACAAGAAATGCACTTAATCACTATTCCTCCTTTTATGTCGACTATTCATCTGCTTGGGTCAATAGTCAATATAGCATTTTACAGTGCAAACATCTGAGCAGCAACATATTTACTGAGTGACATTAAATAATATTTTATTTCATTGGTAAGCTTTGTACTGTACAGTAAAAACAACAAATAAAATGTCAGAAATGTCAGCTGAGATAAGCGAGCACATGTGTCTATGGTAGAAAAGGAGCATTTTTTTTATTTAAGAGCTGAAAGCTACAAAGCTAGAGGGAAATAAACCTGAACTCGCTGTGAGATTTCTCCTTAGTCCAAACTGTGGTGGTACTGTATGTTTTTAGAAAAATATAAAATTGATAAAAGATGAGAATTTTTTCATGTTTCTATATTAAGAATATGCTTTGCATTAGTTGATAAATATATGTATAGTACATAGATATGTAGTTCCTTATGATTTAATAAGTTATGATTGTGGTATTGAAAGCTTTGGCAGGAAAAAATGAAATAAATAAAAATTGTCAGTAGGCTACAATATCAGTCTTCTGTTCTTGTCCATGCTGTGTATTAGGTAAGAAAAATAAACTTGCAATAAAATGTGGCCTGTCAAATGTAGGCAAAATAGCAGCCAACTGCATCAATACAGATTTATCAATAAAGTACTAGGTGCTGATGTAATTTAATAACAATATCCAACCAAAAAAAAGGTGGGTTTTCTGTTGGAAATGGCAAAGATGCTCAAAAAAAACAAACAGCACGGATTCAGTGCGCCTTACAGAGTTGATCACTTGGTCACTGTCCATTTATATTGCACGTATAGCCACATTAACAGACAGTCACAGGCAAGTAAAGGTTTCAATGTGACACCAAGCCAATGGGGAAATCCGTGGTTTGGTTAATTCTGAGAGGAGCACTAAGACTTTACACTGAAACAAATGATATGCAGAATTTCAGAAGGAGGCTACAACAGGACACGTAGCCTCTACTTCCACAATGTCTGTTTTTACTGTTTTACCTCCTGACCGGCAGCATTTAGAGACCTACAGTAGGTGTACCGCATTTAACATGAAGTCACCGAGGCACCAGAATGGATTAGCATGGATTAGCATGCAAGCTGTGTGTGGAGAGGGCGATCGTCTTCAGGACTCAGATGCATGTGGAGCGCCAACCTCTACAGGAGTGCCGGGGTGAGGGAGGCTCCGTGTGCCGTTCCTCCACATGTCCACCTAAGGACATAGACTTGTCGTTATTGTTTTGGATAAATTCTTAATGAAAAGGTACACTAAATCTAACAAGCCAGAACAGTTTCAGTTTCTTTGGCATTGGTTAAAATCGAAACTCACTGAAGGTTCTAAGGGTGTAGAAATGAACAGCTTATTGGATTAAATAATGATAAGCCAATATGAGATGCCAACTCATATTATGACCACATAATGTTGGATAATAATGTCAGTTTATTTTAGCTATTTGTACCAGGTTATGCATTGAATGGCAAGTAAAGAGCAAAAAGGCACTGATGTCAAGCCTACCTCCACTGTCTCCTGGGCGTTGAAGAACTCTTCAGGCTCTTCGGGGCTTAGGGGAGTCTGGGTACTAGAGCCAGCCTCTGAACTGCTCTCGCGCAGCTCCACGAGCACGGGCAAAGAGCCTGGCACAGACACAGACACAGATCCGGGCAGGTTAGAGAAGGACTCCCTGGCCATGCTGAGTTCAGCTTGAGGAGAGCAGGGAGGACTGGGGTCTGTTTCGGCTTCAGCATGACTCTGAGCATCCTCGGCATGTTCACATTCCGGGCCGTCTGGAAGTGGTGAGTCTGTAGATGCTGTGCTGTCCATGGTGAGGTCACTAGGTCTGTCTGGACTTTGGGATTGGGGGTCATTGACAAAGCTTGGGTCAGAAGGAGGGCTTTCAGGAAGACAGGAGGAGGATGGAAAAGCAGGCTGGCTGGCAACATGGGAGGACGAGTGGATCTCCTCACTGCTCTGCGGTGTAAGAGTTGCTTTCTCACTGAAGCTGAAACGAGGAGAGATGTCCGCCGTGATGGGAGACGAGGGACCTGCGCTAGACACCGTGCTGGAAGGACCGCTGCTATCTGCACAGAAACACACACAATAACCTTTACTATTCTAACACATCAAAACTGTAAGCCACAGTAACAAATACAGACCACATGCAATTACAGAAAAAACAAACAGGTCGAGACAACGTGACATGGATCATAATGCATTTTTCTTCCATAAACTGACTTAATTCCTAGAGAAACAACTCACCATTTTTGCTTAACAAAAATTTTATGAAAGGGGGTTTAACAGAAAAACAAGAATTTTTCTTTTTTTAGTAAGAAATAAATAGTGCACAATAAGACCAGGTTAATTCTGATTACATGTCAATAAAGCCTCAATCAGCATTATTTTAGGCTAAGAATTCTCTGTGACAGAAAAGATCTGTCACATATTAAGCACTTATTAAGGGTAGACTAAAAAACTGTATATTTTACTAAAATGTATTCATCCTTATACCACTGATTTTGATTTGTCAGATGTTGATTAATTTTCCATAACAGCACGACTCAGAAAGAGCTTGGCCTGTAGCCAGAACTACTGTCAAATATATTACTGTTTCTATAATAAGAGCTAACCCAGAGACTTGGGCAGTGGGCACTCCACATAAACAAAAGTTTAAAATTGTTGAAATGGTGATTTTTCTGCCAAGAGACATTTATTTAGTATTTTTGTAAGTAGTCTTCAGTGTCATTGCTTTGAAACAGTCTGCAGTAAAGATGTAACTTTAAGTTTTTAGACATGGGGGACACTTCAGGAGGGATTTGCACTTTACATTTTCTTCATTAATATGACAAGTAATATGACATTTTTTGTCTTATTATCTTCAAGAAAGAAAAAAAGAGAGGCTGGGATGACTGCTATAATGCAAAAGGTAACAGGAACTAACTTGTTTCTAACTTTGGGACGTGCTCCGCTTCACTTTGGGCCACGTCACATCACCCTGTCCTTGATTATTTTGATAATTATCCTTGATATTTTTATCAACAGCATGACTCTTTGTGGTTTTTTTTGGGGCACTTCTTTTTCAGTCAATAGTTCACTCGAAAAAGTAATTCTGAAAATTAGGAAAATGTTGACAGGAGATTTACGTGCAAGTGAAGGAGCTGTTTGTGAGAAGACTATGGGTGTATTTGAAGTTTAGGAGACCCAAGTGGTGCAGTACTCACACCAGGGAGGACGCTCGGAGCGTTGGCGTAGAGACGCAGAGGAGGACAGCACTCTCTGAGGAATATACGAGTCCACCGAGGGCTGGTTCTGAGAGTCAAACATAGCTGAGAGAGCTGCAGAGAACAGCAGACACAGGGTAAGCAAGGAGTGATCTTCAGCACAAAAGCTGATTATATGAACAATATGCTAATCTTGCTAATATAGTAGATATTACTACCACTACCTCTAGTGGTTCTGGTGTGTGAGTCCCCTGCGTTTTCACACACTGCCGTCAGGAACTCGTCCACCTGTTTGAGTGAGAGCGAGTTGTGCAGCGTCTCCAGTGGGTAGATAGACGGCACCATGGAGCAGCCTTCAAATCCTACAGAGCAGAAGAGACACAAGAAAACACAGTGTACCCATAATACAATCTGTGTGAGCTGCAAGATACAGCAATGTGTGAGGAACATAAACCACACACTCACACACACACCCAAACACACACCAGTAACGTTCCACCATATACTGGTTAGTAAGAGGATCACAGGCGACGTCTGCCACACACACACACACACACACACACACACACACACACATACACACACACACACACACTATTTCCAGACTCAGAAGAGACTGTGTTAACTAATTACACACATTCAAGCATGTTATATCTACTCAAATTCACTAAATACTACATGAAGTAGAAGCTGCAACTGTTGCTACCAAATGACACAAAATCAACCACAAAAAGAGCAAAATTGACTTCCTCTTAGTCTATTTAGATGCTTAAGTAAAAACACAGTGAGAATTAATAGCAAGGTTAAAACAAATCACACAAACCAGTAATAAAGCCCATCTCACCCAAAATCTTTTCTGTAAATATGTACTTCAAAAAACCCAAAACTAAAACTCCTGTCACAAAAACTTGCCAAAGCCGCTATATTAACCAATATTTTCAGCAATTTGATCAGCCTTCCTAGGATGCAGGATGGCACAAAATTTGAAGGCAGAATTATAGCGGAGATTTGGAAGTTATAATTGCTAATTTAAAATTTGTTTATATCAAATTTTTATTTTGTAGCCTAATGATATAATTTGAAAAAAAAGAATTTGATGATTTGACCATATGAAGGCTTATTCATTTTGTTCTCTTGGGGAACCCCTGAAGGTACAATGGATATAAGTCTACACACCCCTGTTAAAACTGCGATTTTTTTGTAAAAATTGAAATCACGATAAATCACGTTAGGTCTTTTTTCACCTTTAATGTGATATAGCAACCAAAAAAAGTGGTTAAAA
Source organism: Pangasianodon hypophthalmus (assembly GCF_027358585.1). Lineage (NCBI taxonomy): Eukaryota > Metazoa > Chordata > Actinopteri > Siluriformes > Pangasiidae > Pangasianodon > Pangasianodon hypophthalmus. The sequence goes on from NC_069734.1 coordinate 10,588,974, forward strand.
TCTTTTGAGTAAGAGTCTAACAACTTCTTGATTTAGCAATTTTATTTGACTCTCCTTGAAAAAATCCTCTGCATCAATCAAATTGCAAGGGTCCTGATCACAATCGCCCATTGCTCCTAAGCAGTCTCCTGTGCACAACCCTCTTTAGGTCATTCTACAGGTTTCTGATAGGATTTAGATCTGTACTGGGCCATTCCAGAAACACTGATCTTTTTCTTCTGAAGTCATTCCCTTGTTGACTTGGATTTGTGCTTTGGGTTGTTGTCGTGCTGGAAGGTGAACTTTTTCTTCATCTTCATCTGCCTTACAGAGGCCAGCAGGCTTTGTGCCAAATTAAATGGGTATTTGGAGCTATCGATGATTCCCTCCATCTTGACTAGAGCCCCAATCCCAGCTGAAGAGAAGCAGCGACACAGTATGATGCTGCCACCACCATGCTTCTTTGGGTGATGAGCTGTCTTGTTTTTGAACCAAACAAATCTTTTAGAATTATGGCCAAAAAGTTCTATCTTGGGCTCATCAGACCATAATGCATTTTGTTTTGGTAATTTTTTTTATTCTAGCCATCATACCCCATATCCAAGACATGCTGAGAACACGAGAGATTACTGTCACATGGAGGGAGTCAGTACTTGCCAGATATTCCTGCAGCTCCTTTAATGTTGCCATAGATCTCTTGGCAGCCTTTCTGATAAGTTTTCTTCTTGATCTTTACTCAATTTTAGAAAGACATCTTGTTTTTGGCAAAATAACTATAGTGCCATAGTGTTCCATGGTACATCTTCTGTTTTGGAAATTCTTTTGTACTCCTCTCCTGATCAATACTTTTTCAACAAGGAGATCCCGTACATGCTTTGTAAGCTCTTTGTGGACCATGGCTTCAGCAGTTGGATAAAACCAAGAAAACATCACGAAAATCCTACAGAAACAGCTGATCTTTATTTTGGGTTAATCAGAATCACTTTGTTGAAGACAGGTTTGTGATAAGTTTTTTTTTATCCTAAAACATTTCTATTTGTTGTTCATTTGAATTTTGTTGGTTGCTATATTAAAGGTAGAAAAAGAGGATCTGACATGATTTATATTGGTTTCATTGTTTTACATCACAAAAACCTGCAACTTTAACAGGGGTATGTAGACTTTTTATATCCACTGTATGTGGAATCCTACAGAGGGTTTTCCTTTCAGGAAAGGTTCCACATAGAACCCTTTCAGAAAAAAGGAATAACTAATGGATAGCTAATGGTTCTCTAAGACTGTATCTGTAGACAAGATTTTGGGTGCAATATAATTCCTTTACTTTTTATCAGTATTAGTCCTGTAGTTCAAGTGCAAAACTAATAAAAAGCAAATGTAAGATATCAAACACAGCTTGAATAATTGACTATATTTGGGGTAAGTGGAAAAATTTTCAAAAGTTTCATTTTGAACTGAACTATTTCTTTAACACATTAGAGTTATTGCACCTACAACTGTAAAACTGAACCATATAATATTTAACAGATTCTTCCACCTTCACTTCAGTCAGTATCATCTGGCAGGTATATGAGACATAGCATTTAATCTGTGGTCCTCATTTGATCCTGTTCAAACATTTAAAAACACAAACTGGCATACCGCTCAATGTAGCTGAGTTTCAAATCCACCAACATGCAGCAGACTTTGTACAGTCACCACTCATCAGAATGACACTTCAGTAAAACATCATCCAGGTCTGAAAGCTTAACCACAACAATAACTGTTGCTATTAAACTGTATTAGGATACATTGCCCATTTGCTGCGTAAGCAAAACAACAGCAAAAAACAGCAAGCATTACACATGCTCAACACAAGCAGTATGGAAGGCGAAGCTGGGGCAGCGATGACACGCCAGTTTAAGTGCAGCACAGTGCAAGGCAGGCCAGGGCACGTTATGTTGCAGCAGGGCTAACCGTATAGGTACTCTAAGGGGTCCTGGCCGGAGATTAGCCAGTTTCGGAAGAGGCGCAGGTGGTAGTAGCACTGGTGGAGGTGGTGGGCCAGAGTGCTGTCCAGAAAGAGCGGGTGGCGAATATTTGGGTCTGTGGAGAAGCGCCGGAGCAGCTGGGCTACCTGCTGTTCCTCCAGCGGCTCTGAGGAAGAAGAGGCAGAGCATGGAAAAGCAGGGAGGAGGGTGGGAGCGGGCTGATAATGGCCATGATAAAACGTGACAGTCTGGAGGAGGGACTGGTCTTAAAACTGCATATATTCAAGAAAGGCATTAGGAGCAAAGGGGTATAAAGGGGTATAAGGTTCAGCTGCATAAACTTGCACACAACGAGCTTTTGTCTGTCCAAAGATACTCAATCAAAACCACTAAGGGTATGACAAAGCAGACTGAAGCAGAGTTGTAGTCTGTTGTAGTCAATTGCCTTTATTTAACAGCAAAATGGCTTCATATGGAGGTAAAAGTCGTTAGACATATGCTGGAGTCTCTGGATTAACCCAATATGGCAACAGACCACAAGCGACTATGGACGAATGTAACAAAATGAAATATTTAACTGGCATGGCGAGGAAAGAAAATTCAGCCTTTATATTCCTAGAGAACAAAAAATAAATAAATAAATCCACCTACCATTTACATAAATTCTTCGGTCATGACATTCATAAACAAAATAACATTGCTTATTCTCTCTCCTCCAGCAAAGTCAAGGTGATACATTTTCTTGTGACAGTTTCACCTTGCTGATTCATTTGATCAACATAGCTGAATTATAATTTAGTTATGGAATAAAATACTATCGTCCTCCCTCAGAAGGTGGCATCAGAGTGTGTCCTTTAATTCATTCAAGTAAACACATTTCTAATTCAAGTAAGACATTGTTATATCACAAATTAGCTGCAGCAAATCTAACATTTGCTCAAAAAGATCAAAAGAACCATAAACCAAGATTTTGTGCTACAATATACCGGATGTTGTGGTGGCTGAAAAAGATTAAAATCTGATGTTGTCCAAAATACTGTGGATTGTACCTGCCTGTAACATATTTTGATACCACAAATTTAAGAAACCATAAATACATTTCACCAAAATGACATGAAAATGGTTTTAATTTCTTTTTAATCTTGCTTTGGCTATTCCTGCCTTGCCTTTCTGCAAAGATGATATTGGGTAATGATCTAATTTAACAAATGCAGTGGTGAAAACAAGCAGTTAGAAGGTCTAAAGAATTCTAAAACTTCTATGCAAGTTCCTGACATAGTGAATAAATGTCAAACTTTGATTAAGATGTTGGATTGTGACGTGCCATAGCAAAACAGACATAAACCCAACCAATTAATTTTGTAATCTGCAGTGTGAATGGAATCTTTAAAAGCAATTTTTTTCACTTTTCACCTTTGGAGGTAACCAGAATTTAAAATGCTGTAACATTAGTTGTGGTTGAGATACATGCAAAAGAGAAACACTGCTCAGTAAAGTCAATATTTTACCATGTGAAGGTTTTCCCAGGCCACCATACAAGTAAAAATTCCAGTAAGTCATAGTCAAACAGACACTATTTCATTCTATTGAACAGATCTCACACAATCACTAGAAACTCCACAGTAGTACTGATGTGACCGAAATCACACATATGGACTAATATTACTGATTTTGATACTGCTGGCAAAACTCATAGATTGACACAAAACTAAAGATATACTGTATGTGTCTTCATTTGTAACTGCCAACATCTCATCAGACAAACATGCAAAACTAACAAACAGTGTCAGACACACCACTCCTACAAATAGCCATAATGCCATGGAACCTTACTATGATACTGATGTCAGAGCTTTGAATATCAGCTGATGTCTGATACTGATTCAGTACAAACATCCATAACCAAACAGACTCTGTGAAAGCTTCTGTTACCAAGTTATCTCTTCTCAGAGATAGAGGCATGATATAAGATAAGCTGTCTTGCAATCATGTGCAAGATCTGTGTCATGTCAGTTAGGATGCCTTAACAGCATAAGAGGATTAAATTATAAAATGTGTCAAATCCGAACTGATATCGATCCAACGTTTCAGGCCCCAATATTGATACTCGGTATTGGGCTGTTACACTGTAGTAGGTAGATAAAATCACACATGTGCAGTGTTTATACTGTGTGAGTTCACAACCTACTTCAGAAGGACTGTGTGGGATGCAGTGCTTGTGTGTGTGTGTGTGTGTGTGAGAGAGAGAAAGAGAGAGAGAGAGAGAGTGGGAAGTGTAGTGTGCAGTAGCACAAAGCTACATCTTTAATCACATCCTAGAATGCGCTATAGATAAAAAGCAGTGTAAGGCTCCCATACTGTAGAGATATAACAGCCGACGCAGCGTTGTACCACATTCACATCACTCACATCCTTAAATCATTCCTGTATGTGGATTTTTTAGAATGTATTTTTTTCCGGATGAATAAATGCACTTGGAGATTACACTCTTAACACATCACCATTATGAATCCAAGATATACTGAAGGTAATATACTGTATATGAAACACAGTGACCTATTTTTGCATCATTAGCACTATTTCAGCTGGTTCTCACTCCTTCTGTATTTTATGCTATCCAAACAGTAAAACTGATAAAATTCTTCACTTGTCATTTATTTTTGCTATTTTCATTTATCACCAGAAATATACCAGAAGCATAAATGTACAGATAACCTAAGCTGTCATTTATGATTGTTGCCATGGCTACATGGCTAAAAGCTTACATTATGAGTCTATACACTCATATTTGATAAGATTTCCTTAAGGCAGGGGTGTCCGATCTTATCCACAAAGGGCCAGTGTGGGTGCAGGTTTTCATTCCAATCAAGCAGGAGCCACACCTGATTCTACCTGTTTAATCTGATCTTGGCTTTCAATAGACTCAGATTTGGCTTCTGCTTGGCTGGAATGAAAACCTGCACCCGGCCCTTTCCAGATAAGACTGGACACCCCTGGCTTATGGTGTCCCTAGGTAAGAGTTTAATGCACAACTGCCAATTAGAAATGAGTATTTCCTGTGCCCATGGTATAAACACTATTTAAATATAATTAAGCACAAATGGGTAATTATGGTTAATTATTGGTACGTCTATAAACAAATATGGCCTACTGCATTGGCTAGGTTAACCAAAATAACACAGTTTTTTTCTAAGGTTTTAAGGATTTGAATTTCCTGCAAATGATTATTGTTTAAATATTAAAGAAAATAAGAAGTAGGAGCCAAATAACTCTTAGGCCAGGCTGTTCCGTATTATTCATCAATATTCATTTACATGATATTAATAAATACATCAAAATGAACAGTGATCTGGAAAAACAAATAACAGGCCAACCTTTCCCCTGTTAACAAGTAGTTTGGAAAACAATATAATATTTCACCATGATTATTAACACGTAATAATCATGAGTGCTCTGTGGGAAGGGATATCATTCATCAGAAGAGATACACATCTGGAACTCATATTCCTCAAATTGTATTCCTTATATTCAAATCATATTCCTCATACAGAACCCAACTGGAAAAATGACATGGCATTAGCATACGAGTCACCTTCGTGCTCACATTGTACAGCGGCTAAAACATGTAGTGGACAATATCGAAACAAATGCTTAATCCATGAGAAACTAAATATGCTAATAGGGTAAAGGTTCATAAGGTCACAGGCCAACTGTGGTTCATTAACGCAACATAAACACACACACACACACACACACACACACCTCCAGCACTTTTACATATCCCAAGAAAAAAAAAATCATACTGTTGTCCAAAAAAAAGAAAAGAAATAAAAATAGAAATGTATCAACACTGAGATCATTAGGTAAGAGTGAGAGACTTATGCAGGGTGTTATAAACAGAATGTGAGAGTGGTGTTAGAGCGAGCGTCCAAATGAATGGTGGACCGAGACGGAGAAATTGGTGGAGATGGAGGGAATACAGCAGTGACCATGTTAAACTGAAACAAAGTTAAACACTAAAGAGATTAAGAGACTTTTTTTTCCAAAGGCATGCAAGACAAGGAAGGTGGAGAAAGGTGAAATATACTTAGAGAAGCAGACGTACCATTAGTCGGATGCTTTGCAAACGACACAGAAAATCGCTTTACTGCCGGCATAGACAACAACTCTGAGGAAATAAAAAAGGTCACGGGTGTTACCATCTTTGGGAGTGCACCTGTAGAGGATAAGGGGGCTGTCTGGGTTATACAGTGCTGAAGGTGTGAGACATTCAGAGGACATTAGGGAGAACAGAGCTGGAGTTCACTGAGGGGCTCTATGCTACTGTAAAACCTACAGCAAGACACGGTTAGAGAGTCACTGAGGGTAAGCAAGAAAAGCAGCTTTTAGCACAGTGTTCAGTATGATTCGACATAGAAGCTAAACAACACTGCAGTCTGTATAATTTTTCTGATCATGTAAGAAAAGCTTTCATAAATGGATCCAGAGATTGCTGTAATCCCACCCCAAATTAGAGATACAAAACAAAGAAAGACTCTCTAGGCCTCTTAGCATGGCTAACCTTCACTCGCATGTAAAGCATTTTAGCTGCCAACACTTCCTACATTTTACAGCCATAGGTCCCTGTGGACCACTCAGCTCACTTATTAGAATGGTGATCAAGATTTTAACCTTCACACTCACACACACACACACACACACAGAAACACTACCTTAGATATCTTCAGAGGACATTGCTATAAATTACAGTGAAAACAAAAGGACAAAGATCGGATATACAGACACCACACCACATAGAGGTTCACATTTGAATATAGGTTTACCACAGATTGGAATGAATATCACTGTGGACATGGGACAGATGAACGCACAGACATTATAGTCACAATAAGACTAGACCATGTAAAACCTTGCTTATAAAATGGCAGTGGAGAGAAAAGCGTCTCATGTCACATTGCCACCTTGTGGACAAAAATATTCTCCACATATAGGAATGTTCTGGAAGAATATCAAAGACATTGCCTCAATAGAGGGGCATCTCTCTCTGAAAGTATTTAAAAAAAAAAAAAACTGTCTAAATAGAACATCAATTATCCCTGACTCTCATTTTATCTATAGACACATACCAAAGGAAATGTGTCATACAATGCAGTAATATAAAGATATTTCAATATAACAGCTAGCTGTTGGATATAAAGGTATAATATAATCTGCTAGTTAACCAGGTAAGTCTGATATTGCTATTAAAATGACAAATTTTTCAACCTATTCTTTATAGTGCACTGAAAAAAAAATCTTTATTCAAAACCCACTTCTAGTGCATTTGGGGAAAATTATTTTCTGTTTTCTCAGTACAGGGCACTGTGTCAAAATTCTTGTTTGTAATAATCACTACTGATGGATTGGATAGAGATGAAGCTAAGGGAAATATTTCACTAACTCAAAAGAACATGAAGCAAAAAATGAAACAAATCAGTGCTGATTGATGGAAAGACATAAACATGGTGAAAGACAATGAATGGCAACTGTACATATTCTGTGAGCTGCACAATATTAAAAAGGACAATATGAAAAAAGACAGATGTATGAGACTGGATCCTCTACAAAAATACAGAACAAAGTTCTTGAATGACCTACAAACCCTTAAACATTCCCTTTTCTAAGAATCCTTCAGCATGGACCCTGCAATACGTGTCCTATACTGTGAACTCTCTTTCTGGATAGTAGGAAGAAAAAAATTAGAACAGCTTGCACAAGCACATACCATCTTTATAGGTCAAACTGCCAGAGGAGAATTTTTTGCGGTGTGTGCGGGCATAATCCTGCAGATTGGGGGCACTAGAGGACCCCCCAAGAACAGTGGTGCTGAAGAGGCCTGCACACTGAGAGCCTGTGGAGGAGGGTTAGAGAACTATGTCAGTTAGTCAGCACTACACACACACACACGCTGTTATTTAGATTTAGACCAAATGAATGAGAATGTAAGTGAGCAAATAAGTCATGTCAAATACGCTATCAGTCAACCTATGATTGGTAGGTTTAAGTCATGTTTAATAAACTATCATCAATATTAAGTCTATATGAAAGTGAAGGTAAATGCATCATTTTTATTAATGGTCATTACCATTAATAATTCATGAACATATAATAACTTAAATACAGTTACACATTCTACACTACATGCTATTATTTTGTTAAGTTGGTTGAAAAATTACTGGGTGTCACACAATGTCAGTATTTAAATTAGTCCTCCAGGCCCTAAATAGTATTATTTACACATATACGATAAACTTTTTCATATTAATCTCATGGCCAATGTGTTGAAACTCTGCATTAATAAATATAGGCCTGCAGTGTGAATGTCTTTCACAACCAGTTGTTTACATCAAAACTAACAAACATTAATTATCAGTTTTCTGTCCTTAACATGAAAACAATATAATGAAAACATAACTGAACTCATGAGAGATCAGTTACATGAAAGATAAAATGACAGCCATTTCCCAGCACCTGAGTCTAAATTGATCTTCTAGTTCTGTACACTATTTAGGGAATTGACTTTTCTGACCTAAATGTACAGGACACTGAGGGGGTGGTGATTCAGAAACGTAATCTAGGCAGTACTCTTTAGACAGAAAGGGAGAGAGAGGCGGGGCAGCAGGGACAACTGAGACGGACAGACACATGATACCAACCTAATCCACTCTGCTTCATCTCCGGAGACTGACGTGAGCATGAGGGGAAAAGGCGATAGCTGGCTGCTTTAGAGGAAGAAGTCTCTGACAGAACCTGCACAAGAATAAAACAGAAAGGATAAAAAGGGTTCAAAATGAATTGCGGCTTTTATTCGTCAGCTGTACAACTAATAGTATTAATATATGATATGCATACAGTATTGGCCTGTATCTTAAACTTGCATGTTAAGTGATTTTATTTGGCCTTGTGTCAATATCACACACGAAGGTATAAAAACAGCTCCTATTGTTTCACTTCTTTTTTCAATTCTTCTGTACCACACATCCCACTATAGACAATACGTCAAAGTGTAATGGTCAATTTTATGGTGTAAAAAAAAATTACACCATAGTATGACACCAGTATTACACCAGAATGTAGTCATTCACAATGGCACGTACTGTATATGTCAATCTTATAAACCTCTAAATTGGATATAACAGAAACATGATATGATTTAAAAGACTTCAATCCACGCACACCTATTAATAAAGATGAGGGTGGATGTGTAGGGAAGACTGGTTGCATGAGGATGAGGATGAGAAGATTGTACCTCCATGGAGCTAGTCTTGCGGTTTCGAGTCAGAGGGGATCTACGCTGAGTGCCTGCTGATTCAGATAGAGGTAACGCTCGATCTGGTTCATCCCGCACAAGGTTCTCCAAACTTCCAGGATCTGTCTGCTTCTGGTCATTCTAAGGAAAATAAAATCACCCATACATAATGACAAACACAACCACACAAACAGGCAAAATAAAGTATTGCACGAGAATGTGTAGTTAATCAACATACAATGCCTAATCACTGATTCACAACCAGAATGTTTCGGAAAGAAACTCAAAGTAACTCAGCTTACCTCAGAAGAAGCAGGACGGAAGCCGAAGCCCATTGGTGCGTTCTCCTCTTCACACACTTTAACTCCAGGGCTGAAATGCAGCTCGACATGAAAGCGCTCTTCTGAGGAGGGGTCCTGCAATACAATAGAGATCTATTTAATAGAACTGATTTTTGGGGAAAACTGTTCAATCATTTCTTGTTGATGTAAATTTTAAATACAAAAATTAAACTAAATATTTGGACTATTTATGTAAGAAATACTTAAGAATTTTTAAAGCTTATCTGTCTACAACATATGGGAAATAATAATAATAATAAAGTTTACCTGAGAGAACAACAGAAAACCTGCTTACTCAAACCTCACATATAATGGTGGTCTAAGGGCAGTTGTTGGGGCACTCAGTATCATTTATGCAAAAACATTTTTTGAGGACGTTTTCTTAAATTCTTCAGTCAAACATTTGTTAAGCTCTGAATCTGTACTTTTACTTCTACTTTTCAAGAGAGAAGAATTTTGGTTATATGTTACCAACATAGCCAATGTATCTTAAAGCAGTAAACACTGAAGTGCCTCAGGATTGACTCGGTCATGCATGAATATCACAATATTTTTAATGGCGTTCAATGTTCTAAACATCACAAGAACAGCTCTCACATCCCAAAACCTCCTATGATAGAGTTTTTCTTCCATCAAAAGTGAGTTTCAAGTCACCAGAATGTATGTATATTAATCAGCGTGTATGAAATTATTAGCTGTGGTAACTGCACATACAAGACAGATGCAGCGCATAGAGATTAGACTGAAACATACAGTAATATTCTTTAATTCAATACCACAATGACTCAAATACACTACACTACAGCAGACAAAATAGCCACAAGTCTGCAGAGTTGTTTCCGTAGCTTGGAAGAACACAAAATACCTTGTTGTTGTCCTCATATAGCATGATAACTATCTGGGTCATATAGTTGAGCTCGGGCACAGCACTTAGATAATCCATGGCCCTCTTCCACTGCTGGTCATTGTCCTCCTACAACAAACCAGAAGCTCATGGTAGTGCATGCAGCCTCTATCTCAGGGGGTTCTGTTTACAAGAGTCTTAAGTTACACGTAACTTACGTCCAGCAAGCCTCCATAGCGGAAGATGCTAAGCAGTGAATGGACGTGACTCTCGCTGGTGAAATACAGTCGTGTCCGTACATGCCTGCCTGGTGACAGCACACCACGGGAATACCTGGGATAAGAGGACACATACAAACATACACAGATGGATGAAATGGGATGTAAACAGCTCAGTATGAAAAGACAACCTTCCCTTTTTACATCTGATTTTATTTTTGTGTGCCTCATCTTATTTTTTATAAACAAAAATGTGCATCTATGTGCATAAAACAAGCTTACAGTGGATGGAGCTTGTTGACAGACTCGTCCTCGTGAGTCCTCTGCAGGTCCAGCTGGATCTTTTTGATCAGAGGCAGACAGTAGCCATATGCTATCTCCAACTTCTCCATCTTGTTAATGCCATATTCCTAAACAGACATCAAGCAAAAATTGCATGTGATATACAAAATAAGAAAGAAGTACATATATGATATTTTATTTGAACTGAAGGTAATGGAAGACCTGCTCATTACAGCATCAACTGTAATGTCCTATTCGGATGTTCCTGTGTCTATGAAGGGTGTACCTGTGGTATGACGATGTCTGCCAGCGCTCGTGACAGGGTGAACAATTCCACAGTGTCCTCCAGGCCCAGGGAACTGTTGTGCTGAACATCATACTTCACACAGTCATAGATGTCTGGGATCTTGCTGATGTCGTAGCGTCCATTCTTCATGTAGAAGTCCCTCTCCAGTTTAGACCAGCGCTGCAGCATCATCTCCAAAGTCTCGCTGTGGTACAACTGCAGATCTGAGGGAAATTAAAACACCCTTGTCATTAATACTGACCCAAAACAGGCTCTCTGCTTATGGCCTCTGTGCTTGTTTTCACAACACTAAATCACATTTCATAACACCACATTGCACACTCGTTACATTTCAAATTATACTGTATTGAATTGCTTTAATTGTAACTTATGTGGGGATTACGGGGTGGGAGACACGGCAAAAATATCAAATCACAATCTCTCAATTCAAAGTGTCAACTAAAATGCTGTAATAAAAATAGATACACAAAACAATGTATTTTTCTAACATCGATAAAAAATAATAAATGATTTAGTCAATACAAAAGTGTATTTTGTGTATCAACTAATTGATCCAAGTAATAGTGGAGTCAATCCATGTTATACAAGTACTGACAAAATTTGCAGTATTTTAGAACAGGGTACAATCACAACATCAATATTATAATGTCATAACGTCCGGCCAAACTGATTCACTGATTTGTGAATTCCACAATGCACAGTGTCTCAGTTTGAAGAAGTTAAATGACCAACCTGCAGATTTGGGATCTTCAAGTCTCTTTTGGATTTGGCAAATGAGGCTCTGGATGAGGCTGTACACTTTGTCACATGTTCTCACTGGATTTTCAACAGCTTTCATAGAGTTCACCATAGAGGGGCTGCCTGTTGGTGCCAGCTGAGTGGGAAAATCAAGAATAATAGGTACCACTGTACATGTGTATGGTGCATATCAATTTAACCCACAGCGCTGTTGAATTCTTGAATCTCATTGGACAGAAGATGCTGATTTTTTTGTAATAGTAGCTCTGACAATAGTGTAAACTGCAAGGTAAATCACAGGTTTATATTAACGTACTCATTCTAATATGTTACTATTTTTTATAGCAATATCCATTTAACAGGTACTTTATATGGAAGATGCTCCTGATACTCTAAAACTAATAATAAGCAGATTAAAAATTTGTTATTATTTAATAAAGAAAATGTAAAATCACTGACATGGTGAAGCTTTCTGTAAGGAGATGTTCATTTGGAAGGACTGTCAGTACTTTGTAATAGAGGCAAAGGCGTAACAGATTTTCATCATGAGAAAGTATTCAGGACAAAGGATTTTTTGTAACTATGAATGGATAAAAAGTAATTAATAAAAACAAACTGCTGTGGATAAGAAGAATAAATACTTTGGGATGTGCTGATATAGGAACATTAATGACTTTGCATGAAGTCGCATCATACCAATCCATGGTTGATTATTTTCCTGTAACAGCACATCCCGTTGGGTTTTATTCCTTACATACAACACACCTAACAAGACTTTAAAAACTATGTAAATAAATGCTTTTTAACTAACTGACAATCTGGCACGGCAGACAGACAGGTCTAATCCAGAGCAATTTTCAGCTGATGAAAAAGCGTTCACCTTGTCAAAATCTTCCTCAGTGAAGTCTTCATCTTTCTGCATGATCTCATGAAGCCTGGCTTTAACACGCTGCTGGCAGCCGCTCAGTGAGTCTAGGTCATTATCCAGCAGGCCGTTCATGTTAGCACTCTTCACCATCTGCACCAGAATGGGTGTCAGCTCGCCCTCCAGCGCCAACAACCCCTGCCGGGCATGTCACAAAAATTATCTCTGCACATAGAACACACACCTGCACACAGATTCATTTATATAAATGGCAGGTTAATACCTTAGCAAAGGCAGCTGCAGTCATCTGCACCCTGCCTTCATCGGAGGCGTAGATCTTGAGGTCATGGCGATAGGTGCTGTGGAGTCGAAGTAGGCCGCAGCCAGGAAAGCCAGCATAATCCCCTACACACAGAACACACACAAAAACATACAGTATATCAGAATAAATCAGCAGGTAAGACCCAAACATATAGAACATGTACATGCCTTATTAAATCACCTAGACCACAATCCCACATTATAAACACAAGAAGAGTGGAAGTGGTTTATGGTTCTGCACACAGAGAGATGTTAACCCACTCAATAAGAACAGCTACAGGTAAATATGGAGAAACTTTATTTAATAAGATATCAAGACAGTATTACAACCCTTGATAAAAAGGAGTGTTTGTGAAAGATTAAAGAATTCATAACGGCACATTCCTAACACAGGGTAATATTTTAACAAGAAAAACCAAGACAAAACCTATTAATCCCAAAGTCTACACTGTTTAACTTATAATTAATACTGCAGAACCAATCCACATGGTTTGTAACATTCCAAAATACGGTGAATGCTCTAGTCCCTCCAGAAAGTATTCACTCCCTAAAGATTATTTCTCTTTTTACTGCATTGCAATTTTAAGCATATCAAATTTAAGTATATCAGAATGGGATTTTGTTTCTGCTCATTTTGACTCATACTGAGAAGATATAAATACTTTAAATCAAATATTTAGATGTTTTCAGTATTATTTGAAAATACAAAAAATCTACCAAAAAAAAAAAAGTATTCACCCCCTTGGTGTGAACTGTCCTTTTGCAGCAATTACAGTTTTGAATTGTCACAGATGTATCTGTATCTGTATGTATCTGGACTCTTGGACAATTCTTTGACAGCTGCCCTTCTTGCCCAAGCACTTGGTTTGGCCAGTTCTTGGTAGTGTCTGTGTTGTGCCACATTTTTCCAATATGTGGATGATGGATTTCACAGTGCTTCTAAGAAGGTTCACTGAAGCTTTTCCGATGTTTATTAACCTTGTCCATCTTTTTTCCACCTGACAACTTCATTTTGAAGCTTCACGCCCAGTTCCTTGGTCTTCATGACAGCAGGATTGATCTAATCTGCCATTTTAGCTGTGAGACCTCCTAAAGTCAGAGATATTTATTGTGCAAGCATAACATTAACACAGGTATATCCTGTTTAACATATTTAGTGTGAGCTCTCAAAAACTAAATACTAGTCATAATTTAGATTGCTAAAGAGGGGGTGAACACTTATCTATTATGCAGTTTTTAGACTTTTTAAAAAATTTATTATGAAAATAACTTATTTCTGTAGAGAGTCTGTAGAGAGAGGGACACTGTATATATCAATACTACACTGATGTGCACTTCAGTAAATAAATTATTACTGTTCGATACAATTTACAGTGTTAGTGAATGGAGGTGTTAGGTGCAGCTTTGGTTTAATAAGGGGATAAAGGGAACACTGCAGCAGACCAGTTAATCATTTAAGGGTCCAAAGAATCATGTAAGTGCTCCAAGCCCTTCTTACCACAGCCAGAAGGGGACTCACATCCTATAGACCTGTGCCTACTGTCTAACATTCCAGAGATAAAGTAGAAAAAGAAAAAGAAGGTAAATGAACAGAAAATGTAAATTGTATTACCTCTATGTACTGGATTTAAAGCACCAAGTTTCAAAACTTACCCAAAAGTGGTAAGGTATAAGGTATATTTGACAATAAATAACTAAGAACTAACCCATTAATGCTGTCTGACTTTACCCTGATTCACTGGATGACAACAGATGTACACATTTCCAAAACATTGTTTGTCCCCAATCTACGTTAGCTGATTTTATATATATATATATATATATATATATATATATATATATATACATATATATATATATATATATATATATATATATATATATATATATATATATATATATATATTATACACATACACACACACACACACACACACACATTATACATATACGTGTGTATGTATGTACATATTGGAAGCATGACCCCTGTCTGTGGCCACTGGACCACACATCAGACCAAGATACATGGGTTTACAATAAAAGAAACAGGTCTAAAAGTGCCGGCTGTGTGCAAAGCATGATATGAAGATGTCTGCTGAGTAAAGTTAGCCCAGAATGGGGAAACAGGGAGCAACAGAAAGAGAAAAAAATGACGAGAATGAGAGAAAGATCATGAAAAAAGAAATGAGGAGACATACCAGCAGTGTGAAAGAAACAATACAGGAAAAGAGAAAAGCTGAAAGAGAAGCGTACCTTGTCCTCCAGGGTACATGCAGCGGAAGGCACGACCCAGCTCCTCTGCCTGTACTCGCCCTGCTGGTGTTAACTCTCCTCCCCACTTTAACACCAGCAGCAAGGATGGACCTTCATTACGTGTGTCTGCTCATAAGACATCAACACCAAGAGCTAAATGTCACATCAATGAATCAATGCAAACAATTTAGGAACGCTGTGTGAAAATACTGAGTCTGCCTGTACCTTCTTCCTCACTGGAAGTCTTAGGCTGCCCATGGGGAAGGTAAGTCAGCTGCACTTTCCTGTTTATCCCAGAGAAATGGCCATACCTACATGCATAAAATTAGTGGGGGTGAAAAAGGACACCAGTAATGAAGCCCTAACTAACCTGCACCACAGTCTCAACTGACATTGAAAACAGAATGATAAAACAGGCAGCCAAAGCAAGTTATGACAAACACCCAACATGTAAAAATCACTAACATTTGACTGTGTAACCCAAGATGTTTTATTGGGTTGCTGGGATTCTGTGAATTCTATAATCCTTTCTTTTAAAAATGTGAAATATCCAGTACAGTACAGCTACAAAATAACAATCATATTAGGAGCTGATGTTAACTGACAAAAAATATGCCAAATTGCATGTATTAAAGCCTCAATGAGTCACTAGACAGTACACAAACTCCTAAATAAAGACATTTTTAAATGTATGAACCCCCTGAGCCTTAAATTGAGGCCTTGAAATGTTTTTAAGGTGCAGATCGACTATATGATAAAAAAAAACATTCAGGCTAAGTTCCTCCTGTCACTAAGAGGATTTACTGTGCTGCCCCTGCAAAAGGCAATAAAATACAGCTGCTGTATCCAAACTTCAGACTCTCTGATTGACTGTGGTGTGGCCTACCAGAGCCAGAGGATTCACAACTGCACCTAAACTGTTACTCTGTACATCGTTCAGAAAACAGAAACAAGTATATGAAACAAGAGGCAAAAGGCAGTGTTTTCGGGGTTTTATTTATTATTTTTTTTTAAGTTACAAAGTTTTCTTTCAACATCGAACTTGTCTCTTAAATATTTTTATTTAAGAGACAAGTTCGATGTTGAAAGAAAACTGATACTCTGACAAACTCGGCTGCCTAGTTTATTTTCTTAGTTCTGCTGGTGATGGACTTAATTTAGAATTTAAATTTCTAAAAAGATTTTCAGTAGTAGATAGCCCTGGCAAAAAAAAAAAATAAACAGGGACACCTTGCTATTGTTCCAAAATAGTGTGAATTTTCACAATCCACATCATATTCTACGCCTCACTGTAGAGGTTTTGGTACAGTTGCCCTTTATTTGCTCTGCAGTCGCATTATGTAAAAGATTTCCTAAAAACACTTTTGATATTCTCCAGAGAGACTGAATGTTCCCATTTAAGTGGCCCAGATCTAAACAGATTCTCACTCACATCTCCAGCACCGTCTTAAGCTGCTCCAGTTTCGACTTCTTCTCTTCGATCTCACAGTCACTGTGCTGCCCCAGATCCGCTAACAGCAGCCTGGTAATGTCCAGCACTTCCTGAAGGGTAAAACAGTAACTATGAAGTGCCTGACTATATGCGGTACAGTACAGCAGGATTTAATTAGCTATACAAGAAATAAAGAAATTTAAAAAAAACTAGCAGGTGTCCAGATGTCTCTTTATAGTGCATCATGAGCCGAATTTACATGTGAAGAAAAAAAAAAAAATAACAGTAAGTAATTTAATTAAGCAAAGGTGGTCTGTTACCTGCAGTTGTTTGGGTTTCTTCAGCTTCAGCTTGCCGGTTTTGTAACCCCCATACTTTTCAAACAGCTCAAAAAACCTGTGAAGAACACACAAGGACAAATCCCTCAACATGTGTATCTCTGTGGATCTAATAAAGTTCCACTAGCAGTCACACTTGGGATCTCACATGGGATTTCTGACTTCCATTTTCATCTTCTGTTTTGGTGTTCGGTCTCCATGGCGGATCACCGCGATCACGCAACGAAGCTCCATCCTACACAAGTGAAAGATGCTTCAGTCATTATTCCTAACCATTTCCATGTGCATATTCCGCAAACAATACACAATATACAGATGGAAATGGTTTATTCAGTGAAGAAAAAACAGTGAAAAAGGAAATGAATTGTGTGTGGAAATCAGCATCATGGACTCACATGGTGCCGGATGTGGTAGGGACTATAGGAATGTCCTCTGCCTCGGTGGGAATAGACCAGGGAATATGGAACTGGGGAGCCAGCTCCCTCATCACAATGTTCCTATGGACAAAGAACACAACAAAAACTCTCACTAACCCTATGGTAGGAAAAATATCGTGCATACCATGGGGTTGGAAGCTTTTCAGCTTGAGGAGCCAGTAAGTGAACAGTGAAGCTAACCTAATATTCTCCATCTGGCTGGCTCAGGATAGCAGGCTAACTGCTGCTGACCTGAATTTTAGTGCAGGCTTTTATCCTGAAGTCACCATCATAATATTTGATAGCTACATGAAACACATGGGGTCATTTCTTTAAGAGTGCAATCTATGTGTGTTGCAAATAAGGCATACTGCACAGCCTGATTTTTACCCAAAGTTTAGTGATATTATCCACTGAGAAAAATGGAGCTCTCCTAAACTAGCAGGTGGCAGCAGGGTGGCAGAGTGGGTAGTGTTGCCACCTCACAGCTCCATGTTCTCTACGTATCTGTGTGGGTTTAAACCAGGTTTCCTGATTTCCTCCCACTTACTAAAAGCAAATGAATGAATGAATGAACTATAGATTTCCAAAACATGAAAATGTAAACATTTATTTCTAATCAGAGGCACAAAAAGGTATAAAAAATATTGCAATATTTTTTAAGAGTAATAATAAGAGTAACAAGAATGCAGCTGCAGTGCAAGCATTTTTTTGGTTAGTGAGGATATTTTATAAAGCAGAATTCCTAAGAGGACAGCTCTTTAGTTATTTTTACTTGGTATGCTTGGCCTTTATAATGCAGGCATTTGAAAATATTGCAGCACATTTCAAAGTAATTTACTGGCAGCTGAAAATAATATTGTGTGCTATTACAGTCTTTAAGAGTACAGCATAAAATGTATGGTATATTTGTTAATTCTTTAATCTTTAGTGATCATTTTATCCTGGTCAGGGCCAAAGTGGATCTGGAGCTTATTCCAGGAACACTGGACATGAGGTGGGAATAGACCCTTGATGAGATCCCAGTCCATTGCATACACCACATAGACAGTAATCCATGCTCAGGATCAAACTGTGGACGCTGGAGCTGTGAGGCAGTGACTAATTCTTATTTCTTTATCACATTATACTGTGAGACCCATGTATCATCGCATTTTAAACAATAACACCAACGAGAAGACACTGGCTCACCCAAGTATCTTGGCACAATCGTCGTAATATTTCATAGAGTTCTTCACAAAGCTGAAGCCATTGACGTCACACACATACGAGTGTCCGTTGGCCCGGAGGAGGTCAAATCCACACACTGTTTGCTGCAGAAAGTCAGAAAGGATTTAAATTGCATGTCTGGATTCTGCAACCAGAGCACACTGGACTGAATAATGAGTAAAGACACTGACCTTGAAAGCCAGGCACACTTTCCGAGCCACCAGTTTTTCCATAGCAGTGAGCATAACAGGGTAGCGTACCTCTTTTCCCTCACTGTCTCGTTCAACTTTGCCATCCAGAGCAGGAGACTTACGAGCCTCAGCATGAGCATAATCAGGCCCTACTGTGTATACCTGAGAGATGTAAGCACACATATTTATAAATGCCTCGAGCAGCAGCGTATTATCAAATGCTCCAGAACAGAGCTTAACGGTCCTTATACTCCCACAGGTAGGTGAAACACAACCAATGGGTCTGCAATTTTTTTAAAAATAATTTTTATTAAATAATAATTTTTTTTAATAACCATAATCAGTTATTATGTTTATTTACTGAGTTCCTGTAGTCGGACAATTTTAACAGTCAAATATTATACTGAGCTGAATATGTGAATAGTTGGATTCCATTCACAAAATGGGGCAGTGGAATTTTTTTTATTTATTTTATTTATTTATTTACAGTTAAAGGGATCCCTGACCTATTTTCACTTCCTGTCTGCCATTTTTTTATTTTTTGCTTTTGATGTGCTCCACTTGAGTATGACTTATTTATTAGCAAATACCAAAGCACTGTTATATTGCAAAATGATGAATAGTTTTCAGTGAATCTGTTGAACATTACCTTCACATCCGTGCCATCTGTAGGCATGAATTCTTCATAGATGTAGGAGCCTGTCTTTCTGACGCAGCTCTCAGGGGAATAGACACTGCTCCGGCTCCCAATCTGCAAAAGGAATGTAGTTTGTGAATATTTTTATTTGTGAGTTACATAATTAAGTAAGTACATAACTCAATTAAACCAGAGATACTCTTCTACTCTAAAATGATTGTTTCTAATAACTTTACTTTAGACGACTGTTGGAGTGAACACTGGGCCCAAACCAACATCATAATATTAATATATAACATTTCAAAGTTATTTTAGACACACTTTTAACTAAACAGATACCAACTGTATTCCTGAAGGTCAATCTTCCTGACCAATTCATTTCTCAACCAAGATCCAACACACCAGATTAAGTAGACTGACTATTGTGATTAGTTAGTATTCAAAGTGATGATATAAATCATATAATTTGTTTAGTAAAAAGCTGAATTAAACCCTTCACTGAACCTAAATTAGTTATTTTTCTGAACATCATTCCAAACTTCTTTGCTACTCAACATTATATACATGCATTATATTATGCCTCTAGTGTGCAGTATGTGATGCATCAATGTGACATACTTCATTATACACTAGTCAAAGATGAAAAGTTTTCTCAAAACAGCAAAATTAAATTCTTAAACGTGAAACAGAGATGAATTTGTACACTTTTCTTGCGACTATTGCAACTTGCTATTTTCTTCTTTGCTGAAATACCATCTACCAGTTTTGCATCACAGAGCTCTATTACTCTTATTCCAGCAAACTAGTGATTCCAGTGAATGTAAAGTTTCTTAAATTCCCATGCAAATTATAAACTCAGCCAATTTTATCACATTAAAGCAGATTGACGTCTGATTTGTTCTCAAAGACTCAGAGACTGATTTGTCAAAAAGAAATTTGTAGAATGTATGACTTTGAATCCAATCCAATCCAATAGACATTCTCAACAAAAAAGTAATGTGCATTCAAATGTGCAGGGATTGGACTTGGTATTACATGTGATCAACCTTCAATAATATCAGGGCAAAACTATGTGTTAAAATATGCTACCCTAAACATTTCGAAAGGATCAGCATGCTCCATAATAACAGGTGGCGAGGAAGAATAGAGTCTAGATGATTTTATAGCTTCACACAAAGTAAAGTCTGCTCTGTTTCTGAACGAGTGATGCGCTCCTCCACAGAGACAAGTGCCTATTAGAACTCTATGCAGTTAAAAATGTGGGAGCGGATCGCTACAAAAACAAACCTTCCTGAAGAGGCGCTGGCTGCCTCCACCAGCTGAGGTCGGATAGTAGATATACACATTGTGATCTTCTGCTGAGACTGGCTTCTCTACAAAGGGTTTGGGGAAGATCTCGCCGTTCACCTCCACATGGTCCTCCCCCTCAATCAGATTACACTCTGAAAGAAACGAAACACTGAATTCATGTTCTGGATTTCTTCAGTCTCAATGTTTAAATCTAGGATTGAAACCTATTTGCATAGTCAAGTGTTTTGTTAAATAGCTTTTAAATAGGTTTGTATGAGAGAAGTCAGGAACAGTAGCTCACGTGGCATCTAGATTTCTTATATGTAAGGGTAAGCGTCACAGATGAATTCTGCATCCAGACCCTTGTGCTCTCCTGTTTACTATATTACTAGATATTACAGTCGTAGATTTAAATGTCTCAATAAAATGGTTACTCAAGACTAAAAGGTCTTCTCTTAGTTCTCTTCTCTTATTTCTGTCCAAGCTTATATTTAGCCTGCATACTGCTCCTCCTCTGATGCCATTTTACATTACTGTTGTTTTCTATATATATACTAGTGATTTGAAAGAAAGTTCGCTTCAAATACAGCTCAATTAAAATGATGCTATACAGATACTTAGGCATACATCTGTTCTTCAACATTTTATAGATAATCGACAACAACTGCTATGAAGGCTGGCATTATCATATATGCAAATTAATCATCTGCAGATAATAGCCAAACCATCAATGATATATCCTGTGTAGCTTTCTGGTTCAGGCAGGGCAGCAGATTTACGACTGCTCTGTAATTTGGACACTGTGTTCTGAAACGATGTCACCATAATAATGGTAGCGTATATCCACTTAATTGTAACCTTTATTGTGAGAAGTGACGTTCGGGTGGTGTCAGATGATCTGTAGCCTAAGCATGATAACACTGATCATCTGTCTATTCTGACTACATTGCAACAAAGTGACATCCAGAGGTGTGGCGCGTAACTATCCGGATTATGGATAATTCCAGGGTTAGACATGTGACATTTGAACACATGTTGACTTCAGTGAGACAGTTTGTATACTGTGTCATGGCACTATGTAGATCCATATATAAACATAAGATATTCATATACATATTTAAGATACATAGGAGTTATAGATGTGATTTCAAAGTGTATCTGAGACCCTAGACCTTACTGCGTAATTGCTCTTTGCTACTGAATTACACATTCATATAAAATAAATTGGATAAATCAGGAATTGCAGAGTTTAAAAAAAAATAAATAATTGAGAGAGCGCAGCTACCAAAGGCAAGTGCCCTGAGATATATTCTTCTCCAAATGTTGTTTTTAATCTAACACACGTGGTTTTAACACCCCACTGCTTCTGAGAACTTTGATTATCTGCGTAAGAGTTGATCTTGAATGGATCTCTGCAGGATGGTGCATTTCTAAGAGCTGGCTTCAGCATCCATGGGGTTAATGGATGCCTGACAGCCACATTATTCCACAAAGTAATTTATGTGTCCCAGGCCTAACTGCTCTACATTAGTAGCTATTTATAGAGGCAAGCACTAAAATAAAGCTGAGACAGAGAACAGGATGTTCCTCTGCCAAGGAGATCTGTTATTCATTATCCGTTCCACTGTCATGAATGTTTAACAACATATTTTGATTAATCCCAGAAACTCCGAAAGGCATTCAGAGGTTTCACATTGACATACCTTCAGGTTTGTCCGGGTCCCTGTTCAGCACAGCGTAGCGGGGTAGGTCGATTCCTTCTTCCTGCAGGATGCGATACACCTCCCTCCTGAAGAGACATTACATAAGACAGCTGCCACACCTTCAGTCTTCATGACAGCATCATTCACAGACAGTGAACTCGGAGATTAGAAGTTGGTTACTAACGCCTTGCTCACACAACAGGGAAAATAAGCAGGTTAGTTAGCTAGCTACCATCACCAAGATTTCACCATGGATTATGTTTCACATAAAGTCAATGTTAGAGTTCTGACAACAATTAGGAAAAATTTAGATTTAATTTAAAATTTTATTTGACACTGATCAAAAAAAAAAAAAAAAAAATTTCATGTGATTTATTGCCATTCAGACTGCAGAAAATATTTGCTGTCATTATAGCCATGACAAAAAAATCAGATTTGATTAGCTTTGCATGAATGTACTATCAGTAGTAACTGAACTTACTACCTATATGCAGGGAGGTGTTTTAGTCATACCTGTCCTGTATGTAGTACTGCATATTAAGGTCGTTGATCAGCAGTGGATTACGGAGTTTGGCGTAACTCACAGCCTTATCTAATGGGAAACCTGTCAGTGAATAGAAAAAGAAAATTTTGAAAAAAAAAAACAAATAAAAAAGAACTTTAGCAAAATAAGAGGCAAATGAAAAAAATTTCATTCTGTGCATGAGACTGATTATGGCAAACATGGCAATACTTTACAAAAAAGTTTACAGCTGCATCTTTCCACATTTATAAAGCCAGTCAGGAGGCTATATGAACAATATGAGGTGTCTGTGTCTGATTTATGTCTGATTCATCTTTTGAGGTTTAGCTTTATGCTGGTGATGATTAAACAGCACCTCACGGGACCATCAGAGGAAATATAAACAGGCTGGTAGTATTTCGCAACAGTGGTGATACCTTATAGACGCTGGAAACAGAATGAAATTGTGAGGAAAAGTTAAAAAGATTTAGGAAGGTCAGGTTGGTCCTACAGCACACAAAAGCAGTCACCTTTCGAGTGAAAGGAGATGAGGCAGTCGCAGAGGGGCCATTTCTCCACTGGCTCGTTGAGTATGACGTCCTCGGGGAAGATGACCACAGTGATGTACTCAAACTTGCACAGACGCTCCAGTATCTGCGTCATGGGCTTAGACTTGGACTTCTTCATCATACAACAGATCCCCACCACGATCTGACGCTCTGGAGGCTGGAAAGAGCAAATCAGTGACAAGCGGTAAAAAGGGTGGAGCACACAAACCTCAGCATTACACTACAAAACATGAACAGTTATTACCACGTTACATCATTCCTGTACTACCAGGGATGCTGACGCTGCCAGCTTTTCGACTGTGCAGTCATTTAAAATATAGGCCTCAAGAGTGAATACGTTAAACACTAATGCTTACAGCGTCACTCAACGTGTAAGAAAGGCTGTTATAGGAAAATAACGTGTGATGATGTTTTATTCCACTTACATAGCAATTTACCAAGACCTTTTTTTTATTTATCAAAGAATGACATGTAATTTACAGTTATGTTTGATGTTTGATGCAAAACAAGTTAGTTCAGGTTATCATTATGATATAAACTTGTAAAAAAATGTTTCCTCACTAGCCTCTCTCATTTTTCTCTCATTCTTGAAGTTATTAAGACAAAAAAAAAATTGCAGCTTGAAAAGTTACCAAGAAACTGGAAAATACAAAGCCCTCTGTCTTGAAGAGTTTCCTAATGGCGTAAAATTTACCAACTATTCCAAAGCACTAACAGAGGAGAAGCTGCGTATCTGCTTCAAAGTGTGTGTTTTATAGTTTGACCTACATCATTCTTATTATACCTTTAATGAGATCTCATGAGATAACGCATTGCTCAATCCTAACTGTGCGGTAATATATGTGTGAAAGGCATCTTCTAATAGTTTCATTATCAAATTATTGACAGATTTCCCTCCAATCTAAAATGTCACAACCAGTTGTCACCGCATAACCTCCTTATTAATTTATAAAGAAAGTGCAAAGAAAGTGCAACCATCACATTCAGAAGAATGAGCAAGAAACCAAGAGCTCACGAGAGATCCTCACCGAGTCTGCCTCCAGGTAATCCTCGTACAGCTCCATGTCTGTCCTCATGCTGCCGTAGCTGTCCAGGCCCTCGCTCTCATCCTCGTCGCAGCCCACGAAGAATTTGGGAGCGCCACGCTGGCTCTCGCCCGGGCTGCTGGGCTCTGACATCACAGTCCACAGCGGCAACTATCAGTGTCCCGCCGCGCCATTGCACGCCAACACTCAGCGTGGGCCGCCGCTGGGGCGTTGTGGGGCCACGGGCAAGGCTTTGCCCAACCTGGACAACCTGGAGTCTGTGAGTTTGTTTGAGAATTCAGTACTTGTGGATGCAGGTGAAGCAGCTGAGCCAGGCAAACTGGATGATCTGTACTGGATTTTTCAAATGTTTTCCTTGCGCAAGCAACACAATGAATCATACCAGTGCTCCCAAGCACAAAGCAGTCTTGTTTTAGAGAGAACGGCAATAATTTGTTAGCTGTGAACAGGAAATAAACAGAGTTAGAGATTATGAGGAAACTCATATAATAACAGTGTACACTTGGATGGATCAGTTCTGCTTAAGCCTGACAGCGGGTGGTCCAGCACTTTGTAACCGGGAGAATTTTAATCATCCATCGTAATTATAATTCTTTCATTCTTATCACTGTTGCATCAGCAGACACTACAATACTCCAACACACAAAATAAAACCCACACTTTCCAGCTAATCTATGCCACAACAACACTTTACGCTTCAGAATAGCTTGCGATATCCCCTGCTTCGGAACTTTTTCATATTGTTCTTAATAATGCAAATATTTTTTAAATAATATGACATTACATTTAAAGTTCCCAAAACAGCCTGTGGCAAATTCAAAACCTTCAATGCAAAACATGTGCTAGAGCACGCCAATACATTAGTGCGTTATGACAAATATTTTTAAATGATCTTCTTCTCAACTTTTATTGTCATGTGCATAAAGAGTGCTGTAAGCATCTATAGTCATGAGAAAAAGAAAGTACGCCCTCCTTCAATTCTGAATCGTGCGGTTCTCATCAACTTCTATAAACAAACAAATAATCTCAGATGACAGCAACAAAAAAAAAAAAACACACAACACATTTCATTATGTATCCATTTTAAACCAACCTTCAGAAACCAGGTGGGAACAAAAATACACCCTTTAATTCAGTAATATGTAGAACCACTTTTAGCAGCAATAACTTTCTGTAGGAGTTTATCAGTCTCTCACACTGTTTTGGAGAAATTCTGACCCACTCTTCTTTACAACATTATTTCAGTTTATTGATGTTTGAGGGCATTTGTTTATGCACAGCTCTCTTAAAATCCCACCACAGCATCTCAGTGGGGTTGGACCTGGACTTTAACTTGGCCATTCCAACACTTTGATATTTTAAGGTGTACTTTCTTTTCCCCCATTACTGTATATACAATGAACTCTTGTGCTACAGTTGCACACTCCTACCAAGACAGTGCAAAACGATAATTGTATTCTAAACTAGTAAAAAAAAATAACAAACTGTAGGCACTGTAAACATCTTGCACATAATCACACAAATTATAAGCAAATATGAAAGTATGAAAAATATGAAATGACTGGAGATAGAGTGGTGAAAGAGAGAGACGTAATGTTGTAGATATTTTTCAGATTACTGAGTCAACACTGACGCATATAGCTGAGATGCAAGGTTTTTCACGTTGCAGCAAAAAATGTTCATCACATATCCTACTCTATATGATAAATTCCCACAACAAATTCTGCAAAAATCTCAAATACATCCCAAAAACTCAAGTTTATGTGCTCAGTATACTAACTGCAACATATTGAAATCAATCTTTTAGAAACTTGAAGTGATCACTAAGCTTAGCTAAGATTAGATATGTGTGTGTGTTAACTAATTATTTGATTAATCACAATTACTTACTGATGGTGCCATATACTGTATATTAGTATAATTATTATAACTATAAATATATTAGCATAATTGTGTTTATATTTAGCAAAAAAAAAAAAAAAGATACATTGTGACTAAAAAGCAGTTTTTGCAATACAATGTACAAGGAAAGAAATGTTAATATTTTAAAATGATAAAGTGCAGTAAAACTATTTTGTTCCTAAACAGGCTGGATAATGAATACACACGGTTACTGTAACACTAACAGCGTAAATATGTTGGGGATTTTGGTACACATTTTAATTTGGGTAAAGCTGATACCATACTTAACAAGATTAGCCTTCACTCACACAGAGTACGGACTGGAAATCCTCTCTCAGCCTACACACACACACACACACACACACACACACACACACACACACACAGAGAGAGAGACAGAGAGACAGACAGAAAGACAGAGACAGACAGACAGAGAGACACCAAAAGAGAGTGAGAGACACACAAAGACAGAGAGAGACACAGAGAGAGAGAGAGAGAGAGAGAGAGAGACAGAGTGAGAGACACAAAGAGACGCACAGAGAGAGAGCAACAGAGACAGACAGAGTGAGAAACACATAGAGAGAGAGAGAGAGAGATAAAGAGAGAGAGACAGAGAGAGAGACAGAGAGAGACACAGAGAGAGAGAGACAGAGAGAGAGACAGAGAGAAACAGACAGACAGAGAGAAAACCAGTACGCTACACTTCATCCTCTAGAGGACAAAGACGATGTAATGTACCTTTACTTCAGGTGTGTAACTGAACCTCCAGGTCACCTGTATTATCTTTGGATTCACACTTACACTGTTTTTACTTTGGAAAACAAACATGTACTATTAATATATTATGTCCTTAATTCATGTCATAGGCTGCTGGAGGATCCACAGAGTAAGAATTTCACTGCACGGTGTAACAGACTGTTACTTGTGACAACGAAGAAAGATCTGTAAAACCCAACACACTGAATAGTCTTGCTATAAATTAGCCTGCATTTGGTAATGCTTTACATTAACAAACCCTGAGCTGACATTTAACACAAACAAACCAGCTTCAGCATTAATGCACCATAACTAACACTAACAAAGCAAGAAGCATTTGCACTTACTGATTTTATTTTTAAAATAAAAAAACAAATAAACCTCCAGAATTAACAGCAGCATTAAGCAAGACTTAACAAATCAATGAGAAACATTTAGCAACATGCAGTCATTTCATTTGTGCTGATTTATCTGGACTTATTTTTAGTTATGGATTGAATAAACATGCAGGTGTATTTCATTCATATTTAAACAAACATCAATTCATAGGCTACAAGTGCTGAATTATTTAGTAAGACTTCAAAATGTGAACAGAACCAAACAGAAAGAAACTGCAATGTATAGTGCTAGCTTTATTTTATTATTATTTATTTAGGTTTGTATTCCTGCAGACTTTTGCACTCAGCATGAGATGAGTGTTTCTGCATGGGAATGGAACAGACAGGATATTAATCCACAGGTGGTTTATTTACTGACTGTTTCTCTCAGCTCTCTTTACTCCATGTCACTCTTTATAACAGGACTGAAGTGTGTACTGCAGGTTTTTACTTCACTTTTTTACTCACTAATTATCATTATGCAAATATATCCATTTATAGAGTCTTTGTGAAACATTGGGCAACATTTAAAGCTTATATTGTGCTAGCAACTAAGTATGTAAAATAAATTAAATAAATTACACTCTCCACTCAGTGCAACTTCAGTGCAACACTAAACTTGTGTTAGTCGACAGTGTGGTTTGTTTTCTAGCAGAACGTTACTTAGGAAGCTAACAGCTATCTGGCTAATTCTGCTAGCTCTCTTTCTACAAAACACACTCAGGGTCAAATTCGACCGCTTCCAGGAACTTTATATCGATGTTGTACAGTAATTCAGTGAGTATCTGTTTCAAAGAGGACTAAGTGTTACTTACAGGCTTCACAGCGTTTTTATCTCCTCATAGCGGTCCGTCTTTAGCTTTGACAGGTTGCGAGTGAAACCAAACTAGTCAATGCTGTAAAAATAAACAAACGCTTCAGCCAATAGAGAGCCGACCTGGGCATTGCGTCATTACCGAAATATACCGTTAACTAGAAGCTTGTTTTGTTTTCTGATCTGGGAAGATGAGCGGTTTAGGTGTCAGAATATACTTGTTTGTCTCTAGTGTGTTTTATTTTTTTTATTTTATTTTTTTTCACATATCCACACGGAGGTTGCCTGAACGAATCAGAGCCAGGCGTCTCATCCGGGTAATTTGTGTGGATTTTTATCAGTACAGGCATTGATTTGTATCTTAGATCAAACTAAAGTCTTTTATAGTCGAATTGGTTTTTATCGTGTACAAGCAGGAAATGGCGTCATCCTGGATGTAAGCAACAATTTGCAGGATGCTGCTTGTTTCGGGAAAACAGCACAAGGCATAAATGAAGATATAACTTGTAATACAACCCATAAATAGCTAGAAATACCTCTAACCTAAGTTTAAATGTGGCTATAACTGAATGTACTTTTGTCAGCAATGTGACCTTCCTTTACATACATACATACAGAGTGTGTGAATGTATGTATATATATTAGTTCTTTTTTTTCTCCTAATCTTGAACTATCCAGTGATAGCCTCAGATTCCTGTTCTTGGCTGACAGGAGTGTAAACCAGTGTGGTCTTCTGCTGTTGTAGCCCATCCACCTCATGGTTTGATGTGTTGTGCATGCTGAGATGCCTTTCTGCTCACCACAGTTGTAAAGAGTGATTATTTGAGTTACTATATCCTTCCTGGCAGCTTGAACCAATCTGGCCATTTTCCTCTGACCCCTCTTATCAACAAGGTGTTTCCACCCACAGAACTGGCACTCACTGGTTTTTCCACACCATTAGTGAGGTCAGGCATGGATGTCAGGTGAGAAACCTGGCATGTAGTCTGCATTCCAGTTCATCCCAAAGGTGTTCAGTGGGGTTGAGCTCAGGGCTCTGCGCAGGTCATTCGAGTTCTTCATGGAGCTCGCTTTGTATACAGAAGCAATGTCATGCTGGAACATGTTTGGGCCTCTTAGTTCCAGTGGAGGGAAATCTTAATGCCACAGCATACAAAGTTATTCTAGACAACAGTTTGGGGAAGAACCACATCCACAAATGTCCACATGTCCACAAACCTTTGGCCATATCGTAAAAAAATTTTTCCTTTTCCTTTCTTTTGTGATTTTCATGAATAACAAGGTAAAACCCTGCTTCAAATTTACACTTTTACAACTTACGGGTTTATATTTCGGTACTGTTGATGTATTTAATTTCTTACTTAACTAAAACTTGCTTCATAAGTCAGAAGTGAGTGAGAAAAAGCATTGGGCCAGCATCATCATGCTACTGCTCAGACTGTGTGAGCCACTATCACACAAATCCGTTCAAAGGAAATGCTTCATTAAAATAAACACATTCATCAGTATATACAGACACCAAATGTTTACAATAATACAGTGCCGCAAACATGTCTTATAACTCTTTCTCACTGTCTTAAAACAGACAATTATTTAAGCACTGTAATTAATAAATTACATAAATTCTCATGTGTGTTTACAGACAGGCTTTAACGACTGGTCTTATTTCGGAGTAATGATGTAGAATTCTGTCCAGCTTTCTCTCTGTAGCTCTGAAACCGGCAGTTGTTCTGGGAGTCTGGTTTCTTCAGGACGCTCTGGTGAAGATAACCATTGAAGAAATCTGCTGCTGATAATCTTTTCTTTAACATTACTGTTTTGAATCCAACCCAGCCATCCTGAAAGGTGAACACAAAAATATTATTTATGTTTTAATGCATACAGTATGCAAATGTATAGTGCACCTGCAGATGTTTTAATGAATAAACAATAAAATTATGTCAAATATTTCTATACGGTCCAAACACTTGAATGTGCAAATACACTTTACCTTGCAGCAGACTGACAATGTGTTTGATTCCTTTTGATATTGGATGGACCCAGGGACTGCAGCGAAATTTGAAATTTCTGTAAAAAAAAAAAAAGGGGGGGGGGGGGAAAATGTTATACTTTCTAATAATAAACCTTTTACAACATTTTATATTAATTAGTAATTATTAATAGTTATTACAGTTAGTAATTACAGATCATTTGAAACAGCAGCTGTTTCAAAATTTTTTTTTTCTTAAAATACTTTTAGTTCAATTAAATGTTAGAATTCATTCGTATATTCTGGGTGAGTTTAAGCTAATTAACAACAAAGCTATTTTTCACCCATCTTTAGCAAGGGTGCCAATAATTCTAGAGCTGGCCGAAATGCAATGAGAGACCGAGAGAAGTTATTGGAAAGTCATTAGATACTTTTTCACCACTACATTCTACTTTTTGCCCCATACATGCTGTATGGATTTGGTGTAGCTGCATTTTATAATAAATATGAGACTGGCACAGATTCACATTATGTCAGTCCTTACAACCTAGTATTTGGTCAAATACCAACACAACTTACCCGTGGATGGCACGTTGCATTTTCCAACGAAGTCTAGAAGTTTGATGGCACGGCCCATCCAGATTGTTCTCAAATGAACCTGAGCATGTAGAAATCAGCTGACTCACAACATGACACTGACAACCACAATTATTATGACAAATAAAGTGGTAGAGATTCAAACAGCTGCTTTAAAAGTCCTCATGGAGTCTTACCCGAGATCCTATAGCACGATACAGTCGATCGATCTGATCACACGTCTGCTCTTCCCACACAAGCCAGCTCAAAGAAGAGCTGATTTTAGGAGCTGAAAATAAAGTACACTTATCAATACTATTCATCCACTTAAATGAGAGATTACATGCCTGAGTAATGGTTTGATTAAAGATTAAAAAAAAAAAAAATTTTTAATTTAAAAAAAAAAAAGATTATGAAGATCCAACCTCTTACCAAATGTTGCCCCCTCTCTGGCCTGCTCCGTCCTATTTGCTATTCGTTCTGGAAGGTTTCTTAGTGTGTCTATTAACTGTGAACACAAATAAACATTAGAAAAAATGTATATACATCAGCCTAATGTCAAACATTTACATTACATAACCCCCATTTTCTCCCTAATGTAGTTTTGGCCATTTTCCACCCACCATACAACAGCTACCAACTGGGGAGGCTGAGAGCTACTGACAAGAGTTTGGGGAAGAACCACATCCACAAATATCCACAAACCTTTGGCCATATCGTGTACATTTTTTCCTTTTCCTTTCTTTTGCGATTTTCATCCGATCATCCTGAATAACAAGGTAAAACCCTGCTTCAAATTTACACTTTTACAACTTACGGGTTTATATTTCAGTACTGTTGATGTATTTAATTTCTTACTTAACTAAAACTTGCTTCATAAGTCAGAAGTGAGTGAGAAAAATCATTGGGCCAGCATCATCATGCTACTGCTCAGACTGTGTGAGCCACTATCACACAAATCCGTTCAAAGGAAATGCTTCATTAAAATAAAACACATTCATCAGTATATACAAATAAAATATACTGATGAATGTGAGAGCTAACACATACTTCCTCTAAGATACCTGAAACCAACCAAACACATCTTTTCGAACTGCTGCTCAGGCTGTGTCACAAGTCAGCGAAACACACTTGGAGGAAATCGCTATCCATCCTCTTCTACATGCATGAGCTTGCAGACACCCATGATTAGCTAGTGTTGCTGTAACTGACAGGCGTGAGAGAGTATGCCACCCCTCTCACCCAGAGAGCACCGCCAAGTTTGGCAAAATAACAAAGCAAAGCATACAACAAAATCGAGAAAAAAAAAAAAAAACTTTGAAAAAAGATGTTGGCAGCGTGGGACCTCTAACACAGATCTAACAAAAAAATGGGCTGAATTAAGATCATATATTCATCAGCAATCCAGTATTTACCAGCTGAGCTCCCAGAGCTGCCAGTGATCCTCCGAGCTCATCAGCCGTGCACTTTTCAGGGACCTCGTAAAGCTCCTGATTGAGTATCGGACCAACGTCAAACCTGCAACAAAACCATAACTAATTAATTAATTAAAAATGAACATAACATAATAGCTAGTTTTTTGTCATGGAGCCTGGAAACAGGAAGTGTGTTGCATATTCTGAGGTATCATGGTCCTTATTCATCTTCAATGCTTATTCACATGGGGAGTAAACACATACCTTCTTGGTCTAATCTGCATGACGGTGACACCAGTGAGTTTGTCTCCGTGCAGAATTGTGTGAAAAACAGGTGCAGGTCCACGCCAGCGAGGCAGGAGGCTAGGGTGCACGTTGAGGATCCCACTGAAATTAAAACAAGAGGTGGTGAACACCACAGACAGAAAGACTATTAGAGATGGATTATATAAAATGTTTGTTTGTTTGTTTTTTTTTTACTATACCACAGTGCTGTTTAATTCTTGACTGTGATAGGTCGGAAGGTGTTGGATAATTTTCTATAACAGCAGCTTGGACAATAGAGCCAGCTCTTATTCAAATCACAGGTTTATTTAATGTACTCATTCTAATACATACACGGGGACCAGGGACTTGTATGTTGAACAATCCACATAGTCTAAATTTAATAATAAATGTTTTTTTTTTTTTAATGTGTTGTTATTTAACAGAGAAAAATGTATAGTTCTTGATATGGTGAAGGTTTCTGTAAGCAGACATTTATTTCACATTTACGGAAGGAGTCTCCAATGTCAGGGCTTTGTAACAGTCAGTATGTTTTCAATATTAACTAAAAACACACAAACAACTTACTTACCTACAACTTTTTATAGCTGCTATAATGTAAGTGATCACAAGAATTAAATAGGATGTCTCATGGATGTTCCACAATATTAACCAAAACTATAAACGTTTAAGAAACATGATGCGTCGTTCATTAATAAATTGAAAACTGTAACTGATGACAAATCACTGTGGTATAAGAGGAATAAAACACGACATGGCATGCTGTTATTGGAAAATAATCATCTTTGCAGTGGTAATAGCTCACAGCACCCTTGTGTTGATTAGTTTCCTGCAATAGCACACCAGGTTGTGTTTAATTCCTTACTTAATGGCACACAAAGTTGTTTTTGACAACTGGTTCCTCCGTCTTTGTGTGCTTTTCCAGAAATATTCCATCCATTTGACTTAATAATGAAGAACACTATTATTACACTCCGATGCCTACATGAGTCTCGGAGGAAGCACATACTAGCTCTCGCCCTCCCTGTTGGGAGCCACTGGTAGTTTGGATTGAGTTTGACATGTTTACTGCATATGATGTTGACTGACATGACATGACACAGCTCTTGCATGTGAACACAACACACACCATGTCTTAAAGCATGCCACCATAAAGCCACTGACGTTCCATCACTACGCAACAGAAGCTCATGGAGTGGTGGCTCAGCTCCTGAGAGAATGGCAGTAACTGATAACAGGTAAACTCAGAGCTCTGATACTCAGATATCGGTTTGAAAATAATACAAGATCAATGTATGACTATTGAATGGAATGCTTAATCTATATAATTAATCCTTTCAGAGAATATTTTTTCTAAGGCTGGAATTTGTGGCAATTTTGCTGGCAAATTAATAACACAAAACCAGAGGGAATGTTTAAGTAAACAGGATGACTTCTTATTGTATTCCTCCAGTGTTGGAAAACTGAATAAAACTACAATGGAACATGTTCGGTATGAAATTTTCTCATGTGTTTCTTATCCTAAAGAAACTATCCTTATTCATTTGCATAATAATCTGTTCTCTCTCTCTCTCTCTCTCTCTCTCTCTCTCTCTGTTTGTACTCCTACTAATTTTTTTTCTTGAACTCTAGTAGTCGTACTCTTGCACTTCCTTTACAAGAGAATTTTTAGAAATTGTGTTTTCTGTTCAGTGCAGGGAAACGAGAACATGTGAAAATGCTGGTGTGTAATAATCACACTTTACAGATACAGTAAATAAACATGATTATTTCTTTAAAAGCGTGAATGATAGAGTGATTATTTCTTTAAAAGCGTGAATGATAGTGATTATTTCTT